>NC_141877.1:638345750-638648780 GCF_056163025.1 Triticum urartu | reverse complement strand
TCGTTAAAAACCTCTTAAGGTCATTTGGGGGCTTCCTATTCAAACATAGGTCATATTCGAACCAAAGAGAACATAGCTGTCGGTACCCTCTTGATCGGCGCAATGCCAAAGCCAGTGGGGACTATGTGGTCGTATTCGAACCTTAGCTTAACCCCTTTGGTCCGGTTTACTGATCGTATTCGAATCAGAAACCCCCACCTTTTGAATACAGAATTAAATTATGCTTATTATCTGTTGCTTGTCTTTTAGTTGTTTCAATATTACAAACAATTAGCCTGGGCTTCCCCACCGGCTCGACTATTTGACAACACAGCCGCCCGGGTCGTTCACACCGGCGGCTTACGGATCAGAACGTATAGCAGTCATTGGTGTCTCATAAAGATTGAATTATCAAAATTCATCACCCGGGTTATTTAAACAGGCGGTCTAAGGATCCAAAGGAACAAGGTAGGTTATTACTTATACGCACTTACCTGCTGCGTTAACTACAGAGTTAGTTTCAGCCCTTGTCCTTTATTTATATCTGTCTTTGTTTCCTATTGTGAAAAATGTATTGGCTATAAATTGGATGTTTTTAACCCGTTTGGTCCTAAGCCGCCAAGCAAGTATTTCCTTTGTATTTACAGGAACAGAGTTCAAACATTGCAGAGACAAACATTAAATACGATGCATACATTGGCATCAGGAAACACAGAAGTCACACAAAAGTATTTTATGCGCGATGGCACAAGCAGAACATACGGTGTTTTCACAACTAGGTTATTACAAGGCTTTATAAGCCCATGAAGATGATTATTGTTCCTCCCTCGCCGGTTCACCACCTTCTGTTGGCTGGAAGTTGGGTTTTGACCAATCAAAACCATTCACGGCGACAAATTCGGCTTCGTCGTCGATTAGGCCGACCGGGTCAACCTCCGAGGTGAATGTGTCTTCTCTCACTGGTGGGATCAAGTCGGTTACCTTATATGAGGGAGTGCCATCTTCTTATTCTCACTATCAAAACCCGGCTGGTATTTATCAACATTGGTGTCATCTCCAAGGGTAGTTGCCTGAGGCTGGACTCCGCACACGCAAGCGATGAAGTCATCCTGATCAAAAGGAGGCCCGTCTTCCTTCACGGTGGGATAACCTCTTGCCACGTCCGCCGGGTCTAGGTCTGGCACACAAGCCTTGGAGCGACTCAGGGCAGTCAAAGCTCCGGCTCACGCGCAGGAGCGTTTTACTTCTTGAAACCTGGTAGGAAGGATGGATAGTTTTTTCAGGACGTCGCTAAGCCGGTTGGGTCCTTGATTAGCAGGAGAGATGGCGGCTAGAGCCCGCTATGCGCCAATATACAGTCGTTCAACCAAAGTATACACTGCCTTCAGTTTAATCAACGGGTCTTGGCTCAGATTTTTGCTTCGAGGACTTGCATAAATTTTACACGCAAAAGTCAGTTGGCGGATTAGACTCCGGATTTGCAAGCAGCACACCAAAGGTAGTCAAACAACTTACCAAAGATAGCAGCTTCCATTTGAGACACCCGGCCCTTTAACCCATTCAACTCTGTTGAAATCTCTTTCAGAGCTGTTTCGGCCATCTCAGCATGTTGGGTCAAAAGCGTTTTTTCCTCTGCCCAAGTTTTCTCCTTGGCAGCAAAGCTCGGCTTTAAATTTTCTATGGCAGAGAGACTTATTTTCAGTTTGGAGTTAGCAGATTTAATTTCTGTCTCCTGACTAGCTAGCCGGGTCTTCGCATCAGTCAGTTAAGAGTTCAATTCAGATAAGGCATTCTGCAAAACATTCAGATGAGTCAAGATTTGGTTTCAAAGTTCAAAAATCAAGATTCAAGTCTCAATTACTTTACAAAAACCAGTTGACACTTGGGGGCTAATGTATGCCAAATCAAATGTCTACGACTCTACATATATATTTAAGTCCCAAGTACCTTACAAAGTGACAATACTTGGCACTTGGGGGCTAATGTATACAGTTCAGCAAGTTCATCAAGGTTAAGCCGGAGTATTGAGTGCCTTGAATACGGTCTCAAAACAATTTAAAGTACCGGTTCATTTATGATCAAAATAAGTCGGTCCTTGGGGACTACATGTGGGGCTTTGTTCTATTAAAGTCAAGAAAATATTCAAAGGTAAGGGTCTCAGCCTATATTTTAAAGTCTACAGGTTATTCCGGTTCTCTCATAATCTGACGACTTGGGGGCTGATGGAATACAGATAAGCCAGCAAAACATACCACATATTTTAACTGCAGCTGCTTGACCATCTCAATCTCAGAATCGCGGCTGGAGTGTACATGATTAAGATAGCCGGATAAAAATATCATTGGCATTGAGATGGTCATAGTTGGCAACATCAAAGCGACCTTTTTGCCACTCCAAAGCCTCTTGTTTTGCTGTACACCGAGCCAGCACGGTTTGGTTCCCTGGCTCAATAAAGCGGCTACCGGTAATTTGAACATCTTGTGCAGGCGGAGACGGCGTATTGGCTGAGCTTGATGGTCCGGTTGTAGAACGATTCATAGTGGTTTTGTCAAATGACGGCTCAGGAGGATTTGCTTCGGTGTCAACAGGCGGGTCTTCTGGAGCGTCAGCTCGTGGAGAAGGCGGCCTAGCCGGGTCAGATGCCAGCACCGGCGGGTCTTCCGCCGGCTTAGCTGCCTTCGCTTTTTTGGATTTAGCTTGACCACTAAGAAAAAATGTTGCAGGTTTATCAGTATAAAGGTACAATTGAACAACCTGAAAGAAAGGAGGATTTCTAGTTACCCAGGAGCAGTCTTGAAAGCCGGGAATTGCTTTTGCGATGAATCGCCAGAAGAGTGAGACACCTCCTGAAAGGATAAAAAAGAATTAAAAGAAATACAAGGAGAAGGATCCATTAAACAGAGTTAAAGACAGAAATAAGTAAACCTCGTTCGGACGTTTCCGAGCGGTTTGTTGAAGAATAGCAGCCGGTTCATATTCAATCCCAGCTTGACGGCGGCTTTCATGTTGCTGCTTTTTCAAACGAAAGTTGGGATCCAAGTGAGCTAAAGGGTTAGAAAACCTTACTTTACGGATCACTCGTCGAAATTTGTGTCTTGGTAAGGGCTCTGAGTCAGAGGAAATGATAGTTACCTCTGCTTCCCCGGCCTGACTAGCCCCAGTGTCATCCTGGTAATGATCAGTGTCAATAAGATTGTTAGAAAATTGGCCAAGGGAATCAAGGGCTACCTCCGAATCAGACGTGTCATCAAGCTTCATCAAATCTTCAGCAGTGCTTTTCTTTTTCTTCTTCGACTTCCAGGTCGTTTTCTTGGCATTCATGGCGGCGGCTTTCGCCTTCTTGGCAGCCCCGTGGTCACATTTCACTTTCCAAAAGTCAGAGTTGGCCTGCAGACAGGCAAAGACAAGATGAAAGATCAGTGCTAAACAATACGGCTGGGCAAAATACAAAGGAAAAAAAGATCAGAATATCCTTACTTCTGGCACCGGGTTAAGCTTACAGAAGGGATTAAACCCAACAATATTGCAGTCTTCATATTTCCCATTCACCAAAAGGTTTGACATTGAGACAATGTCTTCTTTGGTTAATTGAACCGGGCTATGACGAAGAGAGTCGTCCGGGCCTCCCCCATATTCATACATCAACTTTGATCGACAGCTTAAAGGAATAACCCGCCATGAGATCTAGCAGCGGGTCAGATCAACTCCAGTCAACCCGTTCCCTAACAGAGCATTGATCTTTTTTATGGATGGCATTAATCTCTTGCGTTCAACAACAGTGAGTTTATCCGGAAGCGTGAACTTGGAGTCAAGACGATCGGGGCCGTAACCCGGCAGTGGCTTCTCGTTTGCTGGTGAGATGTCCTGACAGTAGAAGCAAGTTTGATTCCAGTCCTTTGGGTGACTTGGTAAGACTATGAGAGCGAAGACAGCACCCTGCCGGCGTTGGATTGAGATGCCTCCAAGCTCAATGCTAAGGCCGTTGGTTCACTCGTTCTGCCAATTCAGATAAAAGTATTCTCTAAATAGCTCTACGGTCGGCTCTTGCTGAAGATACACCTCACATAGCACTTGGAAGTTGCAAATATTAGATATGGAATTGGGCCCGATGTCCTGAGGATGGAGTTTGAAAAAGTGAAGGACCTCTCTGAAGAACTTTGAGCCGGGCGGTGAGAAGCCACGGTTCATATGGTCAGTAAAAACAATCACTTTGCCGTCTTTTGGATTGGGTCGTTCTTCTTCCGGGTCAGGGGCACGGTAAGACATGACGGCTTTTGATGGCAGAAATCCTGTCATGAAGAATTCTTTTAAACGTTCCTCAGTTATGGTTGAGGGAACCCAATTACAGATGGTTGGCATTTTGGATGGCATGATGTGCAAGGAACTGAAAAAAGGAACATGCTGGTTCAGTTTAACGATGAGATTAACAGTTAAGGGATGAAGATGCAAAAACAAGTAATGGAAGCTTGACTAAAGGCTAATGACATATAAGGAAAAGAAAGCCGGTACGATATGCCGCCATGACTATAGATTCTTTCAGAAAGTGGATTCAGCTAAGTATTGGGAAAAACAAGTTTCCCAAAATGGTTGATATTATTTCACATCAAATGGATGTTCAAAATGAAAAATTTCCAGACCTAAAAATACGGTCCAGATGAGTTCATCAGATCTAAACATAGCTCTTATACCAGAAAGGGGAGTCTACTAATATCAAAAGGAGGCATCAAACAGCTGCTGCATGAACAAACATCTCTTTTGGATCAGAAAGAGGAGGCAGTAGAAGAACTATGAGGAACTACGAAGAACACGCAGGAGCTTGGAAACCCTAATGAAGATCTGAGGCATGAAGGAAAGAAAACTTACGATTGCAGGTCCACTGCGGAGGTCGCCGCAGTTTTCTCTGGATCGGTTCAGGTCGATGCAGCGGCCAGAGTCAATGACGGAGGTGAGGCGCAGCGGCGGCGAAGCTCGAGCAGCGGCAGGGTCGTGAGAGGAAGAAGACATAGAGAGAGAGAAGAATGAGGAAGGCCTGATGACCCGGATTTTTGGTGTCCTTGAATTTTACCTTGGGGTGCCATGGGCATCCCCAAGTTTAGGCTCTTGCCACTCCTTGTTCCATAACCCATCAAATCTTTACCCAAAACTTGAAAACTTCACAACACAAAACTCAAAATAGAAAATCTCGTTAGCGCCGTTAGCGAAAGAAAGGAAAACACCACTTCAAGGTACTGTAATGAACTCATTCTTGATTTATATTGGTGTTAAACCTACTGTATTCCAACTTCTCTATGGTTTATAAACTGTTTTACTAGCCATAGATTCATCAAAATAAGCAAACAACACACGAAAAACAGAATCTGCCAAAAACAGAACAGTCTGTAGTAATCTGTAACTCTTGAATACTTCTGTAACTCCAAAAATTCTGAAAACTTAGGAAAACCTGGGAAATTTGTTTATTAATCTTCTAGAAAATAAATCAGTATTTTATCACGCTTCTGTTAAAAATGAAATTTTTTTCCTGAGCGCAAAAGTTTCTGTTTTTCAGCAAGATCAAATCAACTATCACCGTAAGCCATCCCAAAGGTCTTCCTTGGCACAAACACTAATTAAAACACAAAAACACATCTAAAGGCTAGATGAATTATTTATTGCAAAACAGAATCAAATAGCAAAGGAGAAAAATAAAATTGGGTTGCCTCCTAACAAGCGCTATTGTTTAACGCCCTTAGCTAGGCATAAAAACACAAATAGATCTAGGTATTGTCATCTTTGGTATGCAATACATAAGTAGCTCTCATAATAGATTCATGTAGAAATTTAATTTTCTTTCTAGGAAAGTGTTCCATGCCCTTCCTTACCGGAAATTGAAACCCAATGTTTCCTTCTTTCATATCAATAATTGCACCAATCATTCTAAGGAAAGGTCTACCAAGAATAATAGGACATGTAGGATTGCAATCTATATTAAGAACAATGAAATCTACGGGCACATAATTCCTATTTGCAACAATAAGAAGATCATTAATAGGACAAAAGATGTCGTGCAAGTTCTTTTCCATAAGCACATATGACTATATTCGAAATACATGCCTACATTACATTGATGAAATGGAGCTAGTTCTGTGTCACCCTAGGTTATGACTGTTACATGATCGATCGCATCTGGCGTAATTCTATATCACAGATCCATTGCCTACGAGCTTTCCATATATTGTTCTTCGCCTATTTACTTTTTCGTTGCTATTATTATCATCACTATAAAACACCAAAAATATTACTTTTGCTACCGTTACCTTTTGCTACCTTTACCACTACTATCATATTACTTTGCTACTAAATACTTTGCTGCAGATATTAAGTTTCCAGGTGTGGTTGAATTTACAACTCAGCTGCTAATACTTGAGAATATTCTTTGGCTCCCCTTGTGTCGAATCAATAAATTTGGGTTGAATACTCTACCCTCGAGAACTGTTGCGATCCCCTATACTCATGGGTTATCAAGACTATTTTCTAGCGCCGTTACCGGGGAGCATAGCTCTATTCTTTGAGTGACTTGGGATTATATCTTATTATCATTATGAAGAACTTGAGAGATCCAAAACCAAGATTTATCCCTCAACTACGAGGGGAGGTAAGGAACTGCCATCTAGCTCTACACTTGATTCACCTTCTATTTTGAGTAAGCTTGCGACACCTAAACCTGCTTCTGCTATTAATTCTGATATGTCGCATATTATTGATGATGCCACATCGGCTATGCATGATACTTGTGATGAAACTACTTCTATGCTTGATTCTACTGTGCCACTTGGTGAATTTATTGATGAACAACTTGCTAGGGCTCGAGAGAATGAAATTATTGAAACTGATAATACTGATGAAAGTAATGATGCAGGCTCTCCTAATAAATATGAATTACCCGTTGTGCCTGAGGGCTATGTTATGGGTGAAGAAACTAAAAGAGACTTTCTTGATAGCAATGATAGGAGTGATCTTAAGAAATTCTTAGCTAAGCTTAAACAAAAAAAATTCTGAATGCTAGAATGAAATATGATCCTGCTTATGCTACTACACCTATCTTTATTACTGATAAGGATTATGAATTCTATATTGATACTGATATAATTACTTTGGTTGAATCTGATCCTTTTATGGTTATGAATCTGAAACTGTTGTGGCACATCTTACTAAATTAAATGATATAGCCACCCTGTTCACTAATGTTGAGAGAACTCACTACTTTTATATCCTTAAAATATTTCCGTTCTCATTAAAGGGTGATGCTAACATATGGTTTAATTCTGTTGATCCTGGTTGCGTGCGTAGTCCCTAGGATATGATTTATTACTTCTCTGCTAAATATTTCCCTGCTCATAAGAAACAAGCTTCCTTAAGGGAAATATATAATTTTGTGCAAATTGAAGAAGAGATTCTCCCACAAGCTTGGGGGAGGCTTCTCCAATTACTTAATTCTTTGCCTGACCATCCTCTTAAGAAAAATGAAATACTTGATATCTTTTATAATGGACTAATTGATGCTTCCAGAGATTACCTGGATAGTTGTGCTGGTTCTGTTTTCAGGGAAAGAACACCAGATGAAGCTGAAATTCTATTTAATAATATGTTGACAAATGAAAATAATTGGACACTTCCTGAGCCAGCTTCTGAGCCTATTCCTAAACCAACTCCGAAGAAAAGAGGTGTTCTATTTCTCATTCCAGAAGATATGCAAGAGGCAAAGAAATCTATGAAAGAAAAGGGTATTAAAGCTGAAGATGTTAAGAATTTACCAACTATTGAAGAAATACATGGTCTTAATTTACCGCCTATTGAAGAAACACATGGTCTTGATAACCCGACACAGGTAGTAAAGGTAAATTCTCTATATAGATATGATAAAGGTAAAATCCCATTTACTAAGGTTGCTAGCCCATGCTTGGATGAGTTTGATAACTTTATGATTAAGCAAGAAAAATTCAATGCTTATGTTGGTAGAGAACTAAAACGCAATGCTGATATGCTTGAACACTTGGGTGATTATATGGCTAATGTTAAAGGTGAACTTAAACTTATTAGTAAACATGCTTCTATGGTTACCACTCAAGTAGAACAAGTACTTAAAGCTCAAAATGATTTGCTCAATGAATTGAATAGTAAGAATAATGACTATGCTATTAGAGTGGCTACTAGAATTGGTAAAACGACTCGGGAACCTTTGTATCCTGAAGGCCACCCTAAGAGAATTGAGCAAGATTCTCAGAGAAATAATATAGATGCACCTAGTCCTTCTAAGAGGAAGAAAAAGAAAAATGATAGGACTTTGCATGCTTCTAGTGAACATATTGTTGACACACTTGAGAATCCCAATGATATTTCTATTTCTGATGCTGAAACACAATCTGGTAATGAACATGAAACTAGTGATAATGTTAATGACGATGCTCATGTTGATGCTCAACCTAGCAATGATAATGATATAGAGATTGAACCTACTGTTGATCTTGATAACCCACAATCAAAGAATCAACATTATGATAAGAGAGACTTTGTTTCTAGGAAGCACGGTAAAGAAAGAGAGCCTTGGCTTCAAAAACCCATGGCTTTTCCTCCTAAACCATCCAAGAAAAAGTATGATGAGGATTTTGAGCGCTTTGCTGAAATGATTAGACCCATATTTTTGCGTATGCGTTTGACTGATATGCTTAAAATGACTCCTTATGCTAAATATATGAAGGAAACTGTTACTAATAAAAGAAAGATACCAGAAGCTGAAATTTCTACCATGCTTGCTAATTATACGTTTACGGGTGGAATACCAAATAAACTTGGAGATCCAGGAGTACCAACTATGCCATGCTCCATTAAAAGAAACTATGTTAAAACTGCTTTATGTGATCTTGGAGCCGCTGTTAATGTTATGCCTCTCTCTTTATATCATAGACTTGATTTGAATAAGTTGACACCTACTAAAATATCTTTGCAAATGGCTGATAAATCAACTGCTATACCTGTCGGTATTTGTGAGGATGGACCTGTTGTGGTTGCAAACATTACTATTTTGACGGACTTTGTTATTCTTGATATTCCCGAGGACGATAGTATGTCTATTACTATTTTGAATACTGCAAGGGCTGTTATTGATTGCACCAAAGGCAATGTCATTTTTCATGTTAATGGTAATGAGCATACGGTACACTTTCCGAGGAAACAACCTCAAGTCCACAGTATCAATTCTATTAGAAAAATTCCATTGATTATTTTTGGAGGTTTTGAATTTCCTCTTCCTACTGTCAAGAAGAAATATGATGTTCTTATTGTTGGGGATGTGCATATCCCCATTGAGGGAGTCCTGGATTAGGGGGTCTCCGGACAGCCGGACTATATCCTTTGGCCGGACTGTTGGACTATGAAGATACAAGATTGAAGACTTCGTCCCGTGTCCGGATGGGACTCTCCTTGGCGTGGAAGGCAAGCTTGGCAATACGGATATGTAGATCTCCTTCCTTGTAACTGACTCTGTGTAACCCTAGCCCCCTCCGGTGTCTATATAAACCATAGGGTTTAGTCCGTAGGACAATATACAATCATACCATAGGCTAGCTTCTAGGGTTTAGCCTCTACGATCTCGTGGTAGATCAACTCTTGTAATACTCATATCATCAAGATCAATCAAGCAGGAAGTAGGGTATTACGTCCATCGAGAGGACCCGAACCTGGGTAAACATCGTGTCCCCCGCCTCCTGTTACCATCCTCCTTAGACGCACAGCTCGGGACCCCCTACCCAAGATCCGCCGGTTTTGACACCGACATTGGTGCTTTCATTGAGAGTTCCACTATGCCGTCACCATAAGGCTTGATGGCTCCTTCGATCATCGGTAACGATGCGGTCCAGGGTGAGGTTTCCCTCCCCGGACATATCTTCATATTAGGTGGCTTCACACTGCGGGCCAACTCGCTTAGCCATCTGGAGCAGATCGAGAGCTACGCCCCTGGCCATCAGCTCAAGTTCGGAAACTTAAACTACACTGCCGACATCCGTGGAGACTTGATCTTCGACAGATTCGGGCCCATGTCAGGTGCGCCGAACAATCATGACGAGCATGACGTAATTCTGCCGTCGGACAGTGCACGGGAGATCACACCCGCAACTACTCCGACCCTCAATCCGGAGCAAATCGCGCCATCCAAGGATGGGAGGATAGACCCCGCCATGGAGGTCACACTCTCAGTGGCGATGGAGCCGGATACTGACTTCATCCCTTACGAGAGCCGTGTTGCCGAACCACTGGATTTGTCTCCGGCCATAGACTCCGAGGCGCCTGAGTCCGTGCCTATAGAATCCGATTGGGCGCTGATCATGGAGTTCACCTCCGCGGATATCTTTCAGCACTCACCTTTCGGTGATGTGCTAAATTCATTAAGGTCTCTCTCCTTGTCAGGAGAACCTTGGCCGAACTATGTCCGGCTAGAATGGGATGCGGACGACGAAGAAATTCGCTCCCCACCCACCACCCACTTAGTAGCCACTATCGACGATTTAACCGACATGCTCGACTTTGACTCCCAAGAAATTGACGGTATGGACGACAATAAAGAAGACGAACAGGAACCACTGCCCACAGGGCGCTGGACCGCCACCTCATCATATGATATACACTTGGTGGACACCCCCAAAGAAGGCAATGGCGACGAGACAGCGGGGGATGACCCCTCCAAGAAGCAACACAAGCACCGACGTTAGCTGCGCCGCTCTAAGTCCCGTCATACAAAAGTAGTGATACCGGCACAAGAGACAATAACACTCCGGATAGTGCCGAAGACGACAACAATCCCCTCCAGCATGATTTAGAGCGGGAGGGTGAACAAGCAAGCCCTCCAGAGCGGGCAGCAGATAGAGAATCGAAGGAGGACAATTACATGCCTCTCTTCGAAGACGAGGTGAGCCTTGGCGACGAAGAATTTATCATGCCTCAGGATCCCGTCGAGCAGGAGCGCTTCAAGCGCCGGCTTATAGCCACAACAAATAGCTTGAAGAAAAAGCAACAACAGCTTCGAGTTGATCAAGATTTGCTAGCAGACAGATGGACCGAAGTCCGTGCGGCCGAGGAATACGAACTCGAACGCCCCTCCAAGAGTTACCCAAAGTGCAGGTCGCTGCCCCGACTCGAAGAGGAAGCATTGAAACCTACATCACTAGTGTACGATGCGGCTGACCGGCCACCTCGTGGCCGAGCCAGAGAGGCGTTTCAGCCTGAAATTCAGCCTGCACCCCGCCGCCACTCAAACAAAAATACCAAGGCCCGGGGCAACACACGGGACCTACGAGACATATTGGAAAGTAGGGCAAAACATGCAAGGTCGATATACGGGTCACGGGGGCATGCACCAACGCGGGACGATGACCGTCACGCCGGATACACTAAAAGTAAATCCGCCAGACAAGACTCATATGAACTGCGTCGTGATATAGCCCGGCACAGAGGCGCCGCACACCCCCTATGCTTCACTGACGAAGTTATGGATCATGAATTCCCGGAGGGTTTTAAACCCGTAAATATCGAATCGTATGATGGTACAACAGATCCCGCTGCATGGATTGAGGATTTCCTCCTCCACATCCACGTGGCTTGCGGTGATGATCTGCATGCCATCAAGTACCTCCCACTAAAACTCAAAGGACCAGCTCGGCATTGGTTGAATAGCTTTCCAGCAGACTCCGTCGGTAGTTGGGAGGATTTGGAAGACGCATTCCTTGACAACTTCCAGGGCACTTATGTGCGACCACCGAATTCTGATGACCCGAGCCATATAACTCAGCAGCCAGGGGAATCGGCCAGGAAATTCTAGACATGGTTCCTAACTAAGAAAAAACAAATTGTCGACTGCCCGGATGTAGAGGCCTTAGCGGCATTAAAGCATAACATCCATGACGAGTGGCTTGCCCGGCACCTCGGTCAGGAGAAGCCGATGTCTATGGCAGCCCTCACGACACTCATGACCTGCTCTTGCGCAGGCCAGGATAGTTGGCTGGCTCGCAGCAACAACACATCAAGGAATCCGGGCACTTCAGATACCAAAGATGCCAACGGCAGACCACGTCGTAACAGACACAAGCGCCGCAACAACGGCGCCGATGATACGACGGTCAATGCCGAATTTAGAGGCTCTAGATCCAGTCAGCGGAAAAAGGCATTCAAAAGAAGTACTCCGGGCCTATCCAATTTGGATCGCATACTTGATCGCTCGTGTCAAATCCACGGCACCCCCGATAAGCCAGCCAATCACACCAACAGAGAATGCTGGGTGTTCAAGCAGGCTGGCAAGTTGAATGCCGAAAACAAGGACAAGGGGCTGCATAGTGATGACGAGGAGGAGCCCCGGCCGCCGAACACGGGAGGACAGAAGAGGTCCCCCCCACAAGTGAAGACGGTGAACATGATATACACAACCCACATTCCCAAGAGGGAACAGAAGCGTGCACTAAGGGACGTCTATGCGATGGAGCCCTTCGCCCCAAATTTCAACCCATGGTCCTCTTGTCCGATCACCTTTGAAAGCAGGGACCACCCCACTATTATCCGTCATGGCGGATCCGCCGCATTGTTCCTAGACCCCATCATCGACGGATTTCACCTCACCCGAGTCCTTATGGACGGCGGTAGTGATACGTCTCCAACGTATCTATAATTTTTCATTGCTCCATGTATATTATCTACTGTTTTGGACATTATTGGGCTTTATTATCCAGTTTTATATTATTTTGGGGACTAACCTATTAACCGGAGGCCCAGCTCAGAATTGTTGTTTTTGCCTATTTTAGGGTTTTGAAGAAAAGGAATATCAAACGGAGTCCAAACGGAATGAAACCTTCGGGAACATGATTTTTTGAACAAACAAGATCCAGGAGACTTGGACCCTACATCAAACAACCAACAGGGAAGCCACGAGGTAGGGGGCGCGCCTACCCCCCAGGCGCGCCCTCCAACCTCGTGGTACCCCTGTTGCTCCACCGACATACTCCTTCCTCCTATATATACCTACGTACCCCCAAATGATCAGATACGGAGCCAAAAACCTAATTCCACCGCCACAACCTTCTGTATCCACGAGATCCCATCTCGGGGCCTGTTCTGGAGCTCCGCCGAAGGAGGCATCCATCACGGAGGGCTTCTACATCAACACCATAGCCTCTCCGATGAAGTGTGAGTAGTTTACCTCAGACTTTCGGGTCCATAGTTATTAGCTAGATGGCTTCTTCTCTCTTTTTGGATCTCAATACAATGTTCTCCCCCTCTCTTATGGAGATCTATTCGATGTAATCTTCTTTTTACAGTGTGTTTGTTGAGATCGATGAATTATGGGTCTATGATCAAGATTATTTATGAACAATATTTGAATCTTCTCTGAATTCTTTTATGTATGATTGGTTATCTTTGCAAGTCTCTTCGAATTATCAGTTTGGTTTGTGTTGGGGATATTACTACTGGGTGTAAACCAGCCAGGAAAGGCCGGGTTAACTTCATCCGTAGTTGATTATGCTTGAAGCCCATGTAGACAGAAGAGGAAAGGTTCAGGGACCAGAACCGGTTTAAGGCCCATAGCCGTGAACCAGCATTTGTATGAAACTTGTATTGTAAGATAGAAAGAGTCGATACCGAACTGGACACGTTTATGAGCCGGTCTCGGGACTCTGTAAACCGATGGGCGCCACCCATGTATATAAGGGGACGACCCGGCAGTGGTTTAGGACAACAGATAACAACTCGAGAGCCAGACAAGCGGATTCGCTCCCTGGCCTTCGAAACCCTAGCAATTCCAAACACAACTAGACGTAGGCTTTTACCTTCATCAAAGGGGCCGAACTAGTACAAACTCCCCGTGTCCCCTTGTCTGGTTTAACCCCTTTAAGCTAACCCATTGCGATGGCTTCAAGACTAAGTCCTTTCACAAGGACATCTGCCGTGAAAAACACATGATAGTTGGCGCCCACCGTGGGGCTATCGCATGATGGTTTTGAGTTCTTGACGGGCAGCATTGATGGACTCAAGGGATATGCTATGGGCCGGATGACGAAGAGTCGTCGCGGCAAGCTCTACATCAACAACGCAGGATGGGCTCCCGAGGCCGATTCAATCGAATACGGGTACCGGGTCCCCTTTGGTGGGATTCATGTCTTCATTGGCAAGATTGGCAAACCGGCCCCTGAGCCGGACATCTGCACCGACATCATCGAGACGGCTTAGTGTGCAAGCCCTTCGCCGGTTCAGCCCGTGGTGAAGCACCTTTTCGTAGGCGTCATCCATGGAGCAGAATACGAGGACGGACAGGCGTCCGATGGAGAAACTGTTGTCTACTCCGACGATGAGTCTTTTGGAGAGACCGAACTGCTCTATCAGTTGCAGGATGGTCGGATTAGCGGAGGATCCGAGGGAAACAGTATTCCGGACTCCCCTGGTCTGCCAAACCGGGCCGCTATCTTCATGGCCGGTACACAGTCAGCGCCTCATTCGTTAGCTGCCGCAGCAATACTCTCCGGTTCAACGACAGCCAGGCCGGCAAGGGTAGGAAGCTCTGCGCTGCTTTCGGCTCAAGTCCTGTTTGACTTGTTCGACGCTTTGGCAGCATTGATGACCACAGGAGTGGATGCAGCAGCCCAGGATCAGCACAACGCGGAGATTGCAAAGGTGAAGGATCAGATAGCTCAGGCCAAAGCGGACCTAGTGGCAGAGACCGCTAGGATGGCTAGAGAGCGGGCTGAGTTGGAAGCTCAGGCCTACCAGATTAGGCTCGATCAGAATGCTTCCGAAGAAGTCATGAGAAGAAGGTACCGATCGCGTATCCCGTCGGGTTATGAGCCATGAAATCTCTTCAATACTCTAGGAGCAGGAACTAGTAACCAGCCAATATTAAACCGGATGGAGGTGCTAGGAACAGGAGCTCCGGTTCATCCACGCACGATGGACCCGCCTCGTTAGAACAACATTGTGCCACAGTATGTACCAACGCCTCCCGGGCATTACTCCAACCCGTTAGACAACATTGTGGCTGCCGCTTCACGCTTGGCAGCCCTCCCAACTGACAGCGAATCACCGATTGCGATTGAGGCACGTCTAGCTAGAGATCTCCTTGAAACAGTGCTAAATCAGCAACATGCATATTCGCATAGTCGTGAGAGGATTCATTCCACTCCCTGTCCAAGCCGGAGCTATAGCAGACACGTTGAGGATGAACCGGCCGTGTCAAGCAGTGGGCATCGCCGTAATTCACCGCGAGGACACAACCCGGTAGGGGGAGGTGCTAATGCACAGGATGTAGTGGATCATGGTCGCGCACGTCGGGAGGCCGATTTAGCAGCCCGACACGGAGCTCGTCAACATACTCCGGTTCACCCTACCGCTTCAGTAGAGCCAGGTGTGGTATTCAGTTCCTTAGGGGTGCCGTGTCTCACCCCCGCTTTGCGTAATGTGAGATTCCCAAGGACTTCAAGGGACCTCATAAGGCAGCAAATTACACCGCCGATTTACAACCAGAGGCGTGGGTTGAAAGCTACGAGATGGCAATGGAGATGTTAGATGTGGATGAGGCAGTATGTGCTAAGTACTTCACCATGATGTTGGAAGGAACAACTCACACTTGGTTGAAGAGCTTACCAACTAACTCTATCGGATCATGGGCCGAATTAAAGCACCGGTTTATCCAGAAATTCAAAGATACTTGTAAGCAGCCCATGTCAATCGTGGATCTGGCCGCTTGTGTCCAAGAGGAGGGGGAGTCCACGACCCATTGGGTCAAGCGGGTCTCAGCAATTTTGCATTCATCAGATCGTATCAATGCAGATACCGCAGTGCTAACGTTGAAGGGCAATTGCCGTTTTCTGCCGCTCAAACAGAAGCTAGGAAGGCTCAAACATCACTGCAATGATATGTCAACTCTTATGGCCGCTCTGGTTAAGTACGCCAATTCAGATAATACCAAAGACCCTAACTCGGAGGAGGACAAACCGGGGAAAGGGAAAAAGAACGGCAACACGAAGGGTCAGCAGCATAATCCGATAGGCCATGGGAACAGTGGTAAGCGCAAAGCAGATAACAGCTTGGACTTTGTCGCTAACACCAATGCTCAGGAGAATGGCCAACGTCATAAAGGCAAGCAGGCCCAGAGGGGCGGAGGTTCAGGCCCCAATTTGGAGCGCCTATTAAATCAACCCTGTCCAAAGCATGGATCAAAGGAGAAGCCGGCGTCGCATCTTTGGAAGGATTGTTATATCATGCGAGATTTCAGGAACTCCAATATGTTCCAGTACGATAATGGTCCGCCTGGCGGTTCAGGAGGTGGTTTCCATGGGCCGGGTTACGGAGGTGGCAGTTTTGGTTCAGGGTTTCAGGGTAATCAAACCGGACACATCAATCAAGGGCACCAAGGCAACCAGGGAGGTTACAACCATCAGGGGAACCAGCAGCAGCAGCAGTCGGGTTATCAGAGTAATCCTAAGCAGCTAAATAGTGGGCAATATCATGTCTTCACCACTAGCTTATGTAAGCGCGATCAGAAGCTTCACAAGAGGGCAGTAAACTCTGTTGAACCGGCAGTGCCTCAGTATTTGCGCTGGTCTGAGCAGCCCATTTTGTGGAGTAGAGAGGATCACCCACCCCGGGTTGACAATCCCGGTCACTTGGCCCTAGTGGTGGCCCCTCAACTTGGAGGATACAAGTTCACTAAGGTACTCATGGACGAGAGAAGTAGTATCAGCATTCTATATTATGATACATTCCGCCGTATGGGGTTGACAGATAAGAATCTTAAACCGTCAAATACTGTTTTTCATGGTGTGGTACCTGGCAAGTCTGCGTATCCAGTGGGGAAGATAGCCTTATAGGTGGATTTTGGAGAAGATTATGATTCAAGATCAGAAACATTGACTTTTGAGGTGGTGAAAATCAAAAGTCCGTACGACGCTTTGTTCGGGCGGCCGGCTTACGCTAAGTTCATGGTGAGGCCGTGTTATGTTTATCTACAGCTTAAAATGCCAGGTCATAAGGGGACTATCACAGTACACGGGAGCAGAAAGATCGCTTTGGAGTGTGAGGAAGGTGATGCGGCTTATGCTGAGTCGGTTTATGCCACAGAGGAGCTGAAGTTCTATAAGGAGCAAGTTGATCCGGCGGATATGAGCTCTTTGAAAAAGCCAACTACGGAACATGATCCGGCGTTGAAATTCAAATCGGCCACAGACACTAAGATGATTGATTTTGTTCCTGGCGATTCATCCAAGCAGTTCAACATCAGCGCTAATCTGGATCCCAAATAGGAAGGCGCACTCATCGAGTTCATCCATGAGAACCGGGACATCTTTGCATGGAAACCTTCTGACATGCCAGGTGTACCGAGGGAACTCACTAAGCACACACTTAACATTGATCCTAAGTTTAAACCGGTCTGGCAGTTTCTTCGCCGCTTCAATGAAGAAAGGCGCAAGGCTATTGGTGAGGAGGTAGCTCGATTGTTGGCCGTAGGGTTTATAGTGGAAGTCTTTCACCCAGAGTGGTTGGCAAATCCGGTGCTGGTTCTTAATAAAAACGACACTTGGTGTTGTGACCGTTTGTGTTTTTTGGATGCTTACTCTGGTTATCATCAGATCAAAATGGCAGTTAAGGATCAGGAGAAGACCACTTTCATCACTCCCTTTGGAGCCTTCTGCTATGTCTCCATGCCCTTTGGGCTCAAGAGTGCCCAGGCGACTTATCAACGCTGTGTTCAGATTGTCTTCATAGGTAGATTGGGTGCAATGTTCATGCATATGTGGATAATATTGTGATAAAATCCAGAAAGGAGGAAACATTGATAGATGACTTGATAGAAACCTTTGACAACCTCCGGGTTTACAAGATGATGCTCAATCCGTAGAAGTGTGTCTTTGGTGTTCCGGCAGGAAAACTCTTGGGTTTTCTGGTGTCAAATAGAGGGATTGAGGCTAATCCGGAATTTTTTTAGCTATTACATCTTTGGCTAAACCGGCCTGTATCAATGACGTTCGAAGTCTGGCTGGCCGGATTGTGGCCTTCAGCCGGTTTATCAGTCGTCTTGGGGAGAAGGCTATCCCTTTATATCAGATGCTCAAGAAAACAGATAATTTTGTCTGGAGCGAGGTAGCTGATAAAGCGTTCGAGGATCTGAAGAGGCAGTTAGCTGAACCTACTGTGCTTGCAGCGCCGATCGATAATGAGCCGTCATTGCTATACGTGGCTGCTAATGCCCGAGCTGTTAGCGTGGCTATTTTGGTGGAACGCAAGGAAGCTAGCAAGGAATATCTGGTTCAACGTCCGGTTTATTATATCAGTGAAGTGCTCATTGAGTCAAAGCAGAGGTATCCACATTGGCAGAAGCTGGTGTATGGAGTGTTCAGCCCCTCTGGGAGATATCATTCAAAACAGAGAAGCAACTGGCTGGATTGCCAAGTGGGCTAATGAGCTTGGACCTCACAGGCTCAAATATATACCTCGCACAGCGATCAAATCCCAGGCACTCATGGACTTCATCAACGATTGGATGGAGTTGCAGGCACTAGAGGAGAAGCCAGATAATACGTACTGGACTATTCACTTTGATGGATCCAGACAGTTGGAGGGCTCGGGGGCTGGAGTCATACTAACTTCCCCAAGAGGTGACAAGTTTTGTTATGTCCTCTGTTTAATGTTCCCTTATACTAACAATGCAGCTGAGTATGAGGCTTTGCTCCACGGTCTGCGGATGGCTAAGGAAATGAACTTAAGCCGGGTCAAGTGCTTTGGGGATTCAGATCTAGTGGCTCAACAGGTGTCTGGCACATGGGATTCTAAAGACCCACTCATGGCTGCATATCGGCGAGAGTTGGACACTGTGGCTGGTCACTTCAAGGGTTATCAGGTGGACCATATAGACCGGCAAAAGAACGAAGCGGCGGATGCTTTAAGTCGCCTTGGTTCTCAGAATAAACCGGTTCCACCCAATGTCTTTCTTGACGTATTACATAATCCATCAGTCAAGGTACCAATGGAGTAAGAGTTGGCTATTCCTGATTCGGAGGCTCAATTGGTGGCGGCTTTGCATGTCATACCGGATTGGACAATCCCGTATCTGACTTACACGAACCGGGGCGAGTTACCGGACGATGAAACCTTGGCTCGACAGATAATCCGGCGTTCCAAGTCCATGACCATACTCAATGGGGAGTTACATCCTTACAGCATTTCAGGAGCAATTCAGCGTTGTGTCTCTGCTCAAGAGGGTTCTGAGATTTTGCGAGAAATCCATGAAGGGGATTGTGGTCACCACGCCGGTTCAAAGTCTTTTAATTGCTAAAGCTTTTCGCCATGGTTTTTACTGGTTAACAGCTCATGCTGATGCAGAGGATTTGGTCGAGAGATGTGACGGTTGTCAAAAATTTGCACGCTGTGCTCACATTCCGGCTCAGGAGTTGAGGATGATTCCAATAACTTGGCCGTTTGCAACTTGGGGGCTCGATATGGTTGGACCCTTCAAGCAATCCAAGGACAAAAAGACCCACTTGTTAGTGGCAGTTGATAAATTCACCAAATGGGTGGAAGCAGAACCAGTCAGTAAGTGTGATGTGGCCACGACGGTTCAATTCATCCAAAAGGTGATATTCCGGTTTGGCTTTCCACACAGTATCATCACTGATAATGGTACTAATCTTTCAAAGGGAGAGATGGAGGTGTTCCGCCAACATGAGCACATCCGGCTTGATATAGCATCGGTGGCTCACCCTCAATCTAATGGTCAAGCAGAGAGGGCAAATCAAGAAATTTTGAGAGGTATTAAACCCCGTCTTATGGTTCCTTTGAAGCGGACACCGGGTTGTTGGGTGGAGGAATTGCCCTCTGTGTTATGGAGCATCAACACCACGCCTAACAGATCGACGGGTTCACACCTTTCTTCATGGTTTATGGAGCAGAGGCGGTTCTCCCTAGTGACATCCATCATGACTCGCCTCATGTGGCGGCTTACATTGAAGCGGATAACGAGATAGCTCGTCAGGATTCTTTGGACCTGTTGGATGAGGAGCGTGATCTTGCAGCAGCATGTTCCGCAATTTATCAACTAGATCTCCGACGTTATCACAGCCACCGGGTTAAGACCAGAACCTTTAAGAGGGTGATTTGGTGCTCCGGCTCATCCAAGATCAAACTGATATGCACAAGTTATCCCCACCTTGGGAAGGACCTTTTGTGGTCAGTAAGAATCTGCACAACGGGTCATACTACCTCATTGATATTCGAGAGCACCAAGACTCACGTAAATCGGAGGAGGAGACCAAGCGGCCATGGAACATAGCTCTTCTTCGGCCTTACTATACTTGAGCCAGAGGCTCTTCATATGTACATATTTATAACGATGTATATATTATATAATAAACCGGAGCCTCCATTAAAGCAGGGTATCTGTTCTTTTTACATCATGTGTGTGCTTACAAGAGTTACTACTGACAGAGCGGAGTTTTTTGTTAAACCGGTCTCTGCAGCCGCACAAATGCACAGAAAATCGTAGGGGGCTTGGTCATATCTGAACCATTGCTACATCTCTTGATCGGTTTAAAACCACAAAGGGATATCACTAGGGGGCTTGGTTGTTATCACACCATAGCTACACCTCTTGATTGGTGTTTAGCCACAAAGGAAATTATGTGGGGCCAAAGAGAGTGTTGCACAAAGCACAAACTCAAACATGGGCACCCACTGAGCACAGCTCACAAAGTTACTTGGGGGCTTTTTTGTGCAAAGAAACAAAGAGTTTGAAAGGACCCTTGTAATTGGCTATCAAGCCACGGCTTGGAAGCCAGGTGTATTCACCTAAAACCCCGGGTTAACCTGCCTTCATCAAGTAAGCCACTCCTGTCCAGGTAATCCTGGTATAACCCGCCGAACGTTTGACAAGTCAATCTTCTATAGACTCTGAACTTGTCAAAGTTAAAACGACGATTGGTTAATTGGAGGCCCATCTTAAAAGGCTTTATTAAATGGCTTAACTCAGAGGCCTGGCAGCCCATGAAAAGCCTCAATTTGGAGCCTGGCAGCTCGTAAAAAACCTTGCATATTTCTTTTTTGAAACTTATTTGCTAAGTTTTCTGACTTTTTTAAGGGTTATAATGTCTTCTGATAAACCGGTGTCCTTTTTTAAGGCTTTCAACTATAAGTTGTCAGTACATGATCAGTTATAAATCGGCGTTTGCTAATCCGGTCTGGTTTTGACGAATAAATCGCCAGTGTTATAAGGAAAATCCGGTGTTTATCATATACCGGTGCGGTTTATTATCATAATCCGGCAAATTAAAGACGGAGTTATCTCTGCTCTGGATTGGTGTTTACACCCTTTACCATACAAGTAGTTGGTCAGCCAACGAGGTATGTTACACATGTTATTTTTATGTACAAACTTTGGTTATCCATCCAAGTATTGTCTATTCTTGGGTATCATGACCCGTCCAGTGGTAGACCACTAGGACACTTTTTACGTTCTTGTCTACAGGAACACAGTTCATTATGGGTTAAGAATAAATAGATACCAAACGGTGGAGCAGGTTTTCACATTGTCTAAGTTTCACAAAACATGCTCGATGGCATGACAGATCAAGGAGTTTTTGCTATCCTATTACATGAAGCTTTCAAACGGCTCCCATTGAATAATTGTTTTTTAGCATTGGCACACAATGGCTGGTAAACCGGCGTCCGGTTTAAGATGATTCATCTGGATGGTTTGACGGTTGAGGGTCAGTTGTTGCCATCACTTCTTCTTCATCCCTCCCCAGATGCTGGAAATCAACCGTCGACCAATCGATTCCAGTTAATGCTTGAAACACAGCCTCTTCATGGATAAGGCTGGAAGGGTTAATATCAAGAGCGTAGGTATGCTTACGAATTGGAGATACAAGTTCTTCGACTTCATGGATTTCGGCAAGCTGTCTCTTCCCTTCTGCGTCATAAGCCGGTTGGAAATGCGACAAGTTTGTGTCCTCTGCCAGCTTGCTAGCTATTGGCCACATTTCTTTGGTCAGCCTTCGGAGGTCATCATTTTTGACTTCTGAACCGTCCTCCTTCACACCTGGATATCCTTTGATGATATCCTCCGCTTCAAGGTCTGGAATCCATGCCTTGGCTCGGATTAGCGCGGGTAATGTGCCTGCTCTTGCAGCTGCCTTCTTTAGTTCGGTGATCCGGGCTGGTAAAATGGCCAGCTTCTCAAGCGTTTCCTTTATCAGTGAGAGCACCGGTTTATTGTAAGACGCAGTATAAATCACACGTTGGGACCCAAAGTATAGCTGTTCAATAAGGGTATAAGCCGCTTTAAGCTTCATCCTCATATCTGTGCCCAGATGAGCAATACGAGTGCCTATGACGGTTTAAAATCAAGTGTTCTGATCAATGACATGATTCAATGAATTGGATAAACTGCACAAGGAGATACTTACCAAAGATAGCGGAAGTCATGGTGTTCATTTGCCGTTTCAACCCAGTTAGTTCATCCACAACTGGTTTCAGGGCCGCTTCAGCGTCTTTAGCTCTTTTGGTTAAACCGGATTTTTCGGTTTCCCAGTCAGCCCGATCTTTGTTAAAAGACTCTTTCAGCTTTTCCATTGCTGCCAGGGCCTTGGTCAGCTCCTCTTTAGCTTTTGCAGCTTATGCTTGTTGGGACTTCACATTCTCTTGCAAATCAGCAGTCCGGGCATCTCTATTGCTTATTTTGACCTACAACAATGAAGAAATGTCAGACAACAGGATATATATTTTCTAAAGTACAAAGCGTACAATAAGTTATGCACTTTGTACTAGGGGCTAATGTCTGTTTGCTCTGATTCACTACATCTTTTATAAAGACTCCAGAACAATGCAAGCATTATCCTTGACACTTGGGGGGCTAATGTATATCTGTTCAAAAACGGACGCAGTGATTAAAATCCGGATTACCTTGCAAAGCTAAACCGACCTTTGGGGGCTACGCTAAGGAAAGCTATATCATTACATTGGTAATGTATCGACCTTGGTTTTCACTAAGGATCTAACATTTTGAGGGTCAGTGGGAGAAACTTAAAATATTACAAAGACCCGGTTCACGATTAACATCATAAAACGGCCCTTGGGGCCTACTTGGGCTGGCATTTCAACTTTGGAGTCAAGAAGTAAAGGGAGATGAAAATACCTCATAACATTCCTTCATCAAATTCACCAAACCAGCTTCATAGTCATGGTTTGAGTGCAGACGGTTTAAGAAACCAGAGTGAAGCTCTTCAGCGTTGATATGGGCATAACTTGATAAATCAGTACTCCATTTGCCCTTCTCCCTAGCAGCACGCTCCTCTTTGGCACTATGTTGGGCCAAAATTACAGGATGGCCTGGAGAGCTGTGGCCTATACCAGTAACAACAACATCATCTCCTTGGTCTTCAATGGTTTTTGCGGGTGATGACGGAGTTTCAGTATCTTTCATTGGACTAGCCCGGTTTTGAGCTGCCAGTTCAGTATCAAGAACGGCAGGATCATCTTCTGCTGGTTCATTGGTATTCCGGTCTGGAAGGGGCGGTTCAGTAGAGGTGGCTTCAGGAGGAGGGCCTTCCGGGTCATGAGTTTGGTCCGATTCACCTATTTTCTCTTCTTCAGCAACAACCTGGTCTTCTGACGGATTAGTGGCCCGAGCTTTCTTGCTGGGTCTAGCTTTGGCTCTACAAACAAAAATAAAAGAGGTTTAGCATCCTATTCAAGATTTGTAACACATTGGAAGAAAGGGTTTGAAAGCTTACCCATCCACAGTTTTTAAAGGAGGGAGTTGGGTTGCTATTGACTCACCAGAGGATGAGGGAGGTGTCACCTGATAATTTTAATCAGACGGATTAAGAGGTTGTCTGAAATAACCTGCCTTGGTATAAGAGTGGTCAGAAGTGGAAGAGACCTCAGACCGGTGCTTGTGAACCGGGGTATCAGGTAAACCAGCCGAAGTGACCTGTTGGCAACTGTGTCGGGTTGTCCGGCGAGCTTCATGCTACTGTGTCGTCAAAATAAATGTTGGGTCCAAGTAAGCAAGAGGATGAGAAAAGCTTACTTTCCAGACTGCTTGACGGGTTTTTTGTGTTGGCATAGAGTCTGAACCGGAGGAAAGGGTAATTACCTCTACATCATCAGCTTGGCTGCCTTCTACGTCCTCCTGATAAAGATCATTGTTAGTGAGGTGCATGAAAAGGGAGCCAAGTGAGTCAAGTTCTACCTCAATTTCCGGATCATCAGTGTCGTCATCAAGTTCCATGTTGATCCGGTCGGCTGTTTTCCACTTTGAGGTCCGCTTGACGGCTTTGGTTTTGGGATGAGATGGTTTGACCGCTTTATCCCCGGTTGGCTTCACTGCTTTATCAACGGATTTCCGTTTCCAGAAGGGATCGTCACCCTATATATACATACAGAGAAGAAGGATTACAAGATTGAACAAATTAAAGATATCAAAGATGGAAAGGAAGTATAGTGCTTACAGCAGGAGGCTTGTTCCTAGTGGAGAAGGGGCTCAAGCCGGTTTGACTACAGACTGACTCCGACTCATTCAAAATCTTCTTTACACTTTCAGTGACCTCTTCGTCGGTCACCTGAATGTTGCAATGGCGTTGAGGGTCTTCAACATCACCGGTGTACTCACGCATTAAACCGGGACGCCGGCTTAGCGGCAAGACGCACCAAGATATCCAACAGCGCACGAAATCAACGCCTGTTAAACCGTTGGCCATAAAATCCCGGAGCTTGGCGAGTTGAGGGGCATACTTGGCCCGTTCTGCAGAACTTAAGCGTTGCGGCATAGGATGGGTGTTGGAAAGCCGATGATCACGATAGCCTGGAAGGGGATTTTCATCCTCAGGAGAAGTATCTCTACAGTAAAACCAAGTCTGGTTCCATTCCTTTGGGTGACTGTGCAGTTTGTATGAGGGAATTCAACTTTCTTGCACTTTTGAATTGAGACATCACCAAGCTCAGTGTTGGGACCATTTACAAACTATGTGCGCCGGTTTAGATGAAAAAAGTCCCAGAACAGCTCAACAGTGGGCTCTTCTTGCAGGTACACTTCACAGAAGACCTGTAAGTTGCATCGATTGGACACCGAGTTGGGTCCAATATCCTGAGGATGGAGTTGGAAATTGGCAAGCACATCTCGGTAGAACTTTGACCCCGGCGGTTTGAAACCACGGCCTATGTGGTCGATGAAGACCACAACCTAGCCCTGCCTTGGGGTTGGAGGATTTTCTGTTCCTGGAAATCACCATCGAATTTCACTTTTCTTGGGTAAGGTGCCAATGCTGACCATCCTGTTCAACTATTCCTCGGTGACCCGGGAACAAGCCCAATTGCAAGCGGCAAACTGTTTGGCCATTGTCAAGCAAAAAGCTGGAAAAGGAAAGCCAGTTTGCAAATTATTCACGGTGGTATACAAGATGAAGTGGAATAAAGTTATACAGGTATGAGAAATTGCGTAAACCGGAGACGAATACAATAGCGAATGGCAAGATCATATCAAGGGCATGCATATGTTGTTAAACCAGATTATTACAATCAACATAAAGAAGGTCTGCCAGTTTACTAGGGGACTAATGGTATGAGATAGATTGTTTTTGCAAAGGTAAACCGCCTACACAGGATGCAGATCTAAGGCGAAAAGGGCTAAGTAAGGAAAAACAAGTTTCATAGGATCACATGGGAATTTTAGATCTACCGAAGACAAAAAGGCAAAAATATTCTGACCTAAAAAGAGTAGGACCCGAAACAGTTTATGAAGGACTAGATTAGTTTTTTGCGCATAAGGATTTGTAGTGGTAACAGAAGATTAGTCACGACAAGGGATACATCAAGCACGAAGTGTCCATCTACAGACTAAAGGCAGAACAGGGAAGAACAGCACTAAAGCACTGATGAACTTCAGAAGAACTGTGAAGAATGTCGAAACCCTATAACAGATCTGTGGCGGAAAAAAGCAGAGAACTTACCGGAGCTGATGAGGAAGCGGAAAGGCGCCGCAGTATTCTGGTGCGTTCAGGGTGATGCATCGGCCAGGGTCGGAGCAGAGGCGACGGTCGTCGGTGGCGGCGGAGCTCCAGAGGCTGAGCAGTGCAAGGAAGACGGCGCAAAGAGGCACGAGGGAGAAAAGGTGAAAATGACCCCTTGGTCCTATTTATAAAGGCAAGGGATAAGTGTCAGGCGCGAAAATCGAGGGGCTAGAAATTTGGACGTGAGGTGGAGCTGTCGCCTCGATTGTCGGAGACCCATTAATGAAGATGTGTCATACACAATTTTTAAACAGATGACATCATGACAGTTTACCATGATCTGAGAAGATGACGTCACGGCGGTTTGCTAAATTATGAGAAGATGTTGAAGACGAAGTTTTTACTAAGGATTGACATGAACCCGTTCAAATCAATCTCGGGCCTAATGTTGGGGATATTACTACTGGGCGTAAATCGGCCAGGAAAGGCCAAGTTAACTTCATCCGTAGTTGATTATGCTTGAAGCCCATGTAGACAGAAGAGGAAAGTCCAGGGTCCAGAACCGGTTTAAGGCCTGTAGCCGTGAACTGGCATTTGTATGAAACTTGTATTGTAAGGTAGAAAGAGTGGTGTCGGTGTCAAATCCGGCGGATCTCGGGTAGGGGGTTCTGAACTGTGCGTCTAGGCCAGATGGTAACAGGAGGCAAGGGACACGAAGTTTTACCCAGGTTCGGGCCCTCTCGATGGAGGTAAAACCCTACGTCCTGCTTGATTAATATTGATGATATGGGTAGTACAAGAGTAGATCTACCACGAGATCGGAGAGGCTAAACCCTAGGAGCTAGCCTATGGTATGATTGTTGTTGTGTATGTTGTCCTATGGACTAAAACCCTCCGGTTTATATAGACACCGGAGAGGGTTAGGGTTACACAAAGTCGGTTACAATGGTAGGAGATATACATATCCGTATGGCCAAGCTTGCCTTCCACGCCAAGGAAAGTCCCTTCCGGACACGGGACGAAGTCTTCAATCTTGTATCTTCATACTCCAGGAGTCCGGCTGAAGGTATAGTCCGACCATCCGGGCACCCCCTAATCTAGGACTCCCTCAGTAGCTCCTGAACCAGGCTTCAATGACGACAAGTCCGGTGCGCGGATTGTCTTCGGAATTGCAAGGCGGGTTCCTCCTCCAAGTACTTCATAGAAGATTTTGAACACAAAGATAGTGTCCGGCTCTACAAAATAAGTTTCCACATATTGCCATAGAGAGAATAATATTTACACAAATCTAATCTGCTGAGGTATTTCGTAGTGCGACACACCACGGCCAAGCCTTTATCCGAGTCGTTTTATTATCCCACCTCAGCGCGTCATGCGAGGTGGTTTCCTTGGCACGTCTTGTTAAAGCAGAGATCGTGTCCCCTTATTCCGGGATTCTCATCAGTACGAGCATGGGTAACCCAACCGCTTCTAGGACTCCTAAATTATAGGCAAGTCCAAACGGACACGGAGAGGACGCTTGATATTCACCCTCTTTATAAAGGGGACAAGGCTTTTATTTTTCCCTCCCATGCTCAATCAAATCCTTCCCCCACCTCAAGCTCAAACGCCTGAAGTTCAGGTCAGGTGCTCAGAACCATCAGTCATGTCCGGATCTAGCCTTCAAGGCCAATGGATGCCTTCCTCCGTCACGGAAGAAGACATCAAAAAGTTGAGGGAGGGCAGATATCTGACCGCCGAGATTTTGCATCGGCTGCCTCCCCGAGGGCAGGCTGTCCCCACCCCTGAACCCAACAAGAACATCGTGTGCGAGGCCTTCCTCCGGGTTACCCCTCACTTTGACCTATGGCTCAAGACCTTTGAAGTAAAGACAAAGATGATCGAGAGGCAACATGCAGCGTGTGGAGCTGCCTCAATACGCAAGATGACGGGAGCTCCATGGCCCAAAGGTTCCATCCCAGAGGTGTCTGAATTGTGGCAATAGGAGTGGTTCTACATCATGGATCCTAGAAGTGCCAAGTGGGCGACCGCCCCTGTTTTCCGCTCGGGCCCTCCACCACAACTGATATCATGGATCAGCAGAGGTCTGAGCTGGGGGCTAGCCAAGGATGTGCCTATACTGCAAAGCCGCATTCGAGATCTGTTTAATGGAGATTTCAGCTTGGTTGCGGTAATACAAGTTATGCTGGTTCATCAAGTCCAGCCTTGCAAACGCCGGCCTCTTCACCTGTGGGAGTTCAATCCCGAGGGAACGCATGTCATTCAAAATTTTCTCGGCCTGACGCATGAGGAGATGTATAAGTCATTCTTCGGACCTCAGGTGGAGTGTCCAGAAATCACCGAGGACGTGGGCCTGAGTAGTAACCGCGCCGCCGAACAGGTAAGGCATCTTCCGGCCGAACATACTATCTTTCCCTTGTTACGAAGTTATTTCTGAGAGTTTGCTTTTTGACCAGAACTAGCTAACAAAGGCAAAGTTGATTCGATGTTCGGCCCCCCTCCCCGAGCGTTTGGAAAATCCGGTATTGGAAAAGATGCTCCAGACCGCACCTTGCCCGGAGCCCTTGAAGGAAGATACAGTGGAGGGTAATACGGGCGGACACGGGCCCCCAACGCTGCCCATTCTAACCGAGGGAGCGAGCGTCTCCATGAAGGAAGACGACCAGAAGAGGAAAAGGACTGCGCTCGGGGATTCGGAAGCCGAAGCTTCCAAATGGGAGAAGAAGTCTCCCACAAAGGGCCCTACCTTGGGGGCACTATTGCCGCACAAAGTCCGCAGGGGGATCAATTCTCCCATGAGTCGTAAGTGACCCGAAATACTTTAATAGTACAGACATGCCATCTTTTTCTTCTGAGAGAATAACCACCGCATATATTTTTGCCGTTCGGGCCTTAGCCCCTCTCAAATGAGCTCGTCTTCGGGGGACCTTCTTCGAGAGATGATGGAGAGCGAAACGCCTCCTCCAGATTCCTCCGCTCCGGAAGCGGGCGACCCTGAAGTGTCATCGCGGAGGGCCTCTCCGAGTCCGGTGAGGCCGAATGATAGTCCCATTGACCCCCGAAGCTCCCAGTGTCCGGCTCCCGAAGAGAGCAGAAAAAAGAGTCCGGCACCGTCTAGTGTGCGATCGAATGTTCTGAGGGAGTTGGTGGGGCGAGCGGCCATCTTAGATGAACACTGTTTGCTGATGAATACGATGATGCAGAGAATATCGTCCGCCGAAAGCAGATTACATGAAGCTTTTATGAGTCTACTGACAGGCTTTGAGGTACATAAAAGAATGTATGATAGTCCTGCACATGGTAGGTGTGCCCTGTGTAGATAGTAGCCCCTGAGACTATGGTTGTCGTCGGAAATGACGACGAATAGAGGATCATATTCCCAGGTAATAACCACACTGCCTCTATGTGCAGGTGATGGAAGCTCCAGTGGCTAGCCGGACTAGCGAGTTTGCCCATTTAGAAAGGTAGTTGGATGCGGCAGAAGCCGACATCGAGCTTGTTAACAAAAGGCTTGACGAGGCACAGGGTAAGTGTCATTATCTGGTAAATGCCACATAGGAAGAGCAGCATGATGCCAGTATCTTTAATGTGTTGTGACTGCAGATGGAGCTGCCACTGTTGAAGCCTTGTGGGCAGAACTTGCCCGAGCCAAGGAACAAGCGAGGTTGGGTAATGCGGCTACTTTGAAGGCGGCCAAAGAGTTGCAAGACGAGAAGGCCGCGCATGGCGAGAGCCGAAACAAGATAGCCAAGATGGACATAGAATTAAAAGCCGCCGCCGACCGTTGCCGGGTTCTTGAAAAGGAAAACCAAGTGAAGGCATCGGACCTTGAGAAGGCTGCTGCGATGAAAAAAGACCTCCGCTCTGCTATGAGGGCAAAGAAGGAGGAGCTGCAGGAAGCCGGGGATATTGTAGCTGGGAAATCCTTTATGTTGCGGAGGAAGTTCGGAGATCCACGGTATGCCCCTCTGGATCGGCTATGGAGTTCGGAGGATGTGTATATGGATTTGGCGGCGAGCGCTGCCGATGCGGCCAAGTACTTCCAGGGTCAGACGGACCGTGAAGTAGACCAGCTGTTTTGGAGACAATTCCATTCTCCCGAGTTTCCACTTTCATTGACTGACCAATTAGCCGAATGGGCCAAACTAAATAGGTTGTCCGGACTCTCCATGAGGTCTGTTGTGGATCAGCTATGGCCGGAAAGGTCAAAACCAAACAGCTATTTCAGGTTGGTGCAGTAGTTCCTTGATGTGGTGCCGCGCATTAATGCGATGAAGAGGTGGGCGTGCATAGAGGGTGCACGGATGGCCTTTGCCCTTGTTAAAGCATACTGGGCGGAGATGGATGCTACCATTGTTGCAGCGCGGGATTCGGCCATAGGTCGAAGGGCTGCTGAGCACTACTTTGAAGAAGTTCTTGAGGGTGCTCGCTTGATAAAGACCCAGTGCTCAAAAAATATTATGTTTGAGTGATATGTAATCTCATTGTAAGCGAAATGCTTTTATAAATTTTTATAAGGCTAATTTTATACTTTTGCCTGAAAGTAATATGATGCCTCCTGGGCGGCCGTTTATGTATACATGTGTATAACCTGAAAGATTGTAGTCGTCGGCTTCAACCCTCACGCATATAATGCGGAGGTGCTCGCAAAAACACACGTTCACACTTAACCCAACGTCTTGGTCCTATTAAGGAGGTGATAGCGGAGCGAGCGAGGTAACCGGACTATAATGCTTTAACACTTTCACTTAGCCATAGGAGTTTGACAGTGGGGCTACTAGATAGCCCCTGGTGGCTCCGAACTCTCTCGGTCCCGGGGTGCATACATGCCTGGCCGGAAAACGGCCCTTTGTTAAGGCGGAGGAATTCTAACATTCCCACAGGTCATCGAGTGGTTGACCAGTATCACGCTATATCATGACAGTCAGTTTTTGGCTTTCTCTACTGAGGTGCTCGTCCGGATGAACCAGGGCACAATCACAGTAGTTCTTGTGGTGCTACCTTAGCCGGTAAAGCGGAACGTATGGCACCAAAACACAGGAGCTTGGCAAACCCAACATTTGACCAAAGACAATGATTCGGAGCTGATGCATATAGGGTCGAACTCGCGACGCCGAACACTCCTGAAGGTATTCGGTCTTTGTGGTATAAACCGGGCCTAAATAATGGCCTTTGTAAGAAGCCCCTTGTGTCCAGGTACGTGCATTGTTCTGGCGTGGCCACATGCCAAGACGTCAGCATCCTTCTCAACGGTGGATATGTATCAACAAGAGACAGTAAAAAAGGTTTACGTAGGGTCTTCATCTAAAAAGAATACTTGGAGCGGGTCCCTGCTGCACGTCCGCGCCTGTGTCTCCGTTGTGCCGTATCCTGGACGGGTGTAGCACAAAGATTGTTTGTAAAAGAGAGGAATTTAGGTGAAAAAAGTTGTCGCGCGAAAAGATAGTTTGTTAAAGACACCATGTATAATTCAAGGTGAGAAGAAATTGCCACTTGTCTGCGCGTGTTGAGCCCCTTGTATTGACAAATAGGGGTGTGACCATTTATTCGGTATAAGTAGCGGCGCCGGACTCGATTAGTTGTATCTGAGGTCTTGACGACCTATTGGATGATTTCGCTTGTCCGGGCGCCTTTAGTGTGCGGCTGCCAAGGCAGCCTCACTCTCTTCGGCGCGCAGAGATCGCTTGATATTTCCTTGCACTGTAATGACGCCACGTGGACCGGGCATCTTGAGTGTGAGGGAGGCGTAGTGTGGTATTGCATTAAAGCGAGCGAAAGCTTCGCGTCCGAGAAGTGCTTGATAGCCACTTTGAAATGGAGCGATGTGGAAAGTTAAATGCTCGCGACGGAAGTATCGGGGGAGCCGAATATAACTTGTAGTAGGAGGGAACCCGTACAACGAGTCCCATGGCCTGGCGTTACTCCTTTAAAGGTAGTATTGCTATGGCGAATTTGTGTTGGGTCTAACCCCATCCCGCGGATTGTATCCTGATATATTAGGTTTAGGCTACTGCCGCCGTCCATCAAGACTCTTGTGAAGTGATATCCGCCAATTACTGGGTCTAATAGAAGGGCAGCCCATCTTGCGTGTCGGATACTTGCTGAGTAATCGCGATGGTCGAAAGTGATCGGTTGAGATGACCAGTGGCAGGACTGCATGGTGACAGGCACTTGGGTATATTTTCCTGGGAGTGCCGAGTTGTTTTTTCCCTTGATTACGTGTAACACGTTTACTGTTTTGACATCTGGTGGAAATTTCTTTTGTTCCCCCGTGTCTTGCTTGGGGGGCTCGTCCTCGTCTTCACTTGATGTATCCTCCCCCTTGTGAACGGCGTTGAGCTTGCCAGACTGCCTGAGGACCCAACATTCTCTATGGGTATGATTAGCAGGTTTACCAGGGGTACTATGAATCTGACATACTTGGTCCAGAATTTTGTTGAGGCTAGACAATTTGTCCCTGGTGCCTTTAGGGGGCGGCTTTTTACCTGGCCGAGAGCTTTTGAATCCGGCATTTACTGCCGTGCCATTCATGCTGTCTTCTTTATTCCGGCGTTTGTTATTGTTGCTGCGCCGTGATTTCCCGTTTCCATCTCTAACTTCAGATATACTGGGTCGCTGGTACTGCATCTGGCTAGCCAGCTGTCCTCACCAGCGCAAAAGCGGGTCATGAGGTATGTTAATGCGGCAATCGTTCTCGGCTTATTTTGGCCGAGGTGTCTGGCGAGCCATTCGTCACGGACGCTATGCTTGAAAGCTGCCAAGGCTTCGGCGTCTAGACAGTCGACAATCTGGTTCTTTTTAGTAAGAAACCTGTTCCATTGCTTTCGGGCTGAATCTCCGGGCTGTTGAGTTATATGACTCAAATCGTCCGCATCCGGAGGTCGGACATAAGTCCCTTGAAAATTTGCCCGAAAGGCGTCTTCGAGCTCTTCCCAACTTCCAATGGAGCTTTCGGGGAGGCCTTTGAGCCAGTGACGAGCTGGCCCTTTGAGCTTGAGGGGTAGGTACTTGATGGCGTGGAGATAATCTCCTCGAGCCATATGGATATGAAGGATGTAGTCCTCAATCCAGACCCCAGGGTCTATTGTTCCGTCGTATGCCTCTACGTTTACGAGCTTGAATCCCTCTGGAAATTCGCGGTCCAGCACCTCATCGGTGAAACATAGGGGGTGTGCGGCACCCCTGTATTTGGGTGTACCGCATTGTTCGGATGTTTGTTGTGTTGCATTGTATGCTGGGGCGCGCTTGCGTGGTCGATAGATAGATCTTGTTGCGCCGTCCTTTGGGTGCGAGCCCTCGCATGGGTCGCGTATTGTATTGTGAGCGGCGTTGTATGCCACTCTGTGTTGGTAGAGGGGTCGTCTATCCGACCGGGTGGCTTCTTTGATATTTGGTTGTGGGGGTTCTGAGGCCTCCTCATCGAATTCTGGTAGCAGCTTCCGCTTTGGGTAGCTTTTGGAGGGGCGATTGTCGCCGTACCTTGCTGCAGTGTTGAGTATTTTACTCCAGCTGATTTGGAGTGTGTCTTGCGCGGCCTTGAGCCTTTGCTTCTGCTTTTTTAGACTCCTCGCGGTGGCAACAAGCCTTTTACGGGTGGTTTGCTGCTCCGGGTGTCTGTCCGGCGTTATGTCGTCCGGACCATTATCCTTGATAGGATTTGTTTGTTCGGTTTGATTATCCGGATTGCCGTTGTCCAGCAGCGGTTCGCCCTGCTCCAGCGCTGGGTCTGTGTGATCGCTATTTCTGTCAAGGCGGGATTTGGGGCGGCGCTTGCGTCGCCGCTTTGACTGCTTTTCGAGGGAACAAGCCTTCGGTGCGTCCTTCCGCTACTTGTTGTCATCTTTTGGTGCGTCCACCATGTATACGTCATATGACGAGGTGGCGTTCCAGGGCCTAATAGGCGTTGGTTCTTCATCGTCTCCTTCATCGGCGTCCATACCGTTGATGTCTTCAGAGTCGAAGTCGAGCATGTCGGTTAAATCGTCGACAGTGGCTACAAAGTGGGTGGCGGGTTGGCTTTGAATTTCTTCATCGCCCGCATCCCAATCTCGCTGACCGTAGTCCGGCCAGGGCTCTCCTGATAAAGAGAGAGACTTTAGTGATTTTATAATATTGCCAAAGGGCGAGTGCTGAAAGATGTCCGTGGCAGTAAACTCCATGATTGGCGCCCAATCGGGTTCGACCGGCAGAGGCGCGAATGGTTCGGAGTCCGGCTCCTTGGAATCATGAGTCTTGCAGAGTGCGGGGCTGGTGTTCGGCTCGATCGCTGTTAGGATCGCAGCCCCCGAGGCGGCGTCCAACCACCCATTCTCAATCAGCGCGGTTGGCTCAGAATTAAGGGTCGAAGCCGATGCGGGTGCGGCCTTCAGGGCACTGTTAGGCGGCAGTGCTAGATCATGCTCGTCGTGGCAGTGCGGCGCGCTCGGCAGTGGCTCGAATCCGTTGAAGATCAAGTCCCCACGGATGGCAGCCGTGTACTTTAAACATCCAAATCTGACCTGACGGCCAGGGGCATAGCTCTCGATCTGCTCCAAATGGCCAAGTGAATTGGCCCGTAGTGCAAAGCCGCCAAAGACAGAGATCTATCCAGGGAGACAAGTTTCACCCTGGACCGCATCACTATCGATGATCGTAGGAGCCATCAAGCCTGACAGCGACGACACAGAGGAAATCTTAATGAAGGCACCAATGTCGGTGTCAAAACCGACGGATCTCGGGTAGGGGGTCACGAACTGTGCATCTAGGCCGGATGGTAACAGGAGGCAAGGGACACGAAGTTTTACCCAGGTCTGGGCCCTCTCGATGGAGGTAAAACCCTACGTCCTGCTTGATTAATATTGATGATATGGGTAGTACAAGAGTAGATCTACCACGAGATCGGAGAGGCTAAACCCTAGAAGCTAGCCTATGGTATGATTGTTCTTGTGTATGTTGACCTACGGACTAAAACCCTCCGGTTTATATAGACACCGGAGAGGGTTAGGGTTACATGCACAAAGTCGGTTACAATGGTAGGAGATCTACATATCCGTATCGCCAAGCTTGCCTTCCACGCCAAGGAAAGTCCCTTCCGGACACGGGACGAAGTCTTCAATCTTGTATCTTCATAGTCCAAGAGTCCGGCTGAAGGTATAGTCCGGCCATCCGGACACCCCCTAATCCAGGACTCCCTCAAGTGGAGACCAAAACGGACACGTTTATGAGCCGGTCTCGGGACTCTATAAACCGACGGGCGCCACCCATGTATATAAGGGGACGACCCGGCGGCGGTTCAGGACAACAGATAACAACTCGAGAGCCAGACAAGCGGATTCGCTCCCTGGCCTTCGAAACCCTAGCAATTCTGACCACAACTAGACGTAAGCTTTTACCTTCATCGAAGGGGCCAAACTAGTATAAACTCCCCGTGTCCCCTTGTCCGGTTTAACCCCTTTAAGCTAACCCGTTGCGATGGGTCCACGACTAAGTCCTTTCACAAGGACATCTGCCGTGACAAACCCACGACAGTTTGGCCTACTAGATTGATCTTTCTTGCAATGGGAGAAGGGCTTAGCTTTGGGTTCAATCTTGCGGTGTCCTTTCCCAGTGACAGTAGGGGCAGCAAGGCACGTATTGTATTGTTGCCATCGAGGATAACAAGATTGGATTTTTATCATATTGCATGAATTTATCCCTCTACATCATGTCATCTTGCTTAAGGCGTTACTCTTTTTTCATGAACTTAATACTCTAGATGCATGCTGGATAGCGCGGTCGACGAGTGGAGTAATAGTAGAAGATGCAGGCAGGAGCCATTCTACTTGTCTCGGACATGATACCTATACACATGATCATACCTACATATTCTCATAACTATGCTCAATTTTGTCAATTGCTCAACAGTAATTCGTTCACCCACTGTAAAATACTTATGCTCTTGAGAGAAGCCACTAGTGAAACCTATGCCCCCAGGTCTATCTTCATCATATGAATCTTCCAATACTTAGTTATTTCCTTTGCTTTTTTCCTTTGCTTTTATTTTACTTTGCATCTTTATCACAAAAATACCAAAAATATTATCTTATCATATCTATCAAATCTCACTCTCGTAAGTGACCGTGAAGGGATTGACAACCCCTTATCGTGTTGGTTGCGAGGAGTTATTTGTTTTGTGCAGGTACGAGGGACTTGCGCATAGCCTCCTACTAGATTGATACCTTGGTTCTCAAAAACTGAGGAAATACTTACGCTACTTTGCTGCACCACCCTTTCCTATTCAAGGGAAAACCAACGCAAGTGCTCAAGAGGTAGCAAGAAGGATTTCTGGCGCCGTTGCCGGGGAGGTTCGCGCAAGTCAAGATATGACTCCCGACAATGAGCCATTTCTGGCGCCGTTGCCGGGGAGTCTACACAAAAGTCAACATACCAAGTACCCTTAACAACCCTTATCTCTCGCATTACATTATTTTCCATTTGCCTCTCGTTTTCCTCTCCCCCACTTCACCCTTGCCGTTTTATTCGCCCTCTCTCTCTTTATATCCTCCCTCTCTTTCTCTATTTGCCTCTTTTTGCCCGCTTGCTTTTTGTTTGCTCGTGTGTTGGTTTGCTTGTTTGTCACAATGGCTCTACCTAGATTTGGTGATCTTCACCTTGAAAGGTTAGAAGAGATCGAAAGCAATGTTAGGAGTTTTATGGTTTGCAATTTGAGCATAGTAATTTCTTCAGAAACAAGCTTAAAGAACAGAAAAGTTTTATGAGTTTTATGAATAAAGAGCTCGATGATATGTCTAAAGAATTTGATGGTTTAAGATCCCAAATTGCTCGTCTTTTGAAATTGATTGCTGAAATTTCGGATAAGCAGGCTACCTTAGTTAATAAGATGGCCACTACACTGGATTTTTATGAAAATAAAGATGACGATCTAAAAGTTATTGATGTGTCCCCTATTAAATCTTTGTTTTGCAATATGAATCTTGATAATGATGGTACTGAATATGATCCACCTTTAGCTAGAAGGCGTTCCAAAAAATCGGAGTTTTTAGATCTTGATGCTAAATTTGATGAAAGTAGGATTGAAGAAATTAAAACCCTAGATGTTGCTAAACCCACTATTTTGGATTTCAAGGAATTTAATTATGAAAATTTCTCTTTGATTGATTGTATTTCCTTGTTGCAATCCGTGCTAAATTCTCCTCATTCTTATAGTCAAAATAAAGCGTTTACTAAACATATCGTTGATGCCTTGATGCAGTCTTATGAAGAAAAACTAGAGTTGGAAGTTTCTATCCCTAGAAAACTTTATGATAAGTGGGAACCAACTATTAAAATTAAGATTAAAGATCATGAGTTATATGCTTTATGTGATTTGGGTGCTAGTGTTTCCATGATTCCAAAGACTTTGTGTGATTTGTTAGGTTTCCGTGATTTTGATGATTGCTCTTTAAACTTGCACCTTGCGGATTCCTCGATTAAGAAACCAATGGGAAGAATCACTGATGTTCTTATTGTCACAAATAGGAATTATGTGCCCATTGATTTTATTGTTCTTGACATAGATTAGAATCCTTCATGTCCTATTATTCTTGGTAGACCTTTCCTTAGAATGATTGGTGCATTTATTGATATGAAGGAAGGAAATATTAGATTCCAATTTCCGTTAAGGAAAGGCATGGAACACTTTCCTAGAAAGAAAATTAAAATACCTTATGAATCTATTATGAGAGCCACTTATGGATTGCCTACCAAAGATGGCAATACCTAGATCTATCCTTGCTTTTTATGCCTAGCTAGGGGCGTTAAACGATAGCGCTTGTTGGGAGGCAACCCAATTTTATTTTTATTCCTTGCTTATTGATCCTGTTTAGTAATAAATAATTTACCTAGGCTCTTTTTTGGTTGTGTTTTTTGTGTTTAATTAGTGTTTGTGCCAAGTAGAACAGTTGGGAAGACATGGGGAAAGTCTTGTTATCTTGCTGTAAAAAACAGAAACTTTAGTGCTCACGAGAACTGCTGCCATTTTTATTTGGTAAGTTCTATTTAGTTAATTATTTTTTAAGATGATTAATAGATAAATTACTCACGTCCAGAAATTTATTTTAGAATTTTTGGGGTTCCAGATCTTGCGCTAGCTACAGATTACTACCGACAGTCCTGTTTTTGACAGATTCTGTTTTTCGTGTGTTGTTTGCTTATTTTGATGAATCTATGGCTAGTAAAATAGTTTATAAACCATATACAAGTTTGAATACAGTAGGTTTAACACCAATATAAATAAATAATGAGTTCATTACAGTAACTTGAAGTGGTCTTTTGTTTTCTTTCGCTAACGGAGCTCATGAGATTTTCTACTTTAAGTTTTGTGTTGTGAAGTTTTCAAGGTTTGGGTAAAGATTTGATGGATTATGGAACAAGGAGTGGCAAGAGACTAAGCTTGGGGATGCCCTTGGCACCCCCAATATAATCTAAGGACGCCTAAAATCCAAATCTTGGGGATGCCCCGGAAGGCATCCCCTCTTTCGTCTACTTCTATCGGTAACTTTACTTGGAGCTATATTTTTATTCACCACATTATATGTGTTTTGCTTGGAGCGTCTTGTATGATTTGAGTCTTTGATTTTTAGTTTACCACAATCTTCCTTGCTGTACACACCTTTTGAGAGAGCCATACATGATTTGGAATTTGTTAGAATACTCTATGTGCTTCTCTTATATCATTTGAGTTATATAGTTTTGCTCTAGTACTTCACTTATATTTTTTAGAGCACAGTGGTGGAAATGTTTTATAGAAACTATTGATCTCTCATGCTTCACTTAAATTATTTTGAGAGTATTAAATATCATGGTAATTTTCTTAAATAATCCTAATATGCTTGGTATTCAAGAATAGTAAAAACTTTCTTATGAGTGTGTTGAATGCTATGAGAAGTTTGATGCTTGATAATTGTTTTGAGATATGGAGATGGTGATATTAGAGTCATGCTAGTTGAGTAGTTGTGAATTTGAGAAATACTTGTGTTAAAGTTTGTGATTCCTGTAGCATGTATGTATGGTGAACCGTTATGTGATGAAGTCGGAGCATGATTTATTTTTTGATTGTCTTCCTTATGAGTGGCGGTCGGGGACGAGCGATGGTCTTTTCCTACCAATCTATCCCCCTAGGAGCATGCGCGTAATACTTTTCTTTGATAACTTGTAGATTTTTGCAATAAGTATATGAGTTCTTTATGACTAATGTTGAGTCCATGGATTATACGCACTTTTCTTCCTTCCACCATTGCTAGCCTCTATAATACCGCGCACCTTTCGCCGGTATCATACACCCCCCATATACCTTGCTCAAAACAGCCACCATACCTACCTATTATGGCATTTCCATAGCCATTCCGAGATATATTTCCATGCAACTTTCCACCGTTCCGTTTATTATGACACACTCCATTGTCATATTGCTTAGCATGATCATGGAGTTGACATCGTATTTGTGGCAAAGCCACCATTCATAATTCTTTCATACATGTCACTCTTGATTCATTGCTTATCCCGGCACACCGCCAGAGGCATTCATATAGAGTCATATTTTGTTCTAAGTATCGAGTAGTAATTGTCGAGTTGTAAGAAAATAAAATTGTGATGATCATCATTATTAGAGCATTGTCCCAGTGAGGGAAGGATGATGGAGACTATGATTCCCCCACAAGTCGGTATGAGACTCTGGACGAAGAATAAAAAAAAGGAGAGAAAAAAAGAGGCCATAAAAAAAGAGAAAAGGCCCAAATAAAAAAATAAAATAACAAAAATAAAAAATTAGAGAAAAAGAGAGAAGGGGAAATGCTACTATCCTTTGACCACACTTGTGCGTCAAAGTAGCACCATGATCTTCATGATAGAGAGTCTCCTATGTTATCACTTTCATATACTAGTGGGAATCTTTCATTATAGAACTTGGCTTGTATATTCCAATGATGTGCTTCCTCAAAATGCCCTAGGTCTTCGTGAGCAAGCAAGTTGGATGCACACCCACTTAGTTTCTATTTGAGCTTTCATATACTTATAGCTCTAGTGCATCCGTTGCATGGCAATCCCTAGTCACTCACATTGATATCTATTGATGGGCATCTCCATAGCCCGTTGATACGCCTAGTTGATGTGAGACTATCTTCTCCCTTTTTTTTCTTCTCCACAACCACCATTCTATTCCATATATAGTGCTATATCCATGGCTCATGCTCATGTATTGCGTGAAGATTGAAAAAGTTTGAGAATGTCAAAAGTATGAAGCAATTTCTTGGCTTGTCATCGGGGTTGTGCATGATTTAAATACTTTGTGTGGTGAAGATAGAGCATAGCCAGACTATATGATTTTTTAGGGATAACTTCCTTTGGCCATGTTATTTTGAGAAGACATGATTGCTTGGTTAGTATGCTTGAAGTATTATTATTTTTATGTCAATATTAAACTTTTATCTGGAATCTTTCGGATCTGAATATTCATACCAAAATTAAGAAGAATTACATTACAATTATGCCAAGTAGCACTTCACATCAAAAATTATCTTTTTTATCATTTACCTACTCGAGGACTGTTGGGGAACGTAGCAGAATTTTAGAATTTTCTACGCATCACCAAGAACAATTTATGGAGTCATCTAGCAATGAGGGAGAGGGGAGTGCATGTACATACCCTTGTAGATCGCGCATGGAAGCGTTCAAGAGAACGGGGTCGATGGAGTCGTACTCGTCGTGATCCAAATCACCGATGACCTAGCGCCAAACGGACGGCACCTCCGCGTTCAACACACGTACGGTTGGGAAGACGTCTCCTCCAACTTGATCCAGCAAGGGGGAAGGAGAGGTTGATGAAGATCCAACAGCACGACGGTGTGGTGGTGGAAGCAACGATGATCTCGGCAGGGCTTCGCCAAGCACAGGGAGATGGAGGAGTGTCACGGGAGGGAGAGGGAGAGGCCAGGGGCTAGGGTGTGGCTGCCCTCCCTCCCCCCACTATTTATAGGACCCCTAAGGGGGGTGCCGGCCCTAGGAGATGCAATCTCCAAGGGGGGCGGCGGCCAAGGGGGTGGCTTGCCCCCCAAGGCAAGTGGGGCGCCCCCCACCCCTAGGGTTTCCAACCCTAGGCGCAGGGGGAGGCCCATGGGGGGGCGCACCAGCCCACTAGGGGCTGGTTCCCCTCCCACTTCAGCCCATGGTGCCCTCCGGGATAGGTGGCCCCACCCGGTGGACCGCCGGGACCCTTCCGGTGGTCCCGGTACAATACCGATTATCCCCGAAACTTCCCCGATGGCCGAAACTTGATTTCCTATATATAAATCTTCACCTCCGGACCATTCCGGAATTCCTCGTGACGTCCGGGATCTCATCCGGGACTCCGAACAACTTTCGGGTTACCGTATACTAATATCTCAACAACCCTACCGTCACCGAACCTTAAGTGTGTAGACCCTACGGGTTCGGGAGACACGCAGACATGACCGAGACGATTCTCCGGTCAATAACCAACAGCGGGATCTGGATACCCATGTTGGCTCCCACATGATCCTCGATGATCTCATCGGATGAACCACGATGTCGAGGATTCAATCAATCCGTATACAATTCCCTTTGTCAATCGGTACGTTACTTGCCCGAGACTCGATTGTTGGTGTCCCAATACCTCGTTCAATCTCGTTACCGGCAAGTCACTTTACACGTACCGTAATGCATGATCCTGTGATCAACAACTTTGTCACATTGAGCTCATTATGATGATGCATTACCGAGTGGGCCCAGAGATACCTCTCCGTCATATGGAGTGACAAATCCAAGTCTCGATTCGTGCCAACCCAACAGACACTTTCGGAGATACCTGTAGTGTACCTTTATAGTCACCCAGTTATGTTGTGATGTTTGGCACACCCAACGCACTCCTACGGTATCCGGTAGTTCCACAATCTCATGGTCTAAGGAAATGATACTTGACATTCAGAAAGCTAGAGCAAACGAACTACACGATCTTTGAGCTATGCTTAGGATTGGGTCTTGTCCATCACATCATTCTCGTAATGATGTGATTCCGTTATCAATGACATCCAATGTCCATAGTCAGGAAACCATGCCCATCTTTTGATCAACGAGCTAGTCAACTAGAGGCTCACTAGGGACGTGTTGTGGTCTATGTATTCACACATGTATTACAATTTCCGGATAACAAAATTATAGCATGAACAATAGACAATTATCATGAACAAAGAAATATAATAATAACCATTTTATTATTGCCTCTAGGGCATATTTCCAACAGTCTCGCACTTGCACTAGAGTCAATAGTCTAGTTACATTGTGATGAATCGAACACCCATGCAGTTCTGGTGTTGATCATGTTTTGCTCTAGGGAGAGGTTTAGTCAACGGATCTACCACATTCAGCTCCGTATGTACTTTACAAATCTCTATGTCTCCATTTTGAACACTTACACGAATGGAGTTGAAGCGACGCTTGATATGCCTGGTCTTCCTGTGAAACCTGGGCTCCTTGGCAATGGCAATAGCTCTAGTGTTGTCACAGAAGAGAGTCATCGGGCCCGACGCATTGGGTATGACTCCTAGGTCGGTAATGAACTCCTTCACCCAGATTGCTTCTTGTGCTGCCTCCGAAGCTGCCGTGTACTCCGCTTCACATGTAGATCCCGCCACAACGCTTTGCTTACAACTGCACCAGCTTACTGCCCCACCATTCAAAATATACACATATCCGGTTTGTGACTTAGAGTCATCCAGATCTGTGTTGAAGCTAGCATCGACGTAAACCTTTACGATGAGTTCTTCGTCACCTCCATAAACGAAAAACATATCCTTAGTCCTTTTCAGGTACTTCAGGATATTCTTGACCGCTGTCCAGTGTTCCATGCCGGGATTACTTTGGTACCTTCCTACCAAACTTACAGCAAGGTTTACATTAGGTCTGGTACACAACATAGCATACATGATAGACCCTATGGCCGAGGCATAGGGGACGACACTCATCTTTTCTCTATCTTCTGCCGTGGTCGGGCATTGAGCCGTGCTCAATCTCGTACCTTGCAATACAGGCAAGAACCCCTTCTTTGACTGATCCATTTTGAACTTCTTCAATATCTTGTCAAGGTACGTACTTTGTGACAGACCAATGAGGCGTCTCGATCTATCTCTATAGATCTTGATGCCTAATATATAAGCAGCTTCTCCAAGATCCTTCATTGAGAAACACTTGTTCAAGTAGGCCTTTATGCTTTCCAAGAATTCTATATCATTTCCCATCAACAGTATGGCATCCACATACAATATGAGAAATGCTACAGAGCTCCCACTCACTTTCTTGTAAATGCAGTCTTCTCCAAAAGTCTGCGTAAACCCCAACACTTTGATCATCTCATCAAAACGAATGTTCCAACTCCGAGATGCTTGCACCAGCCCATAAATCGAGCGTTGGAGCTTGCACACCTTGTCAGCATTCTTAGGATCAACAAAACCGTCCCGCTGCATCATATACAATTCTTCCTTAAGGAAACCATTAAGGAATGCCGTTTTGACATCCACTTCCCTTGCAATTGCTAACATGATTCGGACGGACTTCAGCTTCGCTATGGGTGAGAAAGTCTCATCGTAGTCAACCCCTTGAACTTGTCGATAACCCTTAGCGACAAGCCGAGCTCTAAAGATGGTCACATTACCGTCCGCGTCTGTCTTCTTCTTAAAGATCCATTTATTTTCTATGGCTCGCCGATCATCGGGCAAGTCAGTCAAAGTCCATAGTTCATTTTCATACACGGATCCTATCTTGGATCCTATCTGTCGGAATCCGGGCCCGCCATCGCTTCTTCATAGTTCGAAGGTTCACCGTTGTCTAACAAAATGATTTCCAAGACAGGGTTGCCGTACCACTCTGGTGCAGAACGTGTCCTCGTCGACCTACGAAGTTCAATAGCAACTTGATCTGAAGTTTCATGATCATCATCATTAACTTCCTCTCTAGTTGGTGCAGGCACCTTAGGAACATTTTCTTGAGCTGCGCCACTTACCGGTTCAAGAGGTAATACTTCATCAAGTTCTACTTTCCTCCCACTTATTTCTTTCGAGAGAAACTCTTTCTCTAGAAAGGACCCATTCTTGGCAACAAATATCTTGCCTTCGGATCAGAGGTAGAAGGTATACCCAATAGTTTCTTTAGGGTATCCTATGAAGACACATTTTTCCGATTTGGGTTCGAGTTTTTCAGGTTGAAGTTTCTTGACATAAGCATCGCATCCCCAAACTTTTAGAAACGACAGCTTAGGTTTCTTCCCAAACCATAATTCATACGGCATCGTCTCAACGGATTTCGACGGAGCCCTATTTAAAGTGAATGCGACAGTCTCTAAAGCATAGCCCCAAAATGATAGCGGTAGATCGGTAAGAGACATCATAGATCGCACCATATCCAATAGAGTGCGATTAGGACGTTCGGACACACCATTACGCTGAGGTGTTCCAGGCGGCGTGAGTTGTGAAACTATTCCACATTTTCTTAAGTGTGTGCCAAATTCGTGACTCAAGTATTCTCCCCCACGATCTGATCGCAAGAACTTGATTTTCCTGTCACGTTGATTCTCAACCTCACTCTGAAATTCCCTGAACTTTTCAAAGGTCTCAGACTTGTGTTTCATTAGGTAGACATACCCATATCTACTCAAGTCATCAGTGAGGGTGAGAACATAACGATAGCCACCGCGAGCCTCAACACTCATTGGACCGCACACATCAGTATGTATGATTTCCAATAAGTTGGTAGCTCGCTCCATTGTTCCTGAGAACGGAGTCTTGGTCATTTTACCCATGAGGCATGGTTCGCATGTGTCAAATGATTCGTAATCAAGAGACTCCAAAAGTCCATCAGCATGGAGCTTCTTCATGCGTTTGACACCTATGTGACCAAGGCGGCAGTGCCACAAGTATGTGGGACTATCATTATCAACCTTACATCTTTTGGTATTCACACTATGAATATGTGTAACATCACGCTCGAGATTCATTAAGAATAAACCATTCACCAACGGAGCATGACCATAAAACATATCTCTTATATAAATAGAACAACCATTATTCTCGGATTTAAATGAGTAGCCATCTGGAATTAAACGAGATCCTAATACAATGTTCATGCTCAAAGCTGGCACTAAATAACAATTATTGAGGTTTAAAACTAATCCCGTAGGTAAATGTAGAGGCAGCGTGCCGACGGTGATCACATCGACCTTGGAACCATTCCCGACGCGCATCGTCACCTCGTCCTTCCCCAGTCTCCGCTGATTCCGCAGCTCCTGCTTTGAGTTACAAATGTGAGTAACCGCACCGGTATCAAATACCCAGGAGCTACTACGAGTACTGGTAAGGTACACATCAATTACATGTATATCACATATACCTTTAGTGTTGCCGGCCTTCTTGTCCGCTAAGTATTTGGGGCAGTTCCGCTTCCAGTGACCACTTCCCTTGCAATAAAAACACCCAGTCTCAGGCTTGGGTCCATTCTTTGGCTTCTTCCCGGCAGCTTGCTTACTAGGCGCGGCAACTCCCTTGCCGTCCTTCTTGAAGTTCTTCTTACCCTTGCCTTTCTTGAACTTAGTGGTTTTATTCACCATCAACACTTGATGTTCATTTTTGATTTCCACCTCTGCTGATTTCAGCATTGAATATACCTCAGGAATGGTCTTTTCCATCCCCTGCATATTGAAGTTCATCACAAAGCTCTTGTAGCTCGGTGGAAGCGACTGAAGGATTCTGTCAATGACCGCGTCATCCGGGAGATTAACTCCCAGCTAAGTCAAGCGGTTATGCAACCTAGACATTTTGAGTATGTGCTCACTAACAGAACTATTTTCCTCCATCTTACAGCTGAAGAACTTGTCGGAGACTTCATATCTCTCAAAACACTTTTGGAGCCCCGGTTCTAAGCTGTAAAGCATGCCGCACTGAACGAGGGAGTAATCATCAGCATGTGACTGCCAAGCGTTCATAACGTCTTAGTTCTCTAGGATGTGTGCGTCACCTAGCGGTGCTTCTAGGACATAATCTTTCTGGGCAGCTATGAGGATGATCCTCAGGTTCCGGACCCAGTCCGTATAGTTGCTGCCATCATCTTTCAGCTTGGTTTTCTCTAGGAATGAGTTGAAGTTGAGGACAACGTGGGCCATTTGATCTACAAGACATATTGTAAAGATTTTAGACTAAGTTCATGATAATTAAGTTCATATAATCAAATTACTCAATGAACTCCCACTCAGATAGACATCCCTCTAGTCATCTAAGTGAAACATGATCCGAGTTAACTAGGCCATGTCCGATCATCACGTGAGACGGACTAGTCCACATCGGTGAACATCTTCATGTTGATCGTATCTTCTATACGACTCATGCTCGACCTTTCGGTCTTCCGTGTTCCGAGGCCATGTCTGTACATGCTAGGCTCGTCAAGTCAACCTAAGTGTATTGTGTGTGTAAATCTGGCTTACACCCGTTGTATTCGAATGTTAGAATCTATCACACCCGATCATCATGTGGTGCTTCGAAACAACGAACCTTCGCAACGGTGCACAGTTAGGGGAAAAACTTTCTTGAAATTATTACGAGGGATCATCTTATTTAAGCTACCGTCGTTCTAAGCAAATAAGATGTAAAACATGATAAACATCACATGCAATCAAATAGTGACATGATATGGCCAATATCATTTGCTCCTTTTGATCTCCATCTTCGGGCCTTCATGATCATCGTTGTCACCGGCATGACACCATGATCTCCATCATCGTGTCTTCTTGAAGTTGTCTCATCATCTATTACTTCTACTACTATGGCTAACGCTTTAGCAATAAAGTAAAGTAATTACATGACGTTTATGTTGACATGCAGGTCATAAATAAATAAAGACAACTCCTATGGCTCCTGCCGGTTGTCATACTCATCGACATGCAAGTCGTGATTCCTATTACAAGAACATGATCAATCTCATACATCACATATATCATTCATCACATCCTTCTGGCCATATCACATCACACGGCACATGTTGCAAAAACAAGTTAGACGTCCTCTAATTATTGTTGCGAGTTTTTTACGTGGCGGCTATAGGTTTCTAGCAAGGACGTTTCTTACCTACGCCAAAACCACAATGTGATATGCCAATTTCTATTTACCCTTCATAAGGACCCTTTTCATCGAATCCGATCCGAGTAAAGTGGGAGGGACAGACACCCGCCAGCCACCGTATGCAACTAGTGCATGTCAATCGGTGGAAGCAGTCTCACGTAAGCGTACGTGTAAGGTCGGTCTGGGCCGCTTCATCCCACGATGCCGCCGAATCAAGATAAGACTAGTAACGGCAAGAAAATTGACAATATCGACGCCCACAATTGCTTTGTGTTCTACTCGTGCATAGAAACTACGCATAGACCTGGCTCTGACGCCACTGTTGGGGAACGTAGCAGAATTTTAAAATTTTCCACGCATCACCAAGATCAATCTATGCAGTCATCTAGCAATGAGGGAGAGGGGAGTGCATCTACATACCCTTGTAGATTGCGCGCGGAAGCGTTCAAGAGAACGGGGTTGATGGAGTCATACTTGTCGTGATCCAAATCACCGATGACCTAGCGCCGAAGGGACGACACCTCCGCGTTCAACACACGTACAGTTGGGAAGACGTCTCCTCCAACTTGATCCAGCAAGGGGGAAGGGGAGGTTGATGAAGATCCAGCAGCACGACGGCGTGGTGGTGGAAGCAACGGTGATCTCGGCAGGGCTTCGCCAAGTACAGGGAGATGGAGGAGTGTCACGGGAGGGAGAGGGAGAGGCCAGGGGCTAGGGTGCGGCTGCCGTCCCTCCCCCCACTATTTATAGGTCCCCTAAGGGGGGCGTCGGCCCTAGCTAGGAGATGCCATCTCCAAGGGGGGGCGGCGGCCAAGGGGGGTGGCTTGCCCCCCAAGGCAAGTGGGGCACCCCCCACCCCTAGGGTTTCCAACCCTAGGCGCAGGGGGAGGCCCATGGGGGGGCGCACCAGCCCAGTAGGGGCTATTCCCCTCCCACTTCAGCCCATGGGGACCTCCGGGATAGGTGGCCCCACCCAGTGGACTCCCGGGACCCTTCCGGTGGTCCCGGTACAATACCGATTACCCCCGAAACTTTCCCGATGGCCGAAACTTGACTTCCTATATATAAATCTTCACCTCCGGACCATTCCAGAATTCCTCGTGACTTCCGGGATCTCATCCGGGACTCCGAACAACTTTCGGGTTACCGTATACTAATATCTCAACTACCCTAGTGTCACCGAACCTTAAGTCTGTAGACCCTACGGGTTCGGGAGACACACAGACATGACCGAGACGACTCTCCGGTCAATAACCAACAACGGGATCTGGATACCCATGTTGGCTCCCACATGCTCCTCAATGATCTCATCGGATGAACCACGATGTCGAGGATTCAATCAATCCGTATACAATTCCCTTTGTCAATCGGTACGTTACTTGCCCGAGACTCGATCGTCGGTATCCCAATACCTCGTTCAATCTCGTTACCGGCAAGTCACTTTAATCGTACCTTAATGCATGATCCCGTGATAAACCACTTGGTCACATTGAGCTCATTATGATGATGCTTTACCGAGTGGGCCGAGAGATACCTCTCCGCCATACGGAGTGACAAATCCCAGTCTCGATTCGTGCCAACCCAACAGACACTTTCAGAGATACCTGTAGTGTACCTTTATAGTCACCCAGTTACGTTGTGACGTTTGGCACACCCAAAGCACTCCTACGGTATCCGGGAGTTGCACAATCTCATGGTCTAAGGAAATGATACTTGACATTCGGAAAGCTACAGCAAACAAACTACACGATCTTTGAGCTATGCTTAGGATTGGGTCTTGTCCATCACATCATTCTCCTAATGATGTGATCCCGTTATCAATGACATCCAATGTCCATAGTCAGGAAACCATGACTATCTTTTGATCAACAAGCTAGTCAACTAGAGGTTCACTAGGGACGTGTTGTGGTCTATGTATTCACACATGTATTACGATTTCCGAATAACACAATTATAGAATGAACAATAGACAATTATCATGAACGAAGAAATATAATAATAACCATTTTATTATTGCCTCTAGGGCATATTTCCAACAAGGACGAGCAGGAATTAAGCTTGGGGATGCTTGATACGTCTGCAACGTATCTATAATGTTTGATTGCTCCATGCTATATTATCTACTGTTTTGGACATTATTGGGCTTTATGATCCACTTTTATATTATTTTTGGGCCTAACCTATTAACCGGAGGCCCAACCCAGAATTGTTGTTTTTGCCTATTTTAGGGTTTCGAAGAAAAGGAATATCAAACGTAGTCCAAACAGAATGAAACCTTCGGGGATGTGATTTTTGGAACAAGCAAGATCCAGGAGACTTGGACCCTACGTCAAGTAACCAATAGGGAAGCCACGAGGTAAGGGGCGCGCCTACCCCCCCCCCCCCCAGGCGCGCCGTCCACCCTCGTGGGCCCCCTGTTGCTCCACCGAGATACTCCTTCCTCCTATATATACCTACCACTACTGGAATCAGGTACTTTGCCATCTGCCAGCTCTTTGCCGTCAGCTAGCGGACGGCAAAGAAGCTCTTTGCCATCAGCTACCAAAAAGTAGATGGCAAAGAACTGGCTGATGGCAAAGACCTAATTTGCCATCAGCCAGTTCTTTGCTGTCGGCTAGCGGACGACAAAGAGGGAGGGGGCCCCATTGACGAGCTGCTCAAAAAAACCTAATGCCCCCCCTCTTTGCCGTCCGCTAGCAGACGGAAAAGAGAAAATAAGCAGACGGCAAAGGGGGGCGGACGACAAAGAGGGAGGGGCCCCACTAACGTTAACGGCCGCGCCCCACCCCGCCCCCCTCTCTCTCTTTCTCTTCTTCACATGCGCGCCGCCGCCCCCAGCACTTGCCGCCGCCCTGTCGCCACACCACCCGGCGCGCCGCCCCACCGCCCCCCGCCCCGTCGCCACTGCCGCCCGGCGCCCCACCGCCCCCCCGCCCCGTCGCCCCCGCCGCCCTGCCGTCTGGGCGCCGCCGCGCCCCGCCCCCCCCGCGCCCCACCGCCCCGGTCGGGCCCGGCCCCGTCGCCACTGCCGCCCGGCGCCACCGCCCAGGCCGCCCCGCCCCCCTCATCCATCCCAGGTGAGCTCTGCCTCCTTTTTTTCCCTTTTTTCTGTTTTTTTAGTTTTAGGTTTATGTTTAGTTTCGATTTGGTTTTAGTTTTAGTTTTAGGTTTAGTTTTAGGTTTATAGGTTTAGTTTTAGTTTAGTTTTAGGTTTAGATTTAGTTTTTTCCTTTTTTTCTGTTTTTTTAGTTTTACGTTTAGGTTTAGTTTAGTTTTAGGAAAGAAGAGGAAGAGAAAAAGAGGAGAGGAGGAGAAGAAGAAGAGGAAAAAGGAAAGGAAGAAGAAGAGGAGGAGGAGGAGAAGAAAAAAGAAGAAGAGGAAGAAGAAGAAAAAAAGAGGAGAGGAGGAGAAGAAGAAGAGGAAAAAGGAAAGGAGGAAGAAGAAGAAGAAGAAGAAGGAAAAAAAGGAAGAAAAGGAATAAGAAGAAAAGGAGAAAAGAGGAAAAAAACCCGACCCGACACGGTACCCTGACCCCGACCCGGCACCCCGACACGACACCCCGGCCCAGAGACCCCGACCCCGACCCGGCACGCCGACACGACACCCCGGCCCCGACACCCCGACCCCGAGCCTGACCCGACACCCCGACCCTGACACTGACACGGCACCTTGACCCCGACCCGGCACCCCGAGACCCGACACCCCGACCCCGAGAACCCGACCCCGACCCCGACCCCGACACCCCGACCCCGAGCCTGACCCGACACCCCGACCCCGACACCGACACGGCACCCCGACCCCGACCCGACACCCCAACCCCGAGACCCCGACCCCGACACCCCGGTCGACCCCGAGCCTGACCCAACACCCCGACCCCGAGCCTGACCTGACACCCCGACCCCGACACCACACCCCGACCTCGAAACAGCACCCCGACCCCGACACGGCACTACCCCGACACCGACACGACCCCCCGACCCCGAAGCAGCACCCCGACCCTGACACGGCACCCCGACACCGACACGACACCCCGACCCCCGACACCTCCCAAAAAGGTGTTCTTTGGACTTGTAGAGGCCGACGGGGTCATATATTTGTGAATTATTAGTTAGGTCATATATTTTTCGATTTTGTTATGAAAAACATCATATCTAATTGTGTTGATCGGGTAGTTTTAAATGTGCAGTTGTGTCATCGCTGCGAGGTTTGGTGTTTGACGACCTCGCCGTGCGTTTGACGAGCTCTGCCCCTTCGTTCGTGGGTGAGCACAAATGACATGTCCTCCTCCCCCATTAATTATTTGATCTATTCCGATGAAACTTGATAGCTAGCTATATATGTGTCTTGAATCATCAGAATGCGTAACCAATATGTGTCTCCCGTTCGAAAGCATCATAGTTATAAATATGCATGCATTTGCATATTTATAACCTTGATTCTTTCGAATTGTCCAACGCTATCCATGGACAGCCCGAGTATGTGTAGATTGGGTTCGTTTTGCCAAATGCTTTGCTCCGGATCCGACGCATAAATTTCGTCAGTGCCTCCCCTGTTGTTCTCCGGGTACACATCCTCTCTGTTTATTGCAGAGACGTGTATCAGGAGAACAGCGGGGAGGTGCTGCCGGAATTTTGCGTCGGATCCGGAGCATATTATGGGAAAATGAACCCAGTCTACACATACAGGGGTGGGATTAGGACCTATCATTACCTATTAGAGTGTAGGTTGCATGGACGTAATAAAATTGACAAAGTAGATCAACTGATGAATATATACATGGTGAATTACATATATAATTGTTGTGTGTCCAGTAGCTCTGAAAGTCAAGATGAGTGACCGTGCGTGGATGTATACCGGTCACACTGGTCAGAACAAATGGAGCGCTGAATGGTTCACAAAAACCAAGGGGTTTCTGCAAGCCACATTTGCAAATGGCCAGCAGAAAACCTGGTGCCCCTATTTCCGGTGCAGCAATTGGGAAAAGAAGACAGAGGCTGAAATGGGAAAACACCTGCAGAAGAGTGGTTTTACGCTCGATTATACGGTGTGGACATTTCATGGTGAGTCTGCCCAACATGACCGAGCTGAGGTGGATCGTCGTCGCACCGACGAGCATGGTACCGGGATGGAAAACATGGTGCAAGACTATGATGATGCTCGGGATCTGGACGAGGAGATGGAGGAATCTGCAAAGGCCTTCAATGAAATGTTGGAGTCTTCAAAACGTCCGATCCACGAGCACACTGAGCTTTGTCAGTTGGATGCCATCTCACAAGTAATGGCTTTGAAGGCTCAGTTCAACTTGGGCAGAGAATGCTATGACGCAATTATGACAGTATTTGGACGCTTTCTACCCAAAGGCCATGTAATGCTTGCAAACCTGTACCAGTTGGACAAAATCCTCCATGCACTGAAGATGCCCTATGAGAAGATACATGCCTGTGAGAAAGGATGTGCCCTATTTAGGATTGACTATGCGGACTTGAACTATTATCCCATTTGCAAGTCTTCCAGGTATATTGTGGTAGACAACGGTATGGGTGAGAAGACACAGACCAAAATCCCCGTTAGTATTCTTCGGTATATGCCAATCGTACCAAGACTTCAACGTCTTTTCATGGTCGAAGAGACGGCCAGACAGATGACATGGCACAAAACAAGCAAAAGAAGCAAACTAGATGCAGATGGGAATCTGATGATGGTACACACATCGGATGGTGTTGCATGGAAAAAGTTTGATCAATTACATGCTGACAAAGCGGCAGATCCAAGGCATCCTCGAGTCGGCATCAGCACGGATGGGTTCAGTGTGTTTGGTATGACGGCTGCCCAATACAGTTGTTGGCCCGTATTTGTCTTTCCACTCAATCTCCCCCCCAGACAGATTATGCAAAGAAAGAACATTTTCCTGACGTTGATAATTCCAGGGCCCAACTATCCGGGGAAAAATATGAATGTGTACATGCAGCCGCTTAAGGACGAATTGCAAGAAGCCTGGGATAATGGGTTCAAGACATACGACGCCTTTACCAAACAGAACTTCATAATGCGTGTCTGGTACATGTACTCTACGCATGACTTGCCGGCGTATGCGCTATTCGTTGGCTGGTGTGTGCATGGAAGGTTCCCGTGCCCCACATGCAAGGGAGCTCTTGAGTTTCGTTGGCTTCAGGCCGGTCGCAAGTTTTCTTGCTTCGACATGCATAGACAGTTCCTGGATCCTCGCCATAAGTTCAGGAAAGACAAGAAGAACTTCATCAGGGGTAGAGTTGTCAAAAACTCTGCACCACCTGCATTGACAGGCCAACAGACCCTGGATCAGTTAAACGCTCTCGAGCCAGATCCACAATGTCCAGGGTACTTCAAGGGGTATAATACTAAGCACGCGTGGACTCACAAAACATGCTTATGGGATATGCCTTACTTCAAACACCTCCTTTGCCCACACAACATCGACGTGATGCACACTGAGAAGAATATCGCCGAGGCACTTTTTGGTACATTGTTCGGCATAGATGGGAAGTCAAAGGATAATACTAAGGCTAGAGTCGATCTGGAGGCGCTATGTGATAGGCCGTTACAAAACATGAAAGAACCGAAACGAAAGCAGAACTGGACGAAGTCAAAGGCATGGTTCAATCTTGGAAGGCCAGCTATGAGGGAAATTATCTTGTGGGTGCAACAGCAGTTGATGTTCCCCGATGGGTGTGCAGCGAATCTAAAGAGGGGAGCGAATCTTGATAAACTGAAGATATTTGGTCTCAAGAGTCATGATTGGCACATATGGATTGAGCGGGTAATGCCGGTGATGTTGCGTGGCTTCATCCCTGAGGATGAATGGCTAGTATTGGCAGAACTCAGCTATTTCTTCTGTGTTCTTTGTGCGAAAGAACTATCGCATGGCGTGCTAGAAGTAATGGAAGAGTTAGCGCCGGAGTTGATCTGCAAGTTAGAGAAGATCTTTCCACCGGGCTTCTTTAATCCAATGCAGCATTTGATTTTGCATCTCCCGACCGAGGCAAGATTGGGGGGGCCCGTGCAAAATCGTTGGTGCTAACCAACTAAGAGGATGCAGAAGACGCATCGAGAATAATGTAAAAATAAACGTAGAATTGAAGCATCGATGGCTGAGGCATTCATCGCAGAGGAGGCGACAAACTTCGTAACAGCGCACTACGAAGCCCAAAATCGTCATTTGCATAATCTGAAGCCTCGGTACAATGCTGACGACCCTAAAAAGGGTGGATCCAACCTCAGCCTATTCAAAGAGAATCTCACACCAGCTAGTGTTTCACATCCAGTATCTTTGGATAACGAAGAATGGCGGACCATTTCGTTGTATATCTTCAACAACCTGATAGAAGTGCGGCCGTACATCGAGTATGTTCTCGGTACATTGTTTCGCAACTTCTATTTCCTTTGAACTGCTCTTATTCCTGGATATGTCATACAGTTGATACATCGCCATATTCTCGTATGGAGCGGAGATCCAAAAGGATTTTGTCGAAGAGTATGAGATTCTCGCAAAGCAAGGAGGCGACTATCTCGGTTTCATCTCTTGGTTCAAACAAATGGTAATTTCTATTAGACAATTTCATTTCATTCGCTAATTTGTGTGTAATGCAACAATCCTTTCATATTAAACTTGTAGGCTAATTCAGAGTCTATGGACGCCGAATTGAGACAAGTCGCTAATGGTTTTGACTATAAGGTCCATTCATTTGACAAGTACGACATCAACGGGTATCGCTTTGGTACCTATGGCAAAGAGTTATCTATGGCCGACTGAAAGTCTACAAATTGTTGAGTATCTGCTATCGGCGAAGGAGGTACTGAGTATTATGGGAGAGTTGAAGCAATTTATGAACTTCTGTTCTATGGTGAAAACCCACCGAATGTCGTAGTCTTCAAATGTTATTGGTTTCAGCCGAAGGAGACTAGAAGGACTCATGAACATATAGGGCTAGTTGAAATCAACCAAAGCACCCATTTAGATGTTCCTGATGTCTATATTACGGCTCAACAGGCGACCCAAGTATTCTATCTACCGTGGGCCTGCCAAACTAATCCAAATCTGAAAGGTTGGGATGTCGTTTATGAAGTGCTGCCATGTGCTAGACTTTCTCCCCCAAAGGAAGAGGATTATGAACCTCACATTAACCCAGACACATATGAAGGAGAATTCTTCCAAGAGACACGTCTTTCCAAAAAGCGTTTCCAGAACCGCTATACTTCACCCCAAAACATTGAAGTAGACAATGACAATGAATCCGACATCACCCCAGAGGAGGAAAAAGAAGAGCCGGAACAAGAAGAGGTTACTGCTGCGGATGACCTGTCAATGCTTGACCGATTACGTCAAGGTGGCCTTGCACATGTTGATGCCAATGAACCCTATGAGCCCATCATTGATTATAGTGATGATGATGATTATGCATTTATTGATGATACTGATCGAGATTATTAGTAGTGTCAGGTATTCAATTTTTTATGTTGTACTTGATGATGATACACTTAAGTGATATACATATTATTATTCATGTCGATACTTTTTTTATGTTGTACTAATTTCGTTTATTCTTTGTCATGGCAGGTATTGAAAGATGGTGGGCGCTGGTCGGGAGCGCGCCGAGCCGATGGTCGACGAAGAAGGGCCGAGCGTTGCTGGATAGTATGGCGACACCGCCGGGCCCTTCTTCGTCGACCGCGGTGCCCAGTAGGGGACGAGGTAAGAAGAAGAGAGGAGGTGGAGCACGTGGTCGCGGGAGAGGAGGTAGGGTGACTCTTACGGCGCCTTCCTCGCCGCCGCCCCCAGCTGTTTCACCCGAGCACGTGACTGCTAGGGTGGACTCGGCTGCACAGACTCCGGTCCACGAGCCTCCGGTCCACGGGTCTTCGGCCCACGAGCCTCGGGTCGACAAGCCTTCGTCCCACGAGACTTGGGCCCACGAGACCCCGGAGGAGCACACGTCTGGATGGGGTAACTGGTCAGGTCAGCCTGAGGAGCCGAGTGGCCATGCTGATGATGGCGGGGAGCCGAGTGGCCATGATGATGATGGCGGGGAGCCGAGTGGCCATGCTGATGATGGCGGGGAGCCGACTGATGAGGAGGGGGAGGAGGGGGGCAACGTCTACCAGCGTGGTGCTACACGGCTCCCGTCCGTGCCGGCGACCCGCAAGCAGAAGTGGTTGATTTTCCGTAATGGGGAGAGGTAAGTGCATTTAATCTTTTTGTACCTTCTGCATTCACGTTTCTTCAAATAACTGATGTGTTGGCCTTGTCATGCTGCAGGGCTTGGGACCACCATGAAAGTGTCCGCCGGCCCAACTCCGTCCTTGGAGTTCTGATTCGGCAAAACTTCCCAGGGTTTGTCACGTTGCCTGGTGAGGGTCGGCTTCCAGTGGTTGGATTGACTTGGGAGCACTACTTGGCTGCCCCGGCCCCGCCGGGTGAGATTATCGATGGTGTCTTGTGCAAGACGAGGGCAGACGTGGTGATCAGAAAGTTCTGGGTAATTGCTGCTTTACACAATTAAAAAACTTCAACTAGTTAGTTATTAATTGTGCTAATCAATATTGTCTCATTTGATTGCAGGCATTCTACAGGTGTGAGGAGGGATACGAGGAGGAGGCGACAGATGTTATCCACAAGGAGTGCAAGCGCCTACTTCAGAACTTATGGCATGAGGTTCGGGTGCAGGCTGTTCGAGACTACTACGCTGGGCGTGGTATCAAGAAGCCCAAGCAGGAGTGTCGCGATAAGTTCTTGAGTAAGGAGAAGTACATGAAGGTAATTCTTAAGGGCTTGTACTTACTTCCTTCATTTAGTAATTCATAGTTGTAGCGTTCAAGATTCTATTTGCTAACTTAGGCCCCTCCGAGATGGTGTGCGGATCGGATGGATTGTTGGGTGGTGTTGGTCAAAGCGTGGTGCTCAAAAGAATGGCTGGCCACCCACAAAGAGGCCAAGGACAAACGTGCCCAAATGGAAGGTGTGCCACACCACCAAGGAAGCTCAAACTTATTTCAGTACGGGCGGAACTGGGTATGTGGTTTGCTTCATGATTCATGCAATTCATTCATCATGCTAGCTTTAGCCCTTTAATTAATAATTTACTTTGTTTCTCTCTTTCAGGCACGCTACAATAAGGCGGATAAGGTGCCAGAGGTGTACGACCTGTATGCCATGGCCCACACTGGCCCTTACAAGAAAGTCAAGGCATTCTCTGCGTCTGACCTCGATGATCCAAAGAACTTCACCAACATCTCCGCCCACGACAAGCTCGTGCAATATAGAGATCAAGGGAAGGCGAGGAAAGGGGAGGACTTTAACCCGAGCCAGGGTCCCATTGATACAGAGCTGCTGATGATATCTGGTGGCGGGAGGTCCCATGGCTCCATAGCCATGGGAGATGGACTTATCCATTGTCCTAGCACTCTCCCGGAGATCAAGGCGCACCAGTCGAGCTCCGCTCCTGAGATAAGGCCTCGTGAACGGCCAGTCCAACTCGCCTTCAAGGTTAGTTATACGTACTCAGCTATCTTTCTCCATTACATTGTGTGCGCTTCCATCAATGATTACAAATGGTCATGTGAGTGGTGTTGCAGGCTGCTATACAGAGTGAGAGAGATAGAACGGAGAAACTTCTGGCGGAGGCGGCGGAGAGGCAGCGGGAGTTGGAGGAGAGGACAACAAAGATGTTGGAGGAGGAGAGGGCACGGAATGACATGCAGGCAAGGGCCATGTACGAGGTCCTTGTGGTAAGTTTCTTGTGCAGATTACTTGCTAGTCTTAACATTTGAGTCTCATTACTAACTAGTATGACTCTGTTGTGAAAACCAAATGTGCAGTCTATGTGCGAGAAGTCCGGTCAGACCGCTCCGCCGATGCCAGTGATTGCTCCTGGGTGCACGGTGAGTTTAATTTGAATGGACATTACTTGCTAGTCTTAACATTTGAGTGTCATAATGCTAACGAGACATTGGAAATGATCTTTGGTGCAGCTTAATTCCAGAAACGCATCGCACGATCCTTCTCCAGCTACCGGCGCGAGCCAGCCCGCTCCTACACCTCCGTGATCACGGTAAGTTTCTCTAGTGTTTTGCTTAAAAAATGCATAAAGACCTAGACTTAGCTTTATTTCCTCCAATATGCTTACCATAATGACCTAGAGTTAGCTTCTTTTCCTCCAAAATGACTTAATAAGCTTACTGACCTCATAAACCATCCATTTTACCTAAGTTAGCTCTAAAACGATATGTACTTAGCTTACTTATGTCAAAAATTGCGTAATTAACTTAGTTAGCTCATAAACGATCCATTTTACCTAAGTTAGCTCTAAAATGACTCATTTTACCTTAGTTAGCTTATAAGTGATCCAATTTATCCAAGTTAGCTCTAAAATGACCCATTTTACGTAGATTAGCTCCTAAATGATCCATTTTACTTACGTTAGCTTTAAAATGACCCATTTCACCTAGGTTAGCTCCAAAATGACCCATTTCACCTAGGTTAGCTCCAAAATGACCCATCTTACCTAGGTTACCTTATAAATGATCCAGTTTATCCAAGTTAGCTCTAAAATGACCCAATTTACCTAGAGTAGCTCCTAAACGATCCATTTCACCTAAGTTAGCTAAAAACGATCCATTTCACCTAAATTAACTCTTAAATGATCCATTTCACCTAAGTTAGCTCAAAAACGATCCATTTCACCTTAGTTAGCTCAAAAACGTGGCATTTCACCTTAGTTAGCTCATAAACGACCCATTTCAACTAAGTTAGCTCATAAATGATCCATTTCACCTAAGTTAGCTAAAAAACGATCCATTTTACTTTTGTTAGCTCAAAAACGATCCATTTCACCTTAGTTAGCTCATAAACGACCCATTTCAACTAAGTTAGCTCATAAATGATCCATTTCACCTAAGTTAGCTCATAAATGATCCATTTCACCTAAGTTAGCTAAAAAACAATCCATTTCACCATAGTTAGCTCAAAAACGGTCCATTTCACCTTAGTTAGCTCAAAAATGATCCATTTCACCTTAGTTAGCTCAAAAACGATCCATTTCACCTTAGTTAGCTCAAAAACGATGCCCGTCCCTTAGTTAGCTCATAAACGACCCATTTCAACTAAGTTAGCTCATAAATGATCCATTTCAACTAAGTTAGCTCATAAACAACCCATTTCAACTTAGTTAGCTCATATATGATCCATTTCACCTAAGTTAGCTCATAAATGACATATACTTCTTGTTCTAGTCTTCTTCTTGTTTGATTCACCTATTTCTAACTTTCTTATTTACCATTTTGCAGATTTCACTCACTTCATGGAAGCTAGCTTGCTATGATGGAGTGCTTGCTTTTTCTTTGCTAAAACTTTGCATTGTATCTAGCTTGCTATGATAGAACTTGCTATGTTGATGAAACTTTGCTATGTAATATGTATATCGAACAATGTGTATGGATGGAACTTGATGGAACTTGCTATGTTGATGAAACTCTGCTATGTAATATGTATATGGAATTATGTGCTGGATATGTGATATGTTTGCTGTTAAATATATCTATATATGTCATATATATTTGCTGTGAAAATTGTTGGATTAAAAAAACATAAAAAAAGAGACAATATGCAGGCTCTTTGCCGTCTACCACCGACGGCAAAGGGCTCTTTGCCATCAGCAGCCGACGGCAAAGAGGCCACGTGGCAGGCAATTGTGCTTCCTGGGAGGCTGACCAATTTGGTCAGTTTGCCTACAGTGGCTGACGGCAAAGGCTTTGCCGTCGGAGGCGGATGACAAAGAGTAAAAACTTTGCCTACAGTGGCGGACGGCAAAGGCCTGCCGTGTAGTGACGTCGGCTGACATCATTCGGCGGATGGCAAAGGCCTTCCGAAGTTTGCCGTCAGTGGCGGACGGCAAAGGCCTGCCGTTAACCACCTAACGGAGTAACAGCGCGTTTATTGTCGTCTACACTCTTTGCCGTCCGCTGCTGATGGCAAAGGCCCCTTTGCCGTCAGCCGCCCGAAGAAGACGGCAAAGTAGCTCTTTGCCGAACGTTACTTTGCCGTCCCCTTTTGCCGTCCGCGGCAGACGGCAAAGACCTTTGCCGTCAGCCATCCATGCCTTTGCCGTCTGCCGTGGCAGATTGCAAAGTAGCTGATTCCTGTAGTGTACGTACCCCCAAACGATCAGATACGGATCCAAAAACCTAATTCCACCGTCGCAACCTTCTGTATCCATGAGATCCCTTCTCGGGGCCTGTTTCCGAGCTCCGCTGGAGGGGCCATCCATCACGGAGGGCTTCTACATCAACACCATAGCCTCTCCGATGAAGTGTGAGTAGTTTACCTCAGACATTCGGGTCCATAGTTATTAGCTAGATGGCTTCTTCTCTCATTTTGGATCTCAATACAATGATCTCCCCCTCTATTGTGGAGATCTATTCGATGTAATCTTCTTTTTGCGATGTGTTTGTTGAGATCGATGAATTGTGGGTTTATGATCAAGATTATCTATGAACAATATTTGAATCTTCTCTGAATTATTTTATGTATGATTGGTTATCTTTGCAAGTCTCTTTGAATTATCAGTTTGGTTGGCCTACTAGATTGATCTTTATTGCAATGGGAGAAGTGCTAGCTTTGGGTTCAATCTTGCGGTGTCCTTTCCCGGTGACAGTAGGGGCAGCAAGGCACATATTGTATTGTTGCCATCGAGGATAACAATATGGAGTTTTTATCATATTGCATGAATTTATCCCTCTACATCATGTCGTCCTGCTTAAGGTGTTACTCTGTTTTCATGAACTTAATACTCCAGATGCATGTTGGATAGCGGTCGATGAGTGGAGTAATAGTAGTAGATGCAGGCAGGACCCGGTCTACTTGTCTTGGACGTGATGCCTATACACATGATCATACCTACATATTCTCATAACTATGCTCAATTCTGTCAATTGCTCAACAGTAATTCGTTCACCCACCGTAAAATACTTATGCTCTTGAGAGAAGCCACTAGTGAAACCTATGGCCCCCGGGTCTATCTTCATCATATTAATCTTCCAATACTTAGTTATTTCCTTTGCTTTTTTACTTTGCTTTTATTTTACTATGCATCTTTATCACAAAAATACCAAAAATATTATCTCACTCTCGTAAGTGACCGTGAAGGGATTGACAACCCCTTATCGCGTTGGTTGCGAGGAATTATTTGTTTTGTGCAGGTAAGAGGGACTTGCGCATATCCTCCTACTGGATTGATACCTTGGTTCTCAGAAAATGAGGGAAATACTTACGCTACTTTGCTGCACCACCCTTTCCTCTTCAAGGGAAAACCAACACAAGTGCTCAAGAGGTAGCAGTAGTAGCCTGAACCTGCTCTATCAGGATACAATGCGCAAAATGGGTATAGATCCCTCGAGGACCAATCCCACCAAAACCACCTTTAAGGGCGTCATCCCAGGTGTAGAGGCCCATTGCACGGGCTCAATCACACTGGAAGTGGTCTTCGGATCTCTGGACAACTTCCGAAGCGAGGAGTTAATATATCATCTCGTTCCGTAGTGGCTATCACGCACTGCTCGGGCGAACTGCATTTGCAAAATTCAATGGGGTACCGCATTATGCATACCTCAAGCTCAAGATGCCAGGGCCTAGGGGGTCATAATAGTCAATGGAAACACAGAACGCTCACTCCGCACGGAAGAGCACACCGCGGCCCTCGCAGCAGAAGCAAAAAGCAGCCTTTTAAGGCAAACCGCCAATTCGGCGATACAGCCCCTGGATACCGTCAAGCGAGTCTGGAGTAACCTGCAACAGGATCGCCTGGCACGTTCAGAGCTCGCCTAGCAATTCGGCCCCCATCCCAGTCCCAGTCAAGCGATGAAATCCGTGCCGCACATACATAATTACGCACTGAAAATACCATGGGCATAGGCGGGGGCACGATCAGGGCACGTCCTGTAATGCGGCTTAACCGCCCTAGGGGCTGCATACCTTTATCATTTTTTCTCTTTTAGGACCTTACTCTCTGGAAGCCCTTTCCGTCAGTATGATTGCCAGACACATTACAGGAAGGAACAACCAAGGAGGCAACAAGCTAAGATGTACAAGGGAACCCCCAGGTGGTCTCTAATAACAATTGATATACCCGCTTTTTACTACCCATACGTGATACGTCTCCAACGTATCTATAATTTTTGATTGCTCCATGCTATATTATCTACTGTTTTGGGCAATATTGGGCTTTATTTTCCACTTTTATATTACTTTTGGGACTAACCTATTAACCGGAGGCCCAGACCAGATTTGCTGTTTTATGCCTATTTCAGTGTTTCTAGAAAAAAGAATATGAAACGGAGTCGAAACGGAACGAAATCAATTGGAGAAGTTATTTTTGGAAGGAAAGCAACCCAGGGAACTTGGAGTGCACGTCAGGGGAGACATGGCCTGCCCACGAGGGTGGGGGGCGCGCCCACCCCCCTAGGGCGCGCCCCGCTGCTTCATGGGGCCCCCGTGGCTCCTCCGACGTACTTCCTGCACCCATATATATCTACGTATCGTAAAATTTCTAGAACATACAATAGATCGGGAGTTCCGCCGCTAGAAGCCTCCGTAGCCATCGAAAACCAATCTAAACCCGTTCTCGCACCCTGCCGGAGGGGGAAATCCATCTCCAGTGGCCATCTTCATCATCCCGGTGCTCTCCATGACGAGGAGGGAGTAGTTCTCCCTCGGGGTTGAGGGTATGTACCAGTAGCTATGTGTTTGATCTCTATCTCTCTCGTGTTCTTGATTTGGCACGATCTTGATGTATCGCGAGCTTTGCTATTATAGTTGGATCTTATGTTTCTCCTCCCCCTCTTCTCTCTTGTAATGAATTGAGTTTTCCCCTTGGAGTAATCTTATCGGATTGAGTCTTTAAAGTCTTGAGAACACTTGATGTATGTCTTGCCGTGGATATCTGTGGTGACAATGGGATACCACATGCCACTTGATGTATGTTGAGGTGATCAACTTGCGGGTTTCGTGACATTGGGAACCTATACATAGGGGTTGGCACACGTTTTCGTCGTGACTCTCCGGTAGAACTTTGGGGCACTCTTTGAGGTCCTATGTGTTGGTTGAATAGATGAATCTGAGATTGTGTGATGCATATTGTATAATCATACCCATGGATACTTGAGGTGACATTGGAGTATCTAGGTGTCATTAGGGTTTTGGTTGATTTGTGTCTTAAGGTGTTATTCTAGTACGAACTCTAGGGCTGTTTGTGACACTTATAGGAATAGCCCAACGGATTGATTGGAAAGAATAACTTTGAGGTGGTTTCGTACCCTACCATAATCTCTTCATTCGTTCTCCGCTATTAGTGACTTTGGAGTGGCTCTTTGTTGCATGTTGAGGGATAGTTATGTGATCCAATTATGTTAGTATTGTTGAGAGGACTTACACTAGTGAAAGTATGAACCCTACGCCTTATTTCCACACATTGCAATACCATTTACGCTCACTTTTATCACTTGCTACCTTGCTGTTTTTATAATTTCAGATTACAAATAGTATTATCTACTATCCATATTGCACTTGTATCACCATCTCTTCGCTGAACTAGTGCACCTATACAATGTACCATTGTATTGGGTGTGTTGGGGACACAAGAGACTCTTTGTTATTTGGTTGCAGGGTTGCTTGAGAGAGACCATCTTCATCCTACGCCTCCTACGGATTGATAAACCTTAGGTCATCCACTTGAGGGAAATTTGCTACTGTCCTACAAACCTCTGCACTTGGAGGCCCAACAACGTCTACAAGAAGAAGGTTGTGTAGTAGACATCAATACGCAACTTGCCCTTGGATAGGACATGTCAAATAGTACTATTTTTTTTGCTTATTGTACTACCTGTATCAGTACGCTTCGACGTATTATTTAAATAACAATGCATAGCATTAGTCTATTATTGCATTATCCATCCCTTTTTTCTTATATGTTCATTTACGACAATTTGCACCCGTACATTCTGGTACGGTCAGTACATGAGGGGCTTTCGTTTACCCCATAATACGACGTGAGAAGTACGAACACTTTTGAAAGTGCAGCACCCCAAACTTATAGCATTATATGCATCAGCTCCGAATCATGTCTTGGGTCAATAGTTGGGTTTGCCCGGCTCCTGTGTTTTGGTACCTTACGTTCCGCTATATCGCCTAAGGTAGCGCTGGGAGAACTACTGCGATTGTGTCCCGGTTCTTCCGGACGAGCAGCTCAGTAGAGAAAGCCGAAAACTGACTATCATGACAAGGCGAGAGTTGGTCGCTGTTCGAGAGGTCTCAAGTCCTTAAAAGCTTTTTCCGCTTCAGGAGAGGAGTCGGCCTTGCCCGACTTAGGCGTATATAGCGCCCCAAATTTGGCCTTCCGAATACTACAGGCTTCGCCAAAATTTAAGATTGTAGACTTCTATGGCTAAGTGAGAGTGATAAAGCCTTATAGTCCGATTGCCTGGTTCGTTGTGCTGAACACCTCCCTCGAAGGACACAAAATTTGGATAAAGAGTGCTCGGGTTTATCCCGAACATCCCAGTACTAGTTACATGGGGGCAGAAGCCGACGACTGGCCAACTCTCAGATTTTATAAACGGCTGCACAGAAGGTAATATTTTAAATTCAAAAATCGTTGCATAGCGCAAATGAACTCGTTTCACATTACATGATCACATGAGCATGTTCATTCAAAAATTACATCTCTAGCACATTCCTCCGCCACAAGGCGGGAACCCTTCAGGACACTCTCATAATACATTTTGGGGCAGCGATGCTCCTTGCCCTCCGGAGGCCCCTTCTTCACGAGCTTTATGGCGTCCAGCTTCACCCAGTGCACCTTCGCCCGGGCAAAAGCCTTGCGCGCACCCTCGATGCAGATGGACCGCCTTATGACTTCAAGCCGTGGGCAGGCATCCACAAGCCGCCTCACCAGACCGAAGTAGCTGCTAGGCAGGGGATCGCTAGGCCACATTCGGACTATAAGAGCCTTCATGGCCTGTTCAGCCGCCTTGTGAAGCTCGACCAGTTGCTTCAGCTGGTCGCTCAAGGGCATTGGGTGTTCGGTCCCAGTATACTGAGACCAGAACAACTTTTCCGTCGAGCTCCCCTCCTCAGCTCGGTAAAACTCCGCGGCATCTAGTACACTGCGGGGAAGATCTGCGAACGCTCCTGGAGAGCTCCGAACTCGGGTAAGTAAAAGGAAAGTTTCCTTCACATGCTTGCTTTGCATAATGAATGCCTTACCAGCTGCTATCTTATTCACCGCATCAATCTTCTGGAGAGCCTTGTGGGCTTCAGCCTTGGTGCTCTATGCGCTTTCGAGCGCCTTCGCAAGCTCGGACTCTCGCGTCTTAGAGTCAAGCTCCAAGGACTCGTGTTTTTTGGCGAGAGCCTCGAGCTCTTGCTGCACCTCGCCTACCCGGGCTTCTTGCTTTTCCCGCTCAATGTGCTCCTTGGCCGCTTTGTCCTCGGCCTGGGACAGCGCCTTCTTCAGGGTCGCAACCTCGGTCGTGGCCCTGGCAAATTCATGATGATCCTATTACTTTACAACTGAATTTCTTTTTAATATATAGACAAGGTATTTCTTACCTTTGCTCTCCTCGAGTCATTATTTGACATATGCACATAGACATATTCTAATTAGACTCGTGAGTCATTATTTGATCCTCTATTCGGCCTTTCTTCGCGAACGCCAAATAGAGCATCAGGGGCTACTGTCTATGCGGTAATATTTTCCTATATTTTGATTGCTTACCTGAAAGCCTGTTAGGAGGCTGGCACAAGCTTTGGTTAGTCCGTTTTTGGCGGACTGAACTTTCTCGATCACCGCACTCATGATAGTGCGGTGCTCTTCGTCGATGGAAGCATCGCGAAGCGCTTCCAGCAAATTGTCTGGTGCCTCTAGATGGACGGAGGCCACCGGCACGGGCGGCTTGCCCCTCTTAATGGGGGATCGCCTGCCGGAGTCCGGAACCACCGAAGGTTCCGGTGCAGTGTTCGGCTGGGGGCCGAACTTGGACCCCGTCGGAATCTTGCTCCCTTTGCGCTCAGGGTCCAGAAGGTCGCCTCGAGACGCCCACAGGACTACCTCCCCTCGGCTCGGTGCCTTTTGAGACAACACCTCGACGTTGTCCGTAGGGCAAGGGGTGTAGGCAGTGGGAAGTGAATCGCTATTCATATCCGACGAGTCTAAAGAACCATCCGACGAAGATACGTCAAGACGGGCTCGGGATGGACTGCATAATCATATTCGGCGTAAGGAGAAGTAGTGCAATAAAGCATACCGTGAATTACTATGGTATTCGGATACTTAAAACTTCGCCAGGGGCTTGTCCCTGGGTAACCACTGTAGGCGGCCGTTGTGGAGCAGTCCGGAAGGAGGGTCCTTCCCTTCTTGGACCCTTCGGCCTCCCCGGTTGGGGCGGCCTTCCTTTTCTCGGCTGGGGGGGAACTTTCCTGTTCCTCCTCCTCGTTTTCATGGGAGGAGTGCGCTTCGGAGTTCTCGGACGATGAGTCTGATATAACCTTGCGCCGGAGACCCTTTCGTGTCCCCATGGCCTTCTTCTTGGCCTTCTTCATTGGCACCTCGTAAGGCGCCGGAACCATCATCTCCATTAGTAGAGCATCTGCAGGATCTTCAGGCAGGGGGGCTGGGCAATAGATCTGCTCCGCTGTCTCTACCCAGTCCTGTTAATGGCATGGAAGCTTAGATCCCGCACATGATTAAACTGGGGCAAATAAATATCCTGTGAGATATAAAAACTTACCGGATTGGCATGGCACTTTGCGCTGAGTCCGTGGTCCTCGGTAAGGGGAGGAGGTACCTCGGCGCCCTTGAACAACACCTTCCATACGTCCTTGTGCGTTGTGTCGAAGAGCTCTCGCAGCGTCTGGTGCTTGGCCGGGTCGAACTCCAACAAATTGAATACCCGTCGTTGACACGGGAGGATCCGGCGGAAGAGCATGACCTGGACCACGTTGACGAGCTTGATTTTCTTGCTCATCATGTTGTTGATACAGGTCTGGAGTCTGGTCAGCTCTACTGGGGAACCCCAGGTCAGGCCCTTCTCTTTCCAGGAAGTGAGCCGCGTGGGGATTCCGGGTCGAAATTCAGGGCCGCCACCCAGTTGGTGTCGCGCGGCTCGGTGATGTAGAACCGCCCCGATTTCCACCCCTTTATGGTCTCCACATAGGAGCCTTCGAGCAAGGTGACATTGAAGGTGACATTGAACCGCCCCGATTTCCACTCTGCTTGCTGGCCGACCACCACCTTCGGTTTAACATTGAAGGTCTTCAGCCACATGCCGAAGTAGGGCCTGATGGGGAGGAAGGCCTCTCACACAACGATAAATGCCGAGATGTTGAGGATGAAATTGGGGGCCAGATCATGAAAATCCAGCCCGTAGTAGAACATGAGCCCGCGTACAAATGGGTGAAGGGGAAATCCCAGTCCGCGGATAAAGTGGGTAAGGAAAACAACACTCTCATGGGGTTCGGGCGTAGGGATGATCTGCCCCGCATCTGGCAGCCGGTGCGCGATGTCAGCGGCCAGATATCCGGCTTCCCGTAGCTTTGTGATGTTCTCCTCCGTGACGGAGGAGACCATCCACTTGCCTCCCGCTCCGGACATGCTTGGAGTGGTTTAAGGAGAAAGACGCCAACTTGGGCGCTGGAGCTCGAGTGTGCGAGTATGGATAAGCAAGGAGGAAGAAGGTGTGGGTAAAAAGGGTGAATCTTTGTCCCTTTATAAGGGCGGAAGAGGCGATGCGCCTCCACACTTACCTGGTAAAATCGATTATTCCCCGAACGCCGTAATTGATGAGAATCCCGTGATAAGGGGACACGATCTCTGCTTCGACAAGACGTGTCAAGAAAACAGCCTCGCGATATGTGCAGTGCTGGTTGAGAAAAACGGTTTGAATAATGACCGGGCCATGGCATGATGTCATGTTGCTAAACGTGTCAGCAGATTAGATTTGTGGAAATATTATTCTCTCTACGGTGCTATGTGGAACTTGTTTTGAGAGCCGGACACTATCCTTGTGTTCAATATCTTCTATGGAGTATTCGGAGGAAGAACCTGCCTTGCAATGCCGAAAAAAAATCTGCGCGCTAGACTCATCGTAATTGAAGCCTGGTTCAGAGGCTACTAAGGGAGTCCTGGATTAGATGGTCTCCGGACAGCCGGACTATATCCTTTGGCTGGACTATTGGACTATGAAGATACAAGATTGAAGACTTCGTCCCGTGTCCGGATGGGACTCTCCTTGGCGTGGAAGGCAAGCTTGGCAACACGGATATGTAGATCTCCTTCCTTGTAACCGACTCTGTGTAACCCTAGCCCCCTCCGGTGTCTATATAAACCAGAGTGTTTAGTCCGTAGGACAACATAAAATCATACCATAGGCTGGCTTCTAGGTTTAGCCTCTACGATCTCATGGTAGATCAACTCTTGTAATACTCATATAATCAAGATCAATCAAGTAGGAAGTAGGGTATTACCTCCATCGAGAGGGCCTGAACCTGGGTAAACATCGTGTCCCCCGCCTCCTGTTACCATCCGCCTTAGACGCACAGTTTGGGACCCCCTACCCGAGATCCGCCGGTTTTGACACCGACACCCGTTGAGGTAACCTAGTGTTATTCAAAATTTTCCGGTTCCATGTTATTTCGAATGGGTTTGTTAACAAGATCCGATCAACCTTGTTAGTGGATTCCTTTTGATGAGCATGAGATGGATGAAGTTAGAAAACACGACTCTCTATACCCTCTTTTTCTTTCTGTTATTTATATTAAATAAAGCAAATAGTAATTTCTGTCTATTTTCTGAATTATCCGTCCAATATAAAAATACCTCGAAAGTAAAAGTTCTTCAAATGCCCTGAAATTTAAATATAATTTTTTCTGGAATATTTGAGAATATCTGTCACTTAGAACACAGCAGGGGGAGCAAGCACCTGGCCACGAGGGTCCACGGTGCACCCACCCCCTGGGCGCGCCCTTGTAGCGACCAGACCTCAAACGGTCCAATCTCTGTGCTCCGGTGTCATCCCTGGATCAGTAATGCTGACACCACACAGTACTTGAAGGATTTATAACAGAGTAGCAATCACACACTTATTACATCGAGTGTCTCAAAAGAGAACTTATTACAATAAAGATGGCATAAGGCCATCTAATAACGATAACAACGGAAGGCTTGGAAGATAAGTGGGTCCATCAACTCCAACGGCATCACTGAGTATAGAACCACGACCTAAAAGCACCTTACTCGTCGTCTGAAAAGTCTGCAACATGAACGTTGCAGCCCGAAACGGGTCAGCACATGGAATAAGCTGGCAATGTAACACATAGAGAGCAATGAAAGAATAAGGCTATACTACATGCATATTTGGCTGGTGGAAAGCTCTATGGTTACAGTTTTGCGAAAAGAAAATTTTTCCCTACTTCAAGTGGAATAAATTTTATTTAACTATCATGGTGGTTGTTAAACATTGAGAGTGTAGACACCCTCTCAATCCCAATTAAACATCATCATTAAAAACCCAACAAATTGATTAGAGTGACATGATGAGATTCACATGATAATCCAAGTACTAGATACTCAAGATGTCCATAATCGGGGACACGACTAACCATGATTAGTTTATACACTCTGCAGAGGTTTGCGCACTTTTCCCCACCAGACTCGATCTCCTCCGTTGGAATTCTCGCACTTCATGGTGTTTGAGAAACGGATGACTGAGACATAGTCTTTCAGAAGCGCTAGCACCTTATTATCTGGTAGACCGTTACACCTACTTTCCCCTACATCTGCTAGTCTACCACTGTAAGAGTTCGCACAACTTAATCAACTATGCTAGAGCCCATAGTAGCTTGTCGCTGCACACGGAAGTTTCTAGTATTAATAATCTCATGATCCCTTTGAGACTGGGTGGCGGTCCAAAAGAAAAATAGGCAATCGCTGGAATACCCAGGTGCCTCAATCCACCTAGGTGTGTGTTTAAGTTGCCACCTTAGATAAACCATTAATTTAACAATCTCACATCTGTCATGGATACAATCACCCAATCCACGTCTACTAGCATAGCATCGCAATATAAGCAAACGTAGAAGTAACTCCCAAGGGTTTAATAATAACACAGGTATTAGGTACTACCTCATCTACTTCCCAAAACCCACAATTTAATTAGATCCTAATCATGCAATGTGTGAGGATTGATCTAATGCAATAAAACTGGGTAGTAGGAGGTATGATCAAAGTGATACTTGCCTTGCGGATGATCCGCAAAACCTAGCGATTCGAAGTAGCAAGCGGTGCACTCCGGGTACTCTATCGCAAACAAACAAGCACACAATAAGTACTCAACTAATGCACAGGTAAAACTCAAATAAGAGATCTAACCAGAAAGTTCAACTTAAGAAATGCGGTTGGCAAAAAGAACCAAATCAAACAAAGCAACGAAAGACAAACGGCAAAAGAAACAAGTTTCATTTACTATTCTGTATCTAGGTCAAAGTTTACAGAGGAAAAAACTTGTTTGAGTTGGTTAAACGGAAAGAGGGTTTCGAGACGAAACTCCAGGCGCTTGAATCGCCTGATTCTGATAAACGAGCAAAAAGTTAAACTAAAACGAAAATCGGATCAGAAATCGCGATAAGAAGAATCGCAGAATAAATCAGAGAAAAAGAAAAACGATGAACAGATTAACGAACGAATGTTCGTTATCTAGATCTAAAGGATGAATGCATTTGTTAAAACGAATGAACGAGCAAACGCTTAGTAATTAACTAAACCGAAAAAACCGATTTATCTAAAAAAACGGATCTAAAAAACCGGCGAAAAACCGACGGAAAAACCGAATGATTTAAAAAAATGGCGGCGGCGGCGGGATCGACCTCGTCGGCGGCGGCGGGGCCCGGGCGGCGGCGGCGGCTGGGCTCGGGCGCGGCTTAGGGTTAGGGAAGCGGCGGCTTGGGCTGATTCGGGCCCCGGGGCGCGCTATATAAAGGCCCCCACTAGGAGTCCGGGCCAAACACGGCCCGTAGTCGGTTCGCTCTTTGTCGGGTGGTAAGTGCGAAATATGCCAACGGGTGGCTTATCATTGTGGGAGCCAATAAGACGTCGTCGGTGCCTGGAAGCGGGATGAGGCGAAGACATGCACACCGGCGAATCTTACCCAGCTTCGGGGCTCTCCGTGGAGATAACACCCCTACTGCTGCTCTGCGGGGTCTCCGCATGATCACTAGATGAACAAGTAGCTACATGATGCTCCGTGAGCTGTTTGGCGAGAGGAGGAAGAAGGGCACTGCTCGCTCTCTTCTCCTCCCTATGTGGCGTCTAAAACTAGCAGGGATCAACCTTTTGCATGGGTGTCCCGGGGGGTTTATATAGGCCTACCCCCGGGGATACAATGGTAATCCGGCTGGGCGTGGGGCCCAGCCGTCTGTGTCTACACTCGCCGGCTTCTGCGCCGACTGCTGGGGCCCGCCGGCTGCTGGCTCCTTGGTCGACAGGCAGGCCCCACTGTCCAGGGCCTTGTCGGTGGCTGGTTACTGTTGCTCAATCCTGGTGATGAGGGCTTCGTCAAGGTGGGCGTGGCTATAGTGCCGTCGTCCGGTGGGTGATCGCTGTAGACTCACCGCGTCTTGTCTCCTTAATGGGGCGTCTCCTTCGAGGGAGGTGGCAAGCAGGCTGTGGGGAGCCGGCTCTTTCTTGGGCCGACTGGGGGAGGCCTGGCCGCCTTCGGGTGTCTCTCTGCCCGAAGGGGCCCACCGCCCATGGGCCGCGCTGGTAGCCCGTCTTGGATGACATCAAGGTCAACGTGGCAACAGTGCCGCGCCGGACGGGTCATGGCCACCCGTACGGCGCACTGTGTCAGGCATGCTCCGGGATTCGGGGGTGGCAGGCTTTACTGTAGTCACGCCCCGTCACATCGCCGTTATGTGGATGCAGACTTCGAGGGTACGATCTTGACCGCTTTGTGGGAGCCGGCTTCTTGGAGTCGCCCTTCTCGCGGCCGGCTTCTCGGAGCTGGCCCTCCCGCGGCTTTCTTCATGAGGGCTAAAGTCGGGTTGCTTTCCGATAGCCGGCCTGGGAGACAACCGGCAAGGGGAAGGCGGCCCCATGTCTTGGATTCTTGAGGGCCGGATTGGCTCGTAATTTTTTCAGAAGGGCCAAGGGGAGCCGGCTAGGCTACCCATGGTTATTTACTCCGAGAGTAGTCCCCGAAGCTGGTCGAGCTTCGAGGCTAACAAAGGATGAAAATCTCGGTCAGCTTCCTATCCTGAGGGGCCGGCTATGCTTGTGCGCGTCGTCTTCGGGAAGCCCCGTTTCTCGTTGGCGGGAACGCGGGTCGGCCTGCGAGCTGACCACACGCCATCCTGCGGGCCAGGTGGCAAGGAGATCCTGCCAGTGCACGCGCGCGACGAGACGCCGCCGCAGGCCCGGGCCCGCCACTCCTTGGCCTTGGCCCGAGCGCGGATCTTCTGTGGCCCACGCGGACCGCTTGCCTTCCCGCGGCGGTTTTATTACGCCATCAGGGCGCAATAATCGCGGGACGTGGGGGAGTGGGCGCAGTTGATCCCCACGTTCCCCCACACCAAGCCTCCTCGGCTCCGCCGCGCGGGTCTATAAGTAGGGGGAGGAGGGGGAGCGGCAGAGGCTCGCACGCTCTCCCTCGCTCCGCCCCTTCTCGCCTTCCTTCTTCTTTCCGCCGCCATCGCAACCCATTGCCGCGCCGTTCCACCGTCGAACCTCTCAGGTCCTTTGGTCCCGCCGTAGCGGGGTCGTGCGCGCCTCCACCGTCGCATCTTCTCGCTCCTCGCCGCGTCGCTCCCATGGCGCTGTCGAGCTCATGGGACGGCTCGAAAGTCCACGAGGACCACGTCGAGTTCCTCCGCCGGACGCGGCGCCTGCCGGGCGAGAACTTCGTGCGGGTTCATCAAGCGCCGGCGAGGGAGATATCGCCGGCACCGAAGGAGGGCGAGCGGGTGATCTTCCGCTCGCACTGCCTGCGCGGCTTCGGCCTCCCGGCCAGCGGATTCCTTCGAGCCTTCCTTGAATTCTACCACCTCCAGCAGCATCAGCTGACGCCCAACGCGGTGATGCTGCTGTCGGATTTCGTCACCCTGTGCGAGGGCTTTCTTGGGGTTCTCCCCATGCTCGAGCTCTGTGGGGAATTCTTCCAGAGCAAGCTCGGCATCGTCGTCGCGGGCGTGCCCGCCCCCTACGGAGCCTTCATTGCCATGAGGCGGGCGAGCAAGAACAATCCGTTCCCGCCCATCCCGCTGATCCAATCGGTGAAGCTCTGGCATAAGTCCTACTTTTACATGAGGAACGTCGCCCCGCAAGGCGACTACGTCAACTTGCCGGCTTACGTAGCTGGCCCGCCGACTGGGAGGCAACCTTCGTGGAGCTACCAGGCCAGGTCGCTGTCTCAGGCCGGGAACGCAGCCGTCTCCCGGCTCCGGGTGATGATCCAGTCGGAGGGCCTGACTGGAGCCGATGTGGTGGCCACCTTCGTGGAGTTCCGGGTACTTCCGCTCCAAGGCCGGCCTCACATGATTTGCCAGATGAGCGGCCGCTTCGACCCATGCTGGCTGAGCACCAGGGAGATGCCTCATGCAGAGGTGTCTTACATGGTGAACTACGTCTCCAACTGCAAGCTAGCCAAGGACTGGCGATACGGCAAGGAGCCGTATTCTCGCGCCAACCCTCCGCCTGCCGTAAGTTTTTCTTCTTCTCTTCCTTTTTGTAGTCGGCCTCATGATAGCCGACCCTTGATCAGTTGGTTTGCCTTTAGCAGAACCTTTTCTTCCACCGACAGCCGGGGCCGCAGGGGTAGAGCGCCAACTCCTCCCCGATCGCACGGTGGACGACGCCGACGATCCGGACCTGGGAGCGGCCGCCATGGAAGACGCCATCGTGGGGGAAGGCGATGAGGCCGGAGGCGCGGTGCTCGGGGCCGGCTTCGAGGACTGGTCGGACGACGACGAGGTCGAAGCTGCCCCGCACCGCCAGCCGGCGCTTGATCATCAAGGCACGGGCCCGTCTGCCGCGCCGGCTGCCCGTGGCGGCGCGCAGAAGCACCGGGCTGTGTCGACCTTCTTCGGCAGCCGGCCGAAGAAATCCAAGGCTTCTACGGCGGCGACCAAGCGGGATGAGGCGGCCGTGAAGGCGGCCCGCTTTCGCAAGGCGGTGAAACAGCCGCAGGCGATCTCGGCGTAAGTCGTCGAATGTCTTGCATATATTTTTTGTAGTCTTTTTTGACCGAAGCTCTTCTAAACCTTTCTTTATTCGCTGGACAAGGCACCGCTTTCCATTGAGCGGGGTCCTGGCGGCTCCGTAGTTGGGCCGACTGGAGGGTCTTCAGGCTCCCGTCGCGTGGATCCCCGCGCCGACCTTTGGGAGGCCATGAAACAGAACGCACGGGAGGAGTAGGAGGCGGCGGAGCGAACGACCACCCAGGCGACGAAGGAGCAGGCGACGCGGCGGCCAAGGCCCGGGCGGAGGTGGCAGCCGCGGAGACGGAGGCGGAGGCCTCGCACAACCAGCCTCCGCTGCTCGTCGTTCCCCTCTGCGCCGTGGCCCCCGACATTCCTGTGCCCCCGTCAGAGGTGGTCAACCAAGGCCCGCCGGTGATGGAGAGGAGGAAGGACCACGTGATCTTCGTGGACGGGGCGCCACAGACGGCGCCGACTAGAGCGGGCCAAAGCAGCCAATCAGCTGCGGCGCCAGAGCAGCCGTCCGGGGGTGAGCCAGAGGCAGGGGCCGGTCTCGAGGTGCAGCCGGCATTGCACCGGCGCGCAGGGGGTGGCGCCTCCGCGCCGGAACCGCACTGAGCTAGGGGCGCTAGCCAGACGGCGGAGGCCCTGGAGGCGGCCAGCGCCAGCATGTCCGAGTGGACTCCCACCGGGGGGACGGGCGAGCTGAACGCGGTGGCCCAAGAGGTCCGGATCCGGCTTCAAGCTCAAGCCGCCTCGCTGCAGCGATACACCCAAGAGTTCCTCGCGATGCGGGCTGTCATCCGGGTGAGTCTTCTGGCCTTGGTTATTTTGCTCTTTTGATTTCTTCTGTGGGGGCGCGTGAGCGCACCCACTGGGTGTAGTCCCCGAGTTCTGAGTGGGTTGATGCGCAGGCGGCTTGGAACTTACTAGGTCCTGACAACTTAACTTATCCTCGCCTCCTGTATAATCTTCCAGGAGTATCATAACCTCCGCGCTGCCGCCTTCAATTCCCAGGCTCAGGAGCTGGGCCGGAGAACTGAGGACTTGACCAGCAGCCGGAGTGCGTGCTTTGTGTCGTTCATCTCCTGTGGGGGCGCGTCAGCGCACCCACTGGGTGTAGTCCCCGAGATTTGGGCCGACTGCTGAGTAGCCGGGTCGGATCTTCCTTGACGACTTCTTCCTTATTAATTTTTCCTTTGTCTTCATGCCTGCAGGAGCCAATGCCGACTTGAGGGGGCAGCTCAGCGGGGCCCAGGCCACCCTTCGCGCCAAGGAAGCCGAGTACAACGCCTTGGTCCTGGAGCATTACCGCCTGGCCAAGAAGTTGGCCGACCAGGAGGAGAGCCACAAGGCGGCCCTGAAGAACGCGCAAGACAGCGAGGACGCCCTGAGGGCCGAGTTCGAGACCAAAGCGGCGGGCTGGGCTGAAGCGAAGCATGCACTGAGCGAGGGCTTCAATCGTATCGAGTATCTGATCGATGGTAAGCCGCCTTCCTCACTCCTTGCTTGCCCCTTTATCCCTAATTTGTGTTCTGACTTGTGCTGCTTCTTGTTCTCTGTGCAGACTACTTTCCCGGCTACTCCGTCTTCGCCACCCAAACCATCGACGCCCATCGCGAGGCGCGCCGGCAGGCAGGGGCTGAAATCGCGCCGGACGCGAGCCGGACGCTTGAGGAGCAACTCTTGGCGGTCCAAGCCCGGCTGCAGCCGGCTCACCATATGCTCCACCGCCTCCAGCACGCCGGGCGCAGGTCTTAGCCACCCTCTGGCCAAGCGAGACGATTCCCCGCACCCCGAGTTGGACTACCGACTGGCTGGAGGTTGCGGTTGGCCGCTTCGAGGCCTGGAAAGCATCGGCAGCCCGGCTTGGAGCTGGGCGGGCGCTGGAGTTCGTCCGAGCCTGGTATCCGGGGCTGAACCTGGACCAGCTGCGCACCTGGCGGCTGGAAGCTGACGAAGAGATGGAGGAGGTGCGGCCGACTATCGCTCAGCGCGCTTCGACGATCGCCGAGTGTACTGACATCAGCGTCTTCGCTCCTGAAATTAATGACGACGGCGTTGCCCAGCCGAAGGAGTGGTTCGGGCTGGACCCGGCAGCGGGTGAAGACTCGGCAGAGGAGTTCGCCTCCAGCGATGAAGGCGAAGACGACGAAGCAGAGGAAGGCGAAGACATTGAGCCGACCGGTGAAGCGGCCAGCCAGCCTCAGCCTGATCGTGCCTCCAGCAACGAGGCGCATGCTAGCGCGCCTTCTGCGGGAGGCGGTGATCATGCCAAGGTTCGCCAGCCGGCCACTCCCCCAGCCGGCACTGCCGTCTCCACCGACCTGCCTGACTCGCCAGTCGCTCCCTTGGCTTAATCTGCCGTCCTTGTTTTTTCCTGCTTGTTGCCTTTTGAACAATTTTATTAAACTTGCGCAGTTCCACCCACTTGGGGTGTATTCGAACTATGTTGAATGCTGGCCTTTTGAAGGTCTTTTATGTAAATATTATTGTGTGCGTGTTTGGTTTCCATTCGTGTATGCTTTTTATCCTTAGGCTGTTTGCTTTGCTGCCTTCCCCTTTTGGGAAGGCAAGTACTCGAGCTTTCTTAGATTGAAGCGAGGTGAATGGAAGCCGGCCGGCCAGCTACTCTGGTAGTTAGTCGGTGGTGGGAGAAAAACCGGCTTTTGTTATATTAGTCCGTTAGTCCCTAGCCGTTTTTCGTGTGGGCGTCCTTTCCTGCCTTGAACTCTTGCCAGCCGGACAGTCGGTTCTTCGATCTGTGACTTTTGGCGAGAGAAGGCTTGGGAGCCGGCACACTACTTGTCTGACTGCCGGTAGGACTTCTAATATAACTCCAGGCGGCCAGTCCCCAGGCCGACTAGTCGAACCCGGTGCTAGACGGAAAAAGTGAATGTAATGACAAGGTCATAAGCATGATACTCTTCATCCATAGATAAAAGATGGCAGTCCCCGAGCACTCCTCGGGAGGCCTATTGTCTCGTACTTAGTACAAAAGTTAGTGTGATACATACTGCATTTCAACTGTAAAATCTTTGGAGGTGGTTGGCGTTCCATGGTCGTTCCGACTCCTTGCCGGAGTCGTCTCTCTTTCGTGCCTTCAGCTTCTGCGGGTCGATCAGGTAGTAGGAGTCGTTGCCTAAAGCTCTACTGATGACGAAGGTGCCCTCCCAAGGGGCCGAGAGCTTGTGCTGGCTGGCTGTTCACAAGATCGCCCTCTTGGAAGGATCTTGGCTTGACCTTCCGGCTGTGGTAGCGGCACAGGCCCTGCTGATAGATGGCGGACCGGCTGAGGGCTAACAGCTGGCCTTCTCCCAGCAGGTCAACGCCATCTTCCCGTGCTTCCTTGGCCTCCGCTTCCGTGTACATGGTTACCCGAGGTGAGTCGAACTCGATGTCAGTTGGGATGACCGCCTCGGCACCATACACGAGGAAGAAAGGAGTGAAGCCGGTTGACTTGTTTGGGGTAGTGCACAGACTCCAGAGGACGGCCGGCAGCTCATCGAGCCAACAGCCGGCTGAACGCTCCAGTGGTACGACCAATCGGGGCTTGATGCCGGAAAGGATGAGGCCGTTGGCTCGCTCGACCTGGCCGTTTGACTGCGGGTGGGCAACGATGCTAAGTCCAACCGGATGCCTTGCGTCGCGCAGAAACGTGCCAAGGCTCCCTTGGCGAAATTCATGCAATTGTCGGTGATGACGCTGTGTGGCACGCCGTACCGAGTTGTTATATCTGCGATAAATGTCACGGTAGTCGGCCCATTCAGCTTCTTGATCCGCTTTGCCTCCATCCATTTGGTGAATTTGTCCACGGCGACAAGCAGATGTTTCATGCCGCCACGCGCCGTCTTGAATGGGCCCACCATGTCCAGTCCCCAAACGGCGAAGGGCCAAGTGAGGGGAATGGTCTTGAGTGCTGAAGCCGGCATGTGTTGCTTGGAGCTGAAGAGTTGGCATCCTTTGCAATGTTTAACTAACCCCTTGGCGTCATCCAAAGTAGTCGGCCAAAAGAAACCATGGCGGAAGGCTTTGGTGACGAGTGATCTTGAGGCCGCATGGTGGCCGCATTCTCCTTGGTGGATGTCTCTGAGGATTGCAATGCCCTTCTCTTTCTCGACGCATCGCTGGAGGACTCAAGTGACACTGCGCTTGACGAGCTCTCTGTTGACGATTGTGTATGCTCCGGCTCGGCGTTGGACTTGTCTTGCCTCTGTTTCGGCAGCCGACAGATCTTGGTTTATTAGGAAGTTGAGGATGGACTGAGCCCATGATTGAGCTGCGACTTCTTCTATTGCCAATGCGGCTACTGCGACCAGAGCGGGCGGGCTGGGTGGTGAAATGTTGGAGTCGGCCACCGCCTGTTGTGTTGGTGCAGTCAACGGGCCGACTACCGCAGTCCCCGAGCCAGGTGTGGCAGTCCCCGGGTCGGGCGTAACTACGGAAGTCCCTGAGCCGCCTGCTGATGTCCCCTGGCCGACTATCGAAGTCTCCGGGTCACCTTCTTGGTTCTTCGAGCCGGGCCCGGCTGTATCGGGGTCAGGCGGTACGAAGATGGAATCGGACTCTGGAGACGGCTTGATAGACGACTTGAGGAGGCGTTGTAGAGAGACACCGGTTGGTATTGCTTGCCGAGTGGAGCTGTAACACCCTCGATGTGACTATAGCTCCCACGTGTCGAGGCACGACTTAGAGACATAATCGCATTGAAGGCATATGTCGCAAGTTAGGCAATCTTCACAACATCCCATGTAATATAAATAATAAAGGGGAGATAACATAGTTGGCTTACACTCACCACGTCATTCAAGTACATAAATAACATTACATCATCCAAACACTCATGGCCCGTCTATGGCGCCAAAATAAAAGAGAACCCAACATGTGACAACGGTCCCAATCACCCCCAACTGGGCGCCACTACTGATCATCGGGAAAGGAAACATAGTATCGTTGAGAGTCTTCGTCGAACTCCCACTTGAGCTCATATGCGTCTCCTGGAGCGGAATTATCGGGCTCTGCATCTGGTGTAATAGTAATCTGTGAGCCACAGGGACTCGGCAATCTCGCACCCTCGCGATCAAGACTACTTAAGCTTATAGGTAAGGCAAGGTAAATATGTGGAGCTGCAGCAAGCGACTAGCAAATGTGGTGGCTAAGTTATTTGCAAAAGAGAGCGAGAAGATAAGGCAAAGCACGAGCGAGAAACTAGAGAGCAACCTGCGCAAACATTACTCCAACACCGTGTCCACTTCCCGGACTCCGCCGAGAAGAGGCCATCACGGTAACACACTCAGTTGATTCATTTTAATTAATTAAGGTTCAAGTTATCTACAACCGGACATTAACAAATTCCCATATGCCCATAACCGCGGGCACGACTTTCGAAAGTTCAAATCCCTGCAGGGGAGTCCCAACTTAGCCCATGACAAGCTCTCACGGTCAACGAAGGAATAGACCTCCTCCCAAGACGTTCCGATCAGACTCGGTATCTCCGTTATTCAAGACACTTCGACAGGTTAAAACAAGACCAGCAACACCGCCCGAATGTGCCGAAAAATCCCGATAGGAGCTGCACATATCTCGTTCGCAGGGCACACTCAGATGAGACTAGCTACGAGTAAAACCAACCCTCAAGTTTCCCTGAGGTGGCCCCGCAGGCAGCTCAGTTCGGACCAACACTCAAAGGGAGCACTGGCCCGGGGGGGGGGGTTAAAATAAGATGACCCTTGGGCTCTGGTAACCCAAGGGAAAAAGAGGCTAGGTGGCGAATGGTAAAACCAAGGTTGGGCATTGCTGGAAAAGCTTTAATCAAGGCGAACTATGAAGGGGTTCCCATTATAACCCAACCGCGTAAGGAACGCAAAATCTGGGAACATAACACCGATATGGCGGAAAACTAAGGCGGCAAGAGTGGAACAAAACACTAGGCGAGAGGCCGAGCCTTCCACCCTTTACCAAGTATATAGATGCATTAAGATAACATAGCAATATAGTGATATCCCAACAAGTAAATAAAAGATGTTCCAACAAGGAACGGCCTCCAATCTTCATCTGCAACTAGCAACGCTATAAGAGGGGCTGAGCAAAGCGGTAACATAGCCAATCAACGGTTTGCTAGGACAATGGTGGGTTAGAGGTTTGACATGGCAATTTGGGAGGCTTTCAAGAAAGTGGTAGGCATCGTAGCATTGGCATAGCAAAAGAGCGAGCAAACTAGCATAGGAAAGATAGTAGTGACTTCGAGGGTATGGTCATCTTGCCTGCACAGTTGTCAGAGTTGACTGGATCCTCGAAAGAAAACTCAGCGGGCTCCTCGTTAGCGAACTCGTCTCCCGGCTCTACCCAAACAAGACAAACAAGCAACAAGGATACAATCAACCACGTGCAAGACCAAGCAATATGATGAAATGATGACATGCTATGCGGGATGCAAAATGCAAGATATGACAGGAAATGCATGAACCTGGCCTCAACTTGGAAATCCAAGTGTGCCACTGGAAAGATGAGATGAAATCTCTTGAAAGCGATATAAAGAACGCCGGAATCGGAGTTACGGTTTAGAAATGGCAAGCGATTCAAATATGACACCGGTCTGCGATTTACAGCAAGTAGGCATCTAAATGCAACGAAATGAACATTCTACAACATTCAAACATGGCATCAAAATACATGGCAGGGAAGCATTCAAGATGCTTAACAAAAGTCTAGCACTGAGCTACGGCCAATTCATCCATTAACAGGTTCAAACAAGTATGGCAAAAATGCAAAAGACAAACAGATCTCAGACTTAGTGAACTTAACACTTGTCTGGAATTTCAGATCATATAGCCCTCTTCGGAGCAATAAAACAACATGCTACAGGACCTGAACATGATAAAGAAAGACATGGCATGGAGCTACTCAACAAGCTTAACAAAAGTCCCTTAGTGACCTTGAGCCAAAAGGGATCACAAAATATCCTAACACGCACACGAACATAGCAAAAACATAATCAGTTTCAGACTTGGTGAAAAACTGGGACATGCTAAAACATAACTCAGGAAGGCATGTTTACGAGCTCGATGCACTCACTACGGTGCAACTCATGGCAAGACAAGCATACATCCCTTAAGAAGGCACAAAATGCAAGCTAGACATGGCAAGAACAATGGCATTGCATGCACGGAACAACTACAATAACATCGGCAAAATCGCAAACAAGTTGACGATCTGCCCAGATTCACAAAGTAGCAAAAGTAGAGCTCGATTGACTCAAGCTAGGGTGATCCATAATTGCAAACAAAGACATGGATGGATAGAGCACTACAATATTAACAAAACTCCCTTACTGATCATCCTCAAAAGAGGCACGGATCACTAGGAAACAACAAGAACATATGGCATCGTGAACTAAACAATCCCAGGACAGTGAAATCACTAAGTCCCTGAAAACAGAATTAGCAAGTGCACCACTTTGCAAGCTTGCACAAGTCACCACACACATCCTAAAAATACATGGGTTCCACCTCTGAAAAGATGACAAAACCCTTAACAAAACATATGTAGAACACACGGGCATAGCATGCACACAATAATCATGGCAAAAATGCTAAACGGAGTAACAGATCTAACAATTAACTCAAGTAGCCCTCTTTTAACAGAATTTCGGGCATCAAGATGAGCTCAAAAGAAAATGATGCAATGGAATGAAATGATGTACTCTCTAAGATGAACATTTTGATATGCTATATGCATGAATCGGAGCTACGGATGCAAAGTTACGGAGCCGCAAACATGAGCATATGGATCAAGAATTCTGGGACTTGGTAGAAAAAAATCACCCCGAGAGAAAGTCAACTGGACGAGATGATCCCAGGACAGAGGGATCCGGCGGTGCGGGGCTGCGTTTGGATGAGATCCCGGTGGATATTGTCCCGATCCACCGGATCTCACCGGAGAGGACGACGGCGGCCGGAGGGAGGTCGCCGGCGGCGGTGGCGATGCGGTCCGGCGACGGCGGGCGGCTCGGCGGCGCGGCAGGCGATGGGAGGTGGAAGGGCGGCGCGCGGCGGCGGCTGGGCCGCGCGGCAGGCGACGGGACGCGGCGGGCGGCGCACGGAGGCGGCTGGAGGCGGCGGGCGGCGCGGCAGCGGCTGGAGGCGGTGGGCGGCGCGCGGGCGTGGGCAGGCGGGAGGCGGCGGCCCGGTCGCGCGGAGGAGAGGGCCCGCCCTGGGCCGGGACGGGCCGCGGCGGTGGGAGGCCGGCGCGGGATAGGTGGCGCCTCAGGATTGGCGACGGCGACGGGCGGACGTTGTCCGGCTCCCCCGGACACGACCGGAGTGGCGGATCTGGGATTTTAGGGTTTCAGGGGAGGAGGAGATCCGAAAACGGAGGGGTCTATTTATAGGCATAGAGGGAGCTAGGAGATTCCAAATGAGGTGCGGTTTTCGGCCACGCGATCGTGATCGAACGCTCTAGGACATGGAGCAGAGTTTGGTGGGTTTTGTGCCAAATTGGAGGGGTGTTGGGCTGCAACACACATGAGGCCTTTTCGGTCCCTTGGTTAACCGTTGGAGTATCAAACGAAGTCCAAATGGTACGAAACTTGACAGGCGGTCTACCGGTAGTAAACCAAGGCCGCTTGGCAAGTCTCGGTCCAATCCGGAAATGTTTAATCCCCACACACGAAAGAAAGCTAGAAATGACCACCGGAGGAGAATGGAGCGCCGGAATGCAAAACGGACAACGGGGAAAATGCTCGAATGCATGACATGAACACATATGCAAATGCAATGCACATGATGACATGATATGAGATGCATGACAATGACAACAACACACGGAGACAAAGACCCGAACCCGAGAAAATAAAATAACTTAACGCCGGAAATGGCAAGAGTTGGAGTACAAATAGGGAAAGTCACATCCGGGGTGTTACAACACTCCACCATTACGAAAGGATCTCGTCCCGAGATCTAGGACTGAAAGAACGCCGGGTACTCAGAACGGAGGTGATCCTCGCGTTCCCAGGTAGCTTCACGGTCGGAATGGTGTGACCACTTGACTTTGAGAAATTTGATTGACTTGTTGCGAGTCTTGCATTCAGTCTCTTCAAGAATAGCAACTGGGTGCTCACGATAAGAGAGATCTTCTTGGAGCTCAATGTCCTCGAAGTTGACGGTGCGGTCAGGAGTCTTGAAGCACTTTCGAAGCTGATAGACATGGAACACGTCATGTACATTTGCAAAGTTTGAAGGAAGCTCGAGTTGATAGGCGAGGTCGCCTCGCTTGCTGACAATCTTGAAAGGTCCCACGTATCTAGGGGCAAGATTCCCTTTGATACCGAAGCGACGAGTACCTTTCATAGGAGAGACATGGAGGTAAACATGATCTCCGATCTCGAAAGCCAAATCACGGTGCGTACTACCATAGTAGCTCTTCTGGCGGGATTGGGCTTCTTTGAGGTTATCACGAATGAGTTTGCACATTTCTTCTGCCTCTGTGATTAAGTCATTAGCCAAAAGCTGATCTTCACCGGTTTCAGACCAGTTGAGAGGGGTACGGCACTTCCTGCCATACAGAATTTCAAAAGGGGCCTTGCCCGAACTTGCTTGAAAACTGTTGTTGTAGGAGAATTTAGCATAAGGAAGACAATCGTCCCACTTCATGCCGAAGGAGATCACACAAGCCCTGAGCATATCTTCAAGAATTTGGTTGACACGCTCGACTTGACCGCTTGTTTGAGGATGGAAAGCTGTGCTGAAGTGGATGTTAGTGCCCATGGCCTTCTGAAAAGAATCCCGAAACTTGGAGGTATAGATGCTACCACGGTCTGAAGAGATCACTTGAGGAATACCGTGCAGAGAGACAATACGAGAGGTATAGAGTTCCGCCAATTGAGCTGCAGTGATCGACTCTTTGATAGGCAGAAAATGAGCCACTTTGGTGAGTTTATCGATGACAACGAATATAGCATCATTGCCACGCTTGGACTTTGGAAACCCAGTCACGAAGTCCATTTCAATGTGGTCAAACTTCCATTCTGGAATGGCAAGACGTTGGAGGAGACCTGCTGGCCTTTGGTGTTCTGCCTTCACTCTTCTGCAGACATCACATTCATTCACGAATTGAGCGATCTCGCGCTTCATTCGAGTCCACCAATAAGCTTGCTTAAGGTCCTGATACATCTTCGTGCTCCCAGGGTGGATGGAGAGGAGAGAATTGTGAGCCTCGTTCATGATCACTTTACGGAGGTCACCTTTGGGTACAACAATACGATCCTCGAAGAAGAGAGTGTCCTTGTCATCAAGGTGGTAGCACATGTACTTGGACTGACTCTTGGCAATCCCAATCTTCACCTTTTTCACCATAGCATCAAGAAGCTGGGCTTGGCGAATCTGGTCTGCTAAGGTAGGAGAGACTTGAAGGTTGGCGAGGAAACCTTGAGGAACAACTTGCAGGTTAAGTTTGCGGAAAGCTTCACAAAGCTCGGGTTGATAAGGCTTAAGAATCAGACTGTTGCAGTAAGCCTTTCTGTACAAAGCGTCAGCAATCACATTAGCCTTGCCTGGAGTGTACTCAATACTCGGATTATACTCTTGAATCATTTCGACCCATCGAGTTTGCCTGAGGTTGAGATTAGGCTGAGTGAAGATGTACTTGAGACTCTTGTGATCAGTGAAAATATCCACTTTTCTTCCCAATAGAAGATGTCTCCAAGTCAAAAGAGCATGCACAACTGCCGCCAACTCGAGATCATGAGTGGGGTAGTTCTTCTCATTAGGCTTCAACTAGCGAGATGTATAAGCAACAACTTTCTTCTCTTGCATCAATACTGCGCCAAGACCTTGGAGAGAGGCATCACAAAAGACCTCGTACGGCTTGGATTCATCAGGCGGAGTCAGAACTGGAGCAGTGATCAATTTTCTCTTTCAAAGTGTTGAAAGCAATATCACACTCTGGAGACCAAACGTACTTGACGTGCTTCTGGAGAATATTAGAGAGAGGCTTCACGATCTTAGAAAAGTTTTCAACGAATCTTCGGCAATAGCTTGCGAGACCGAGAAAACTGCGGAGTTGCTTCACGTTCTGAGGAGGTTCCCAATTCACAATTGCAGACACCTTCTCAGGATTCACGTCAATGCCCTTGGAAGAGATGATATGACCAAGATAAAGAACCTCATCAAGCCAAAATTCACACTTGGAGAACTTGGCGTAGAACTGATGTTCTCTGAGCTTATCGAGAACCAAACGCAAATGCTTGGCATGATCTTCCTTGTTCTTGGAGAAAACCAGAATGTCGTCAAGATAGACCAAAAAGAAGTCATTGGTATAGGCGTTGAAGATGAAGTTCATCATGCGAGAGAACGTCGGAGGAGCGTTGGCGAGGCCAAAAGACATGACAGTGTATTCATATGAACCAAAGCTTGTTCTGAAAGCTGTCTTGGGAATATCTTCTTCACGAATGCGAATCTGGTGATAACCCATACGGAGATGAAGCTTGGAGAATACTTGGGCACCTTTGAGTTGATCGAACAGCTCATTGATGTTGGGAATTGGGTATTTGTTCTCGATGTTCTTATTGTCAACTGGACGGTAATCAACACAAAGTCGGTCCGTTCCATCCTTCTTCTTCACAAAAAGAACACCACAACCCCACGGAGAAGAACTAGGCCGGATGAGACCCATTTTCTCTTGCATATCGAGTTGCTTCTTTAGCTCCTTCAACTCTTCAGGTCCGAGCTTGTAAGGACGTTTGCACACAAGTTCCGTGCCAGGCTCAAGATCAATAACGAATTCAACTGGCCGGTGCGGAGGCATTCCTGGAAGCTCTTCTGGAAAGACGTCTTGATATTCGCAAATGACTGGAATTTGCGAGATGGCATCCAATTCACCCTTCTCATTGAGAGAAAGCAGACGGATGGTATTATCCCGAGCGGCAAAGACAATTACATCCTTAGACAAATGAGTCAATTGAATCTGCCTGCCTGCACAATGAAGCTGAGCCTTGTGCTTCGAAAGCCAATCCATCCCGAGAATAAGATCAATATCCGAGTTACCAAGAACCATTGGAGAAGCCAGAAACTTGAAATCACCCATCAAGATAGAAATATCCGGAACCATCAAACTAGAACTCAGACGCTTAGCCGGAGAGACGACTTGCATAGCCCTGGGTAAAGCCTTAGTACTAAAATTGTTCTCCGATGGAAATGGGAATGACATGAAGGAATGCGATGCACCAGAGTCAAAAAGTACTTTTGCGGGAATATCATTAACAGGAAGGTTACCCATGATCACATCTGACGAGTCCTCTGCCTGAGCTACATTCATCAAATTGACCTTGGCATGCTTGGGGTTATGCTTGACCACAGCTGTACTTGCCGATATCACAGGAGGGGGAGGAGGAAGACGCCTCTGGTTGAGACACTTGTTGGCATAGTGACCCTTCTGTTGGCACTTGTTGCACGTGACCTCTGAAAGCGGACGGTGATATGGAGCACTTGATCTTGGAGCTTGAGACGAAGTCTTGTTCTGAAAGCCAGGGTTGGGTGGGTGGGAAGAACCATTGCCACCTTTGCTCTTCTGCTAATACGGCTGACGGAACGGAGGAGGAGGAAGCCAAAACTTCTGCTGCTTGGCCACTTGAGTAGAGGAAGAAGGAGTAACATCTCTGACTCGCTTCTTGGAAGCATCACACCTCAACTGAGCAGCCTCTTGCTTCAGTGCCATGTTGTAGAACTCATCGTACCTCAAGGACTCAAAGAGAACAAGAGCTAGCTGAATTTCTTCTTTGAGACCACCCCTGAACTGATATATCATGCTCTTCTCATCAGGCACGTCCTGCTTGGCAAAGCGGGCGAGCTTCTGAAACAACTTGTTGTAGTCATAGACAGACAAAGAGCCTTGCTTCGGATTGCCGAATTCCTCACGCTTGCTTTCAACCACACTCTGCGGAATATGATGAGCTCGGAAATCTCGACGGAAATCATCCCAAGTGATAACATGTCCACCTCTGGACTCCTTGTACTGCTGGAACCATTCTGCAGCTTGATCTTTGAGTTGGAAGGAAGCGAACTTAATAAAGTCCTCAGGCCTGATGTTACTGCACTGCACTCGAAATTCTTACACAGATCCACAAGTGAATCGTCAGCATCGGTTGCCTCAACACAATTGCTGAAAGTCTTTGGCCATTAGCAAGGAACTGGTTGAGGGTAGCAAAGTGACTCTGATTGCTGCTTTGATTCCCTTGACTGCCTTGATTGCGCTCTTGAAGAATTTGCATGATCAACTGTGTATTTGCATTGGCTGCGGCCATCACAGCTTGCCATGCCTCTGGAGGAGGTGGAGGTGGTGGCGGATCAGGATTCAGACTCGTGCGCGTTGGAGGAGCCATCTTGAAGAGGTTGACCACCATTAGCACATTGACAGATAAATTTTGAAGCTGAATCCAACGGAATGAAAATTGCAACATATAGTCTTCACATCCGAACAATATGAACGAATGCATTCCTCTTGAAATGGTCACATATCCATAAATTGAGAAGCCACGTAGAATTAAGGTAGAGAAATAAATCAACAAGGTACCGATCAAGAATGAATAATTGGTAAGAAATCCCAATCTCAAACCAATATTCATGGAAGAAAAACTAGAGCTACTAGAATTCCCACCTATGAAACTCTCGAACTTTTCCAGTTATGCAATCAGGTGTTGGGGATGCAGGGGAAGCATAATATCTCACCCAAACTAGCAAATCCTACATCCAGCTGTATCCATCCTTCAAGACATAACCAAGAAACCTTCGGAAACCATCTACCTCAACCTTCGAAAAGCATCCGTTATACAAGTTATGGCGATACTCCCGAACTCCCACCCCAGTACTGGGTGGCGTCGAGGTTATCTCACCAATGAACTTCATAAAAGAGATTTTCGATGTCGGCGTATGTCGGGTGGTAGGTGCGACATATGCCAACGGGTGGCTTATCATTGTGGGAGCCAGTAAGACATCGCCGGTGCCTGGAAACGGGATAAGGCGAAGACATGCACGCCGGCGGATCTTACCCAGCTTCGGGGCTCTCCATGGAGATAACACCCCTACTGCTGCTCTGCGGGGTCTCTGCATGTTCACTAGATGAATTGAGTAGCAATACAACGCACCTTGAGCTGTTTGGTGGGAGGAGGAAGAAGGGCACGGCAAGCCTGATTCTTCTCCTTGTGGGGTGTCTAGGACTAGTAAGGGGTCGAACCCTTTGCATGGGTGCTCCGGGGGGTTTATATAGGCCTACCCCCCGGGGGTACAATGGTAATCCGACTGGGCACGGGGCCCAGCCGTCTGTGACTACGCTCGCCGGCTTCTGCGCCGGCTGCTGGGGCCCGCCGACTGGTGGGTCCCGCCGGCTCCCGGCCCCTTGGTCGACAGGCAGGCCCCACTGTCCAGGGCCTGGTCGGCGGCTGGTTACTGTGGCTCCATCTTGTTGACGTGAGCTTCATCGTGGTAAGCGCGGCTACAGTACCGCCGCCTGTCAGGCGATCGCTGTAGCCTTACCGCGTCTTGTCTCCTTAATGGGGCGTCCTCTTCGAGGAAGGCGCAAGCCGGCTGCGGGGAGCCGGCTCTGTCTTAGGCCGACTAGTTGGAGGCGTGGCCGCCTTCGGGCGTCTCTCTGCTCAAAGGGGCCCACCGTCTGTGGGCCACGCTGGCGGCCCGTCGTGGGTGATGCCAGGGTCAACATGGCAACAGAGCCGCGCCGGACGGGTCGTGCCTAGCCCGTATGGCGCACCATGCCAGGCGTGCTCCGGGATTCGGGGGTGGCAGGCTTTACTGTAGCCACGCCCCGTCGCACCGCCGTTAGGTGGGTGCAAACTTTGTGGGTACGGTCTTGTCCGCTTTATGGGGAGCCGGCTTCTTGGAGTCGGCCTTCTCATGGCCAGCTTCTTGGAGTCGGCCTTCTCATGAGGGCTAAAGTCGGACCGCCTTCCGAAAGCCGGCCTGGGTTGCAGCCAGCTAGGGGAAGGCGGCCCCATGTCTTGGATTCTTGAGAGCCAGGCGGGCTCGTAACTTTTTCAGAAGGGCCAGGGGAAGCCGGCTAGGCTACCCGTGGCTATTTACTCCGACAGTAGTCCCCGAAGCTGATCGAGCTCCGAGGTGAGCAGGGGGAGGAGGGGGTGTACGCTTCCCATCCTAAAGAGCCGGCTTAGCGGGTGTACGCCGACTTCAGAGAGCCCCGCGTCTTGTAGGCGAGAGGAGGGGGGGCAACCCGTGTGCCGACTACGGGCCCTCCCGCGGCCACATGGCGGCGAGATCCTGCAAGCGCACGCGCGCGACGGGATGCCGCCGCAGGCCCGGTCCCGCCACTCGCGAGCCTTGGTCCGGGCGCGGATCTTCCGTGGCCCACAGGGGCCGCTCGCCTTCTCGAGGAAGTTTTGTTTCGCCGTTAAGGCTCGATAATCGCGGGACGTGGGGAGTGGGCACGATCGGTCCCCACGCTTCCCCACGCCGCGCCTCCTCGGCTCCGCCACGTGAGCCTATAAGTAGGGGGAGGAGGGAGAGCGACAGAGGTTCGCACGCTCCCTCCCGCTTCGCCCCTCCTAACCCTCGTCTTCTTCCTCTCGCTGCCGTCGCAGCTTCCCGTCTCAGCGCCGTCGCGTCTCTACACCGCCTCGCTCACATGGCGTTGTCAAGCTCGTGGGACCGCTCCAACGTCCATGAAGACCACGTGGAGTTCCTACGCCAGACCCGGCGCCTGCCCGGCACCGACCGCGTACAGGTCCGTGTGGCCCCCGCGAAGGAGATCTCGCCGGCGCTGGAGGAGGGCGAGCGGGTCGTCTTCTACTCGCACTGCCTGCTCGGCTTCGGCCTTCCAGCGAGCGGGTTTCTGCGCTCTTTCCTGGAGCTCTACAACCTCCAGCCGCATCACCTTACGCCCAATGCGGTGATGCTGCTGTCGGCCTTCGTCTCCCTCTGCGAAGGCTTCTTGGGGCTGCTCCCCACGCTGGAGCTCTGGGGAGAGTTCTTCCAGAGCAAGCACGGCACGGTCGTCGCCAGCGTGCCCGTCCCCTGCGGAGCCTTCATCTCCATGAGGAGGACGAGCGAGAACAACCCGTTCCCGCCCATCCCCCTGATCCAGTCGGTGAAGGTTTGGCAAAGATCTTATTTCTATGTGAAGAACGTCACCGAGCAAGGAGACTACATCAACCTGCCGGCTTATGTAGCCGGCCCGCCAGCTGGGAGGCAGCCCTCGTGGAGCTTCCGGTCCCGGTCATTGTCTCCGGCCGGGAATGCCGCCATCTCCCGGCTTCGGGTGTTGATTCAGTCGGAAGGCTTGCGCGGGACCGACTTGGTGGCCGCCTTCATGGAGCGCCGGATCCTTCCTCTCCAAAGCCGGCCCCATATGATGTGTCAGATGAGTGGCCGCTTCGACCCAAGCCGTCTGAGCACATGGGAAATGCCCCACGCGGAGGTGGCGCTCATGGTTAACTACATCGCCAACTGCAAGCTCGCCGGGGACTGGCAATACGGCAAGGTGCCGAATTCCCGCGCCAGTCCTCCGCCCGTGGTAAGCTTCTCTCTCTATCTTCTTTTTGTCGTCGGCCGGCTTCATGACGGCTGGCTTCTGACCAGTCGGTTCTTTTGAGCGGAACCCTCTTCTTGCGCATCGGGCCGGGGTGGCGGGGATCGAACACCATATGCCCCCGACCGCACGGTGGACGATGTTGACGACCCGGACTTGGGGGCGGCCGCCATGGAAGACGCCGTGGTGGGGGACAACGCCGAGCCCGGAGGCTCAAGGTTCACCGCGAGCTTTGAGGACTAGCCGGACGATTTCGAAGCCGAAGTATCTCCGCGTCGCCAGCCGGCGGCCGACCATCAGGGCGCGGGCTCGTCTACCGCGCCGACTGCCGGCGGCGGCGCACAGAAGCGCTGGCCCGCTTCAGGCCTCTTCGGCAGTCGGCCGAAGAAGACCAAAGCCTTCGCCGCGGCGACCAAGCAAGACGAGGCGGCTGCGAAAGCGGCCCGCTTCCGCAAGGCGGTGAAGCAGCCTACTGCGGTCTCAGCGTAAGTCTTCGATTACCTTGCCGCATGCTTGTCAGCATTCTCTTTCTCTTCGAATATTCTTTTTAGCTTTTTCTCGCTTGCCGGACAGGGCGCCGCTTTCCCTTGAGCGGGGTTCGGGCGGCTTCGTCGTGGGGCCGGCTGGAGGGTCTTCGAGCTCCCGCCGTGTGGACACCCACGCCGATCTCAGGGAGGCCACAGAGTGGAACGCCCGCGAAGCGCGAGAGGAGCGCGAGGCGGCGGAGAAGGCGGCCGCCCAGGCAGCGAGGGAGCGGGCCGACGCGGCGGCCAAGGCCCAGACGGAGGCGGCTACCGCGGAGACGGAGGCGGCTACCGCGGAGACGGAGGCGGAAAGCTCGCGCAACCAGCCTCCGCTGCTCGCCATTCCTCTCCGAGTTGTAGCCCCCAACACCCCATTGCCCTTGGCGGAGGAGATCGTCCAAGACCCCCCGCCGTTGGAGAGGGGGGAGGACCCCGTGGCCTTTGCGGGGAGAGCGCCGCCAGCGGTGCCAACCGGAGCGGGCCAAGGCAGCCAAGGTGAGCCGAAGAACAGAGCCGGCCTCGAGGTGCAGCCGGCGGCGAACCGGCGCGCAGGGGGAGGCGTCACTCCGCCGGAGTTGCGGCGAGTTGCGGGCGCAGGCCAGCCGGCGGAAGATCGGGAGGTGGCCAGCACCGCCATGTCCGAGTGGACTCCCAGTGGGGGAACTGGCGAGCTGGATGCGGCGGCTCAAGGGGTCCGAAGCCGGCTGCAAGCTCAGGCCGCCCTGCTGCAACAGTTCAACCAAGAGTTCTTGTCAACGCCAGCCACTATCCGGGTGAGTCCTTCGTTCTTGACTGCTTTGCTTTCTTAATTTCTTCTGTGGGGGCGCGTCAGCGCACCCACTGGGTGTAGTCCCCGAGATTCGGGCCGACTGCTGCGCAGTCGGGTCGGATCTTTCTCGACGGCCACCTTACTTTGCTTTTATCTGAACATTCAGGAATACCACAACCTTCGTGCTGCCGCCTTCGACTCCCAGGCTCGGGAGTTGAGCCGGCGGACCGACGACCTGGCCGACAGCCGAAGTAAGTACTCGATTTTTTCTGTCTCCTGTGGGGGCGCGTCAGCGCACCCACTGGGTGTAGTCCCCGAGATTCGGGCCGACTGCTGCGCAGTCAGGTCGGATCTTTCTTGACGACTCTTTTCTTACTAGTTTTTCTTTGTCTGCACGGGCCAATGCCGACTTGAGGAAGGAGCTCGGCGAGGCGAAGGCCGCCCTTCATACCAAGGAGGCCGAGTGCGCCGCCTTAGTCCAGGAACGGGATCGCCTAGCCAAGGAGCTGGCCGACTAAGAGGAGAGCCACAAAGCGGCCCTGCAGGCGGCGCAGGAAAGCGAAGCCACCTTGAAGGCGGAGTATGAGACCGAGGCAGCGAGCTGGTCTGAGACCCGGCGAGCCCTGGACGAAGGCTTCGGCCGGATCGAGGACTTGATCGACGGTAAGTTGCCTTCTTAGCCCTTCTCCTGCCCCTTGCCGCCTGGGTTTTTTGACTTATCTTGAGCTGTTGCTTGTTGTTTCTTGCAGATTACTTCCCGGGCTACTCCGCCTTTGCCGCCCAAAGCATTGAGGCCATCGCGAGGTGCGCCGTCAAGCGGGGGCCGACATTGCACCGGATGCAAACCGGACCCTTGAGGAGCAGCTCCTGGTTGTCCAGGCACGGTTGCAGCCGGCTCATCGGATGCTTCGCCGGCTCCAATGTGCCGGGGCGCAAGTGTTGGCTGCCCTCTGGCCCGGCGAGACGATCCTCTGGCCTCGGAGCCGGGCGGGTGTTGGAATTCGTTCGGGCTTGGTACCCAGGGCTGAGCCTGGACCAGCTGCGCACTTGGCGGATGGAGGCCGACACGGAGCTGGAGGAGGTGAGGCCGGCTATCGCCCAGCGAGCTTCGACGATCGCCGAGTGCACCGACATCAGCGTTTTCGCACCCGAAATCGATGATGACGGTGTTGCTCAGCTGGAGGAGTGGTTCGGGCTGAACCCGGCGGTGGGCGAGGACTCGGCGGAGGAGATTGCCTCCAGCGACGATAGCGAAAAAGACGAAGACGAGGACGGCGAAGACGTCGAGCCGGCTGGTGGAACAACCAGCCGACCTCAGGCCGACCGTGCCTCCAGCAACGAGGCGCGTGGAAGCGCGCCCTCTGCGGGAGGCGGCGACCAAGCCGAAGTTCGTCAGCCGGCCGCTCCTTCAGCCGGCACGACCGTCTCCGCCAACCAGTCTGGCTCATCGGCCGCTTCGCCAACTTGACCTACCGACTTTATCTTTCCTGCTTCGTTGTCTTTGAACAATCTTTGTTAAGTTTTCGCAGTTCCACCCACTTGGGATGTATCCAAACTATGTTGAATGCTGGCCTCTTGGAGGTCTTTTTATGTAAATATTATCATGTGCATGTTCGGTTTCCATTCGCGTATGCTTTTTTATCCTTAGGCTTTTTCCTTTGCCGCCTTCCCTCTTTGGGGAGGCAAGTACTTGAGCTTTCTTGGATTAAAGTGAAGTGAATGGAAACCGGCCGGCCGGCTACTCTGGTAGCCAGTCGGCGGTGTGAGAAAAACCGGCTTTTGTTATGTTAGTCCGTTAGTCCCTAGCCGTTTTCGTGTGGGCACCCATTCCTACCTTTAACTCTTGCCACCCGGACAGCTGGTTCTTCGAACTGCGACTTTTGGCAAGAGAAGGCTTGAGAGCCGGCACACTACTTGTCTGAATGCGGGTAGGACTTCTAACATAACTCCAGTCGGCCAGTCCCCGAGCCGACTAGTCGGACTCGGTGCCGGACGGAATAAGTAAATGATACGACAAGGTCTTAAGCATGATACTTTTCATTCATAAATAAGGGATGGCAGTCCCCGAGCCCTCCTCGGGGGGGCCTATTGTCTTGTACTTAATACAAAAGTTAGCGTGATACATACTACCTTTCAACTGTAAAATCTTCGAAGGAGGTTGGCGTTCCATGGCCGTTCCGACTCCTTCCTGGAGTCGTCTCTCTTGCGTGCCTTCGGCTTCTGTGCATCGATCAGGTAGTAGGAGTCGTTGCCTAGAGCTCTGCTGACGACGAAGGGGCCCTCCCAAGGGGCTGAGAGCTTGTGCTGGCCGGCTGTTCGCTGGATCAGTCGGAGCACAAGATCGCCCTCTTGGAAGGATCTTGGCCTGACCTTCCGGCTGTGGTAATGGCGCAAACCCTGCTGGTAGATGGCAGACCGGCTGAGGGCTAACAGCCGGCTTTCTTCCAGCAGGTCGACGCTGTCTTCTCGTGCTTCCTTGGCCTCCACTTCTGTGTACATGGTTACTCGAGGCGAGTCGAATTCGATGTCAGTTGGGATGACCGCCTCGGCACCATACACAAGGAAGAAAGGTGTGAAGCCGGTTGACTTGTTTGGTGTAGTGCGCAGACTCCAGAGGACAGCCGGCAGCACATCAAGCCAACAGACGGCTGAGCGCCCCAGAGGTATAACCAGTCGGGGCTTGATGCCGGAGAGGATGAGGCCGTTGGCTCGCTCGACCTGGCCGTTTGACTACGGGTGGGCGACGGATGCTAAGTCCAGCCGGATACCTTGGGCTGCGCAGAAACGTGCCAAGGCTCCTTTGGCAAAATTCGTGCCATTGTCGGTGATGATGCGGTGTGGCACGCCGTACCGTGCTGTTATGTCTGCAATGAATGTCACAGCAGTCGGCCCATTCAGCTTCTTGATAGGCTTTGCCTCAATCCACTTGGTGAATTTGTCCACGGAGACGAGCAAATGCATCATGCCGCCGCGCGCCGTCTTGAATGGGCCCACCATGTCCAGTCCCCAAACGGCTAAGGGCCAAGTGAGGGGAATGGTCTTGAGTGCCGAGGCCGGCATGTGTTGCTTGGAGCTAAAGAGTTGGCACCCCTTGCAATGTTTAACTAATTCTTTGGCATCATCCAAAGCAGTCGGCCAGAAGAAACCATGGCGAAAGGCTTTGGCGACAAGTGATCTTGAGGCCGCATGGTGGACGCATTCTCCTTGGTGAATGTCTCTGAGGATTGCAATGCCTTTCTCTTGCTCGACGCACCGTTGGAGGACTCCAGTGACACTACGCTTGACGAGCTCTCTGTTGACGATCGTGTATGCTCCGGCTCGACGTTGGACTTGTCTTGCTTCTGTTTTGTTAGCCGGTAGGTCTTGGTTTACTTGGAAGTTGAGGATAGACTGAGCCCATGATGGAGCCGCGACTTCTTCTACTGCCAATGTGGCTACTGCCACCAGGGTGAGCGGGCTGGGCGGTGAGGTGCTGGATTCGGCCGCCGGCTGTTGTGTTGGTGCAGTCCCCGGGCCGGCTACCGCAGTCCCCGAGCCGGGTGCGGCAGTCCCCGAGCCGGCTGCCGAAGTCCCCGAGCCGGCTGCTGAAGTCCCCGAGCCGGCTGTCGGGGTCCCTGGGCTGGTTACGGGAGTCTTGGGGTTGCCCACTTGGTTCTTCGAGCCGGACTCGGACGCATCGGGGTCAGGCGGCACGAAGATGGAATCGGACTCTGGAGACGGCTTGATAGACAGCTTGAGGAGGCGTTGGAGAGCGACGCCGGCTGGAATTGCATGCCGAGTGGAGCCTATTCGAGCCAGGGCATCGGCTGGCTCGTTGTCGGCTCGCGGTACGTGGAGGAACTCGCATCCTTCAAAGTATCCGCTGAGTTGTTGGACCAGGAAGCGGTAGCTCGCCATATTCACGTACTTGGCGTCCCAGTCGCCGGATGATTGATGTACTACCAGGTCCGAGTCGCCATAACATAGGTTCCGGCGAATGCCAAGTTCTTTGGCAAGCCGGAGCCCATGTATGAGCGCCTCGTACTCGGCCACATTGTTGGAGGCGGCAAAGTGGATCTGTAGCGTCTATCTTAGCTTGTCGCCTTTCGGAGAGGTAAGGACGACGCCGGCTCCCAAGCCGGTGCGCATCTTGGACCCGTCGAAGTGCATGCGCCAATGGGTGTAGTCGGGAGCCGGCGGCAGGTACTGGGTCTCGGCCCAGTCGACGAGGAAGTCGGCCAGTGCTTGGGACTTGATGGCAGTGCGGGGCTGGTAGAAGATCGTGTATGGGGCCAGCTCGATGGCCCATTTCGCCACCCGGCCGGATGCGTCCCGGCTGCCTATGATCTCGGCTAGCGGGGCAGTGCATACGACCGTGACGGGATGCTCTTGAAAGTAGGGCTTCAGCTTCTTGGCGGTGAAGTACACGCCATAACACATCTTTTGGTAGTGCGGGTAGTTCTGCTTTGAAGCGGACAGCACCTCGCTCAAATAATACACCGGCCTCTGGACCGGCTGGGCTCGGCCTTCTTCTGGGCGCTGGACTACGATGACGGTGCTGACCACCCGGCTGGTTGCAGCGATGTAGAGGAGCATGGGCTCTTTCTCAGTCGGCGCCGCGAGGACAGGCGGCGTGGCCAGCATCTTCTTCAGCTCGTAAAAAGCTTGATGGGCCTGGTCGTTCCACTCGAAGTGAGTGCTCTTCTTCATGAGGCGGTAGAGAGGGAGAGCTTTCTCTCCGAGCCGGCTGATGAAGCGGTTCAAGGAGGCTAAGCACCCGGTGAACTTCTGAATGTCTCGAAGCTTGGTGGGGATCGCCATTCTCTCGATGGCCTTGATCTTCACCGGGTTGCATTCGATGCCGCGTTCGGAGACCAGGAAGCCTAGGAGCTGGCCAGCTGGCACTCCGAACACACATTTCTCGGGGTTGAGCTTGATTTGGAACCGGCGTAAGTTCTCAAACGTTTCCTTGAGGTCTCCCAGCAAGGTGCCGCGCTTCTCCGTCTTCACCACGATGTCGTCCACGTAAACGTGAGCGTTTCTTCCGAGTTGCTTGAGGAGGCACTTCTGCATGCAACGCTGAAAAGTGGCACCGGCATTTCTCAAGCCGAATGTCATAGTCAGGTAGCAAAAGGCTCCAAATGGCGTGATGAAGGCGGTCTTCAGGCGGTCGTCCAGGTCTAGCTTTATCTGATGATATCCGGAGTAAGCATCCAAAAAACTCAACAGCTCGCATCCGGCTATGGAGTCTATCACTTGGTCAATCCTTGGCAGGGCAAAAGGATCTTTGGGGCAGGCCTTGTTGAGGCTCGTGTAGTCTATACACATGCGCCACTTGTTGTTCTTCTTTAGCACAAGGACCGGGTTGGCGAGCCACTCTGGAAAGAAAACTTCCATGATGAAGCCGGCCGCCAAGAGCCGGGCTATCTCCTCCCCTACAATCCTGCGCTTCTCCTCCGATAATCGGCGAAGGGGTTGTCTGACCGGCTTTGCGTCTTCTCGAACGTGTAGTTTGTGCTCGGCGAATTTCCTTCGAACACCCGGCATGTCCTAGGGGGACCATGCAAAGATGTCCCAATTCTCATGGAGGAAATCGGCGAGCTCGCCTTCCTATTTGCTGTTCAGGTTTGCCCCGATGACAGCAAACCTCTCCGGATGCTCGGGGTCAAGAGGTATCTTCTTCGTCTCCTTGGCCGGCTGGAAAGATCCTTGAGCGTCATGCTCCTTGGGGTCGGGGGACATGGCCGACTGTTTGCCGGCTATGGCCATGACTCGGTCCAACATCTTCTTCTCTTCGGCTATTACAAGGGACTCGGCTAGCCGGCTGCTGGCTGCTGCGCACTCAGAGGACTTCTTGTAATCGCCGACTACGGTGATGACGCCTTTGGTGCTTGGTATCTTCATCTTGAGGTATGCATAGTGGGGAACTGCCATGAATTTGGCCAAGGCAGGTCGGCCAAGCAATGCATGGTAAGGGCTCTCCAGGTCCACCACTTCAAACCAAATCGCTTCCCGGCGGAAATGCTCCTGGTCCCCAAAAAGCACATCAATCTTGATCTTGCCAATGGGGGCGCAGGACAGGCTGGGTACGATGCCATGGAACACCGTCCGAGTAGGCACGAGCTGCTTCGTCTTGACATTTAGCTTTTCCATGGTGTCACGGTACAGGATGTTGATGCTGCTCCCGCCGTCTATCAACAGACGGGAGAAGCGGGCGGCGCGTCTGTCCGTTGCAAGGGTGGCTTGCAGGACCAAGGCATAAGAGCCGGGAGACGTCATCACCTCCGGATGGTCGGCCCGGCTCCAACTGATGGGCTTTTCTGACCAATGCATGTGTCCGGCGGGGTTGGCAGCAACCATGCTAACTTCCTGGCGCTCTTGGCGTTTTCTGCGCCGGTCTTCGGGCTGGCTTGTAAAGACGATGTAGGTTGCTTGCTCGTCAGGGAACTCGTCATGCACGGCTCCGACTGCGGGCCGAGCGGCCGGAGGTGGCGGAGGCGGAGGCGGCGGGCCGGCAGGCGGAGGCAGCACGAGCCCTTCGCCCTTAGAGATTCGGGTGAGCCAATGGCACTTCCGGGTCGTGTGGTTCGACGGCTTCGCGCCACTGTGGAACTTGCAAGGGGCGTCGAGAGTTTGCTCGTAGGAGAAAGCGGGCTGCCAAGCCGGCCTGCCGCCCATGGGCTTCTCGGGCGCCGGTCGCTCTTCAGGCGGCACGTCTTCGACTGTTGCCACCTGCCGACTGGCGGGAGGCGGCGCGGGGCCCTTGCGCTTATGGTCGTTCGAGTGAGGGAGTCGGCCGGAGTCCCCATCCGGCGTCTTGGGCGCCGGGTTGAGTACCTTTCCGGAGCGTCTACCCGAAGCTCGGTCTTCATCGAGGAGTGGGCGGTGGCGTACTTGTCCGCTATGTCCAGAAGCTCGTCGAGGGTGGCCGGCTCGTCGCAGAGGAGCTTGTGCTTGAGGAGGGTGCCTTCTCGGCATCCGGCCGTGAAGTATTCTATGGCTTGCACCTCGTGCACCCCTTCACACGAGTTGCAGAGCTCGGCCCAACGCGTGAGGTAATCGCGAGTGGACTCGGCGGGGCCTTGTACGCACAAGGAGAGCTGTCTGGGCTTGGGAGCCCGCTTGTAGGTGCTGGTGAAGTTGCGGATGAAGGCTTCTGTGAAGTCTAGCCAGCTGTTGATGTTACGCGGCTTGAGGCTGTTGAGCCAGGTCCGCGCCGTGCCTTGCAGCATGAGGGGCACGTACTTTACGGCGACGCGCCGGTTACCGTTGGCTATGCTAACCGCCGTGGAGTAGTCGATCAACCAATCTTCCGGCTTCACGGAGCCGTTGTACTTGGGCGTGTCTCTTGGGAGCTAGAACCCTTTGGGAAAGGGCTCGTCGCGGATGCGGGGGCCGAAACAAGGCGGGCCGACATCGTCTTCTTCTTCCAATGCCAGGGATCGCGCCAGGCGGTCGATCCGATGGCGGGCGTCGTTCTCGCCGATTCCTTCGCGGCGGCCTAGCCGGCCGCTGAGAGTCGGGTGCGCCACTGGCGGCGAGGCGGGATATCTCTCTCCACGGGGCGGAGGCGGAGGTGGGTCGCCCCGCCATTCCATGGCTCGGGGATGACCGTCTGCGTCTCGCTCGATGGAGATCCGGGTCCGGCTGTGGCTGGCAGCCGGCTCCTTCTCGCGTCGCGCGCGGGTATTGCTCGTAGTCGGCGTCCGGGACGTCGCGCCGTGTTCTCGGCGCGAGGGAGGGCTTTCCGCGCGGGCGTCGGCTTCATGTCGCTGCGCGGCTGCGTCAATCAATTGCTGGATGCGCCGGGTCATGTGGGGGAGGTCTTCGGCCTCCAAGCCGTCCAACTCGTCTACGGCCGCCTAGGCGGCACGCAAGTTCTCGAGCGGAGTGGCATAGACCGGGCAGTCGACTCCCAGCGTGTCGGCGATGACGGTGCCGCGTTGCTTGACAAGGCCGGCCCGGCTTGGCCCGCCCGGGGCCGGCGTGCCGAAGGCGGCGCGGTCAGCTTCGCGCTGGTAGGCCTCAGTGAGGCGTCTTACGGAGGCCAGCCTCCGGCCCTCTGCGAGGAGGGCGAGGCGGCGTGCTTCCAGTGCTTCGTTGTCGGCATTAGCCGGGAGGGGAGCGGACAAGTCGTGGGCCGCCGCGCGCGAGGCGTCGTGGGCGCTCTCGTCGGCCAGGCCGTCGTGGCCGACAACCATCACTTCGGCGGTGACAGCATCGCAGCCGTCGGCTCGAGGAAGCGGGTCGTTGTAGATTGCGACGTTGGTGGGGAAGGTGTCGTAGGAGGCCGTGTCGGAGTCGATAGGCATCGGGTCGGTGGAGCCAACTGACTCCAGGTCCGCAGCGGGCTCGCTGGAGACATGGAGCTGGCCGAGAAGGTTGGCGAGGTGGTCGGTGCCCGCATTGGAGGCGAGCTCGTCAGAGGTGAGAGTTTCGTCGAGGGGATCGGCGAGGCCGCTTGCCGAGCAGATGCTGGTGACGCCTTGCAGCGCGTCGTGGCAAGCACCATCGGGCGTGCCGGGCTGGCGACGCTCGCGGGGGAGGAATAAGGTTCCCGTCCAGAACAGGTCTCCGGACGACGGTGCACCTGGCCCCACGGTGGGCGCCAAATGTCGGGTGGTAGGTGCGACATATGCCAACGGGTGGCTTATCATTGTGGGAGCCAGTAAGACATCGCCGGTGCCTGGAAACGGGATAAGGCGAAGACATGCACGCCGGCGGATCTTACCCAGCTACGGGGCTCTCCGTGGAGATAACACCCCTACTGCTGTTCTGCGGGGTCTCCGCATGTTCACTAGATGAATCGAGTAGCAATACAACGCTCCTTGAGCTGTTTGGTGGGAGGAGGAAGAAGGGCACGGCAAGCCTGCTTCTTCTCCTTGTGGGGTGTCTAGGACTAGTAAGGGGTCAAACCCTTTGCATGGGTGCTCCGGGGGGTTTATATAGGACTACCCCTCGGGGGTACAATGGTAATCCGACTGGGCACGGGGCCCAGCCGTTTGTGACTACGCTTGCCGGCTTCTGCGCCGGCTGCTGGGGCCCGCTGACTGGTGGGTCCCGCCGGCTCCCGGCCCCTTGGTCGACAGGCAGGCCCCACTGTCCAGGGCCTGGTCGGCGGCTGGTTACTGTGGCTCCATCTTGTTGACGTGAGCTTCATCGTGGTAAGCGCGGCTACAGTACCGCCGCCTGTCAGGCGATCGCTGTAGCCTTACCGCGTCTTGTCTCCTTAATGGGGCGTCCTCTTCGAGGAAGGCGACAAGCCGGCTACGGGGAGCCGGCTCTGTCTTGGGCCGACTAGTTGGAGGCGTGGCCGCCTTCGGGCGTCTCTCTGCTCAAAGGGGCCCACCGTCTGTGGGCCACGCTGGCGGCCCGTCGTGGGTGATGCCAGGGTCAACATGGCAACAGTGCCGCGCCGGACGGGTCGTGCCTAGCCCGTACGGCGCACCATGCCAGGTGTGCTCCGGGATTTGGGGGTGGCAGGCTTTACTGTAGCCACGCCCCGTCGCACCGCCGTTAGGTGGGTGCAAACTTTGTGGGTACGGTCTTGTCCGCTTTATGGGGAGCCGGCTTCTTGGAGTCGGCCTTCTCATGAGGGCTAAAGTCGGACCGCCTTCCGAAAGCCGGCCTGGGTTGCAGCCAGCTAGGGGAAGGCGGCCCCATGTCTTGGATTCTTGAGAGCCGGGCGGGCTCGTAACTTTTTCGGAAGGGCCAGGGGAAGCCGGCTAGGCTACCCATGGCTATTTACTCCGACAGCGTACTAGACTCAGGTATTCCAGAATTGCAATGATAAAATTATGATGATAACACCTCAGAGCTCAACTCCCCGGGACACTTCCACTAAACCCCTAACAGGAGTCACCAAGACAATGTTCTCATCATAAAACCATCGGAACGATTCCAAGATACCCGCGTGATCCTAAATTTTTTTTAGTGAAATTTGGGAAGAGAAGAGTCAAAAATCTACGTCAGGATGCCTTACCAGAGCGATGGGGAGACAGGGAAGTAAAAAGAATTCCTAATCTCTCCGATATATAATTCCTAAAAGACTCAAAACATTTTCTAGACACAACTCGGCCGCTAAAAACGATCAAGCAATGGGGCTCCTAAGGTCGGGCAAGGCTCTGATACCAAATTGTAACACCCTCGATGCGACTATAGCTCCCACGTGTCGAGGCACGACTTAGAGACATAATCGCATTGAAGGCATATGTCGCAAGTTAGGCAATCTTCACAACATCCCATGTAATATAAATAATAAAGGGGAGATAACATAGTTGGCTTACACTCGCCATGTCAATCAAGTACATAAATAACATTACATCATCCAAACACTCATGGCCCGTCTACGGTGCCAAAATAAAAGAGAACCCAACATGCGACAGCGGTCCCAATTACCCCCAACTGGGCGCCACTACTGATCATCGGGAAAGGAAACATAGTATCGTTGAGAGTCTTTGTCGAACTCCCACTTGAGCTCATATGCGTCTCCCGGAGTGGAATCATCGGGCCCTGCATCTGGTGTAATAGTAATCTGTGAGCCACAGGGACTCAACAATCTCGCACCCTCGCGATCAAGACTATTTAAGCTTATCGGTAAGGCAAGGTAAATATGTGGAGCTGCAGCAAGCGACTAGCAAATATGGTGGCTAACTTATTCGCAAAAGAGTGCGAGAAGATAAGGCAAAGCACGAGCGAGAAACTAGAGAGCAACCTGCGCAAACATTACTCCAACACCGTGTCCACTTCCCGGACTCCGCCGAGAAGAGCCCATCACGATAACACACTCAGTTGATTCATTTTAATTAATTAAGGTTCAAGTTATCTACAACCGGACATTAACAAATTCCCATCTGCCCATAACCGCGGGCACGACTTTCGAAAGTTCAAATCCCTACAGGGGAGTCCCAACTTAGCCCATGACAAGCTCTCACGGTCAACGAAGGAATAGACCTCCTCCTAAGACGTTCCGATCAGACTCGGTATCTCGGTTATTCAAGACACTTCGACAGGTTAAAACAAGACCAGCAACACCGCCCGAATGTGCCGACAAATCCCGATAGGAGCTGCACATATCTCGTTCGCAGGGCACACTCAGATGAGACTAGCTACGAGTAAAACCAACCCTCAAGTTTCCCCGAGGTGGCGCCGTAGGCAGCTCAGTTCGGACCAACACTCAAAGGGAGCACTGGCCCGGGGGGATAAATAAGATGACCCTTGGGCTCCGGTAACCCAAGGGAAAAAGAGGCTCGGTGGAGAATGGTAAAACCAAGTTTGGGCATTGCTGGAAAAGATTTAATCAAGGCAAACTATCAAGGGGTTCCCATTATAACCCAACCACGTAAGGAACGCAAAATCCGGGAACATAACACCGATATGACGGAAAACTTGGGCGGCAAGAGTGGAACAAAACACTAGGCGAGAGGCCGAGCCTTCCACCCTTTACCAAGTATATAGATGCATTAAGATAACATAGCAATATAATGATATCCCAACAAGTAAATAATAGATGTTCCAACAAGGAACGGCCTCCAATCTTCACCTGCAACTAGCAACGCTATAAGAGGGGCTGAGCAAAGCGGTAACATAGCCAATCAACGGTTTCCTAGGACAATGGTGGGTTAGAGGTTTGACATGGCAATTTGGGAGGCTTGCAAGCAAGTGGTAGGCATCGAAGCATTGGCATAGCAAAAGAGCGAGCAAACTAGCATAGCAAAGATAGTAGTGACTTCGAGGGTATGATCATCTTGCCTGCACAGTTGTCAGAGTTGACTGGATCCTCGAAAGCAAACTCAGCGGGCTCCTCGTTCACGAACTCGTCTCCCGGCTCTACCCAAACAAGACAAACAAGCAACAAGGATACAATCAACCACGTGCAAGACCAAGCAATATGATGAAATGATGATATGCTATGCGGGATGCAAAATGCAAGATATGACAGAAAATGCATGAACCTGGCCTCAACATGGAAATCCAAGTGTGTCACTGGAAAGATGAGATGAAATCGCTTGAAAACGATATAAAGAACGCCGGAATCGGAGTTACGGTTTGGAAATAGCAAGCTATTCAAATATGACACCGGTCTGCGATTTACAGCAAGTAGGCATCTAAATGCAACGAAATGAACATTCTACAACATTCAAACATGGCATAAAAATACATGGCAGGGAAGAATTCAAGATGCTTAACAAAAGTGTAGCACTGAGCTACGGCCAATTCATCCATTAACAGGTTCAAACAAGCATGGCAAAAATGCAAAAGACAAACAGATCTCAGACTTAGTGAAAACAACATACTTGTCTGGAATTTCAGATCATATAGCCCTCTTCGGAGCAAGAAAACAACATGCTACAGGACCTGAACATGACAAAGAAAGACATGGTATGGAGCTACTCAACAAGCTTAACAAAAGTCCCTTAGTGACCTTGAGCCAAAAGGGATCACAAAATATCCTAACAAGCACACGAACATAGCAAAAACATAATCAGTTTCAGACTTAGTGAAAAACTGGGACATGCTGAAACATAACTCACGAAGGCATGTTTACGAGCTCGATGCACTCACTACAGTGCAAGTCATGGAAATAAAAGCATAAATCCCTTAACAAGGCACAAAATTCAAGCTAGGCATGGCAAGAACAATGGCATAGCATGCACGGAACAACTACAATACCATCGGCAAAATCGCAAACAAGTTGACGATCTGCCCAGATTCACAAAGTAGCAAAAGTAGAGCTCGATTGACTCAAGCTAGGGTGCTCCATAATTGCAAAAAAAGACATGGATGGATAGAGCACTACAATATTAACAAAACTCCCTTACTGATCATCCTCAAAAGAGGCACGGATCACTAGGAAACAACAAGAACATATGGCATCGTGAACTAAACAATCCCAGGACAGTGAAATCACTAAGTCCCTGAAAACAGAATTAGCAAGTGCACCACTTTGCAAGCTTGCACAAGTCACCACACACATCCTAAAAATACACGGGTTGCACCTCAGGAAACATGACAACACCCTTAACAAAACATATGTAGAACTCACGGGCATAGCATGCACACAATAATCATGGCAAAAATGACAAAAGTGCTAAACGGAGTAACAGATCTGACAATTAACTCAAGTAGCCCTCTTCTAACAGCCTTTCGCGCATCAAGATGAGCTGAAAAGAAAATGATGCAATGGAATGAAATGATGTACTCTGTGAGATGAACATTTTGATATGCTATATGCATGAATCGGAGCTACGGATGCAAAGTTACGGAGCCGCGAACATGAGCATATGGATCAAGAATTCTGGGACTTAGTAGAAAAAAATCACCCCGAGAGAAAGTCAACTGGACGAGATGATCCCGGGACAGAGGGATCCGGCGGCGCGGGGCTGCGTTTGGATGAGATCCCGGTGGATCTTGTCCCGATCCACCGGATCCCACCGGAGAGGACGACGGCGGCCGGAGGGAGGTCGCCGGCGGCGGCGGCGATGCGGTCCGGCGACGGCGGGCGGCTCGGCGGCGCGACAGGCGACGGGAGGCGGCTGGGCGGCGCGCGGCGGCAGCTGGGCGGCGCGGCAGGCGACGGGACGCGGCGGGCGGCGCGGCAGCGGCTGGGGGCGGCGGGCGGTGCGCGGCGCGGGCAGGCGGGAGGCGGCGGCCCGGTCGCGCGGAGGAGAGGGCCCGCCCTGGGCCGGGACGGGCCGCGGCGGTGGGAGGCCGGCGCGGGACATGTGGCGCCTCAGGATTGGCGGCGGCGACGGGCGGACGTTGTCCGGCTCCCCCGGACACGTCCGGAGCGGCGGATCTGGGATTTTAGGGTTTCAGGGGAGGAGGAGATCCGAAAACGGAGGGGTCTATTTATAGGCATAGAGGGAGCTAGGAGAGTCCAAATGAGGTGCGGTTTTCAGCCACGCGATCGTGATCGAACGCTCTAGGACATGGAGCAGAGTTTGGTTGGTTTTGGTTCAAATTGGAGGGGTGTTGGGCTGCAACACACACGAGGCCTTTTCGGTCCCTCGGTTAACCGTTGGAGTACCAAACGAAGTCCAAATGGTACGAAACTTGACAGGCGGTCTACCGGTAGTAAACCAAGGCCGCTTGGCAAGTCTCGGTCCAATCTGGAAATGTTTAATCCCCACACACGAAAGAAAGCTAGAAATGACCACCGGAGGAGAACGGAGCACCAGAATGCAAAACGGACAACGGGGAAAATGCTCGAATGCATGACATGAACACGTATGCAAATGCAATGCACATGATGACATGATATGAGATGCATGACAACGACAACAACACACGGAGACAAAGACCCGAACCCGAGAAAATAAAATAACTTAACGCCGGAAATGGCAAGAGTTGGAGTACAAATAGGGAAAGTCAGATCCGGGGTCTTACAGGAGCCTATTCGAGCCAGGGCATCAGCTGGCTCGTTGTCCACTCGTGGTACATGGAGGAACTCTCATCCTTCAAAATACCCACTAATCTGCTGAACGAGGAAGCGGTAGCTTGCCATATTTGCGTCATTGGCATCCCAGTCGCCGGATGATTGCTGGACCACCAAGTCCGAGTCGCCATAACATAAGATCCGGCGAATGCCGAGCTCTTTGGCAAGCCGGAGCCCGTGTATGAGCGCCTCGTACTCGGCCACGTTGTTGGAGGTGGTAAAGTGAATTTGCAGCGTGTATCAGAGCTTGTCGCCTTTGGGAGAGGTGAGGATGACGCCGGCTCCCAAGCCAGTGCGCATCTTGGACCCATCGAAGTGCATGCGCCAATGAGTGGAGTCGGGAGCTGGCGGCAGGTACTGGGTCTCGGCCCAGTCGACGAGGAAGTCGGACATTGCTTGGGACTTGATGGCTGTGCGAGGCTGGTAGAAGATCATGTAAGGGGCCAGCTCGATGGCCCATTTCGCCACCCGGCCGGATGCATCCCGGCTGCCTATGATCTTGGCCAGCGGGGCGGTGCATACAACCGTGATGGGATGCTCTTGGAAGTAGGACTTCAGCTTCTTGGCGGCGAAGTACACGCCGTAGCACATCTTCTGGTAGTGCAGGTAGTTCTGCTTCGAGGTAGACAGCACCTTGCTCAAATAGTACACCGGCCTCTGGACCGGCTGGGCTCGGTCCTCTTCTGGGCGTTTGACTATGATGACGGTGCTGACCACCTGGCTGGTTGTGGCAATGTAGAGGAGCATGGGCTCTTTCTCAGTCGGCGCCGCCAGGACAGGCGGCGTGGCCAGCATCTTCTTCAGCTCGTGAAAAGCTTGGTCGGCTTGGTCATTCCACTCGAAGTGAGTGGTCTTCTTCATGAGGCGGTAGAGGGGGGGGCCTTTCTCTCCGAGCCGGCTGATGAAGCGGTTCAAGGAGGCCAAGCATTCGGTGAACTTCTAGACGTCTCGAAGTTTGGTGGGAATCGCCATTCTCTCAATGGCCTTGATCTTTACTGGGTTGCATTCGATGCCGCGTTCGGAGACCAGGAAGCCTAGGAGCTGGCAGGCTAGCACTCCGAACACGCATTTCTCGTGGTTGAGCTTGATTTGGAACCGACGTAGGTTCTCAAATGTTTCCTTGAGGTCTTCCAGCAAGGTGCCGTGCTTCTTAGTTTTCACCACAATGTCTTCTACATAGACATGGGCGTTTCTGCCGAGCTGCTTGAGGAGGCACTTCTGCATGCAACGCTGAAAAGTAGCACCGGCATTTCTCAAGCCGAATGTCATAGTCAGGTAGCAAAAGGCTCCGAATGGCGTGATGAAGGCGGTCTTCAGGCGGTCTTCCGGATCTAACTTTATCTGGTGGTACCCTGAGTAAGCATCCAAGAAACTCAACAGCTCGCATCCGGCCGTGGAGTCTATCACTTGATCAATCCTTGGCAGGGCAAAGGGATCTTTGGGGTAGGCCTTGTTGAGGCTTGTGTAGTCTATGCACATGCGCCACTTGTAATTCTTCTTTAACATGAGGACCGGGTTGGCGAGCCACTCTGGAAAGAAAACTTCCATAATGAAGCCAGCCGCCAGAAGCCGGGCTATCTCTTCTCCTACAATCTTTCTGCATCTCGCTCGATGGAGATTCGAGTTCGGCTTCGGCTGGAAGCCGGCTCTTTCTTGCACCGCGCGCGGGTTTTACCCGTAGTCGGTGTCCGGGACGTCGTGCCGTGATCTCGGTGTGGGGGAGGACTTTTCGCGCGGGCGTCGGCTTCGTGCCGCCGCGCGGCTGCATCGGTTAGCTGCTGGATGCATCGGGTCATGTGGGGGAGTTCTTCGGCCCCTAGTCCGTCTGGCGCGTCTACGGCCACCTGGGCGGCGCGCAGGTTCTCGAGTGGAGTGGCGTAGACTGGGCGATCGACTCCTAACGTGTCGGCGACGACAGCGCCGCGCTGTCTGACAGCGCTGGCCCGGCTGGGCCCGCCTGGGGGCGGCGTGCCAAAGGCAGCGCGGTTGGCCTCGCGTTAGTGGGCCTCAGCGAGGCGTCTCATGGAAACCAACTTCCGCGAGGAGGGAGAGGCGGCGAGCCTCCAGTCCTTCATCATCGGCATCGGCCGGGAGGGGGCTGGACAAGTCATGGATCGCCGTGTGCGGGGCGTCGCGGGCGCTCTCGTCAGAAGCGCCGCCGTGGCCGATGACCATCACCTCGGTGGTGACAGCGTCGCCACCATCGGCCCGGGGAAGCGGGTCGTTGTAGATCATGACGTCGGTGGGGAAAGTGTCGAGTGAGGCCGTGTCGGAGTCGATAGGCATCGGGTTGGTGGAGCCAACCGACTCCAAGTCCACAGCAGGCTCGTCGGAGACGTGGAGCTGGCCGAGGAGGTTGACGAGGTGGTCGGCGCCCGCGTCGGAGGCGAGCTCGTCGGAGATGAGGGTCTTGACAAGGAGATCGGCGAGGCCGCTCGCTGCGCAGACGTTGGTGACGCCTTGTAGGGCGTCGTGGCAAGCGCCGCCGGGCGTGCCGGGCTGGCTACGCTCGCGGGGGAGGAAGAGGGTTCCCGTCCAGAACAGGTCTCCGGACGACGGTGCACCTAGCCCCACGGTGGGCGCCAAATGTCGGGTGGTAGGTGCGACATATGCCAGCGGGTGGCTTATCATTCTGGGAGCTAATAAGACATCGCCGGTGCCTGGAAGCGGGATGAGGCGAAGACATGCACGCCGGCGAATCTTACCCAGCTTCAGGGCTCTCCGCGGAGATAACACCCCTACTGCTGCTCTGCGGGGTCTCCGCATGATCACTAGATGAACAGGTAGCAACACGATGCTCCGTGAGCTGTTTGGGGAGAGGAGGAAGAAGGGCACTTCTCGCTCTCTTCTCCTCCCTATGTGGCGTCTAAAACTAGCAGGGATCAACCCTTTGCATGGGTGTCCCAGGGGTTTATATAGGCCCACTCGCCGGCTTCTGCGCCGGCTGCTGGGCCCGCCGGCTGGTGGGTCCCGCCGGCTGCCGGCTCCTTGGTCGACAGGCAGGCCCCACTGTCCAGCGCCTTGTCGGCGGATGGTTATTGTTGCTCAATCCTGGTGACGCGGGCTTCGCCGAGGTGGGCGTGGCTACAATGCCGCCGTCCGGCGGGTGATCGCTGTAGCCTCACCGCGTCTTGTCTCCTTAATGGGGCGTCTCCTTCGAGGGAGGTGGCAAGTCAGCTGTGGGGAGCTGGCTCTGTCTTGGGCCGACTAGGGGAGGCCTGGCCGCCTTCAAGTGTCTCTCTGCCCGAAGGGGCCCGCCGCCCGTGGGCCGTGCTGGCAGCCCGTCGTGGATAACATCAGGGTCAACGTGGCAATAGTGCCGCACCGGACGGGTCATGGCCACCCGTACGGCGCACTGTGCCAGGCGTGCTCCGGGATTTGGGGGTGGCAGGATTTACTGTAGCCATGCCCCGTCACATCGCCGTTATGTGGATGTAGACTTCGAGGGTATGATCTTGACCGCTTTGTGGGAGCCGGCTTCTTGGAGTCGGCCTTCTCGCGGCCGACTTCTCGGAGCCGGCCCTCCCGTGGCTTTCTTCATGAGGGTAAAGTCGGGTTGCCTTCCGATAGCCGGCCTGGGAGACAACCGGCAAGGGGAAGGCGGCCCCATGTCTTGGATTCTTGAGGGCCGGATCGGCTCGTAATTTTTTCATAAGGGCCAGGGGGAGCTGGCTAGGCTACCAATGGTTATTTACTCCGACACTCTTTTTTTAAAAATTATTACGCGCAGAAAAACAAACAAAAGGAATACTAAACTGACTCCAAAAATCCCGAAATAAAATTTCCCCGGCTTCTAAAATCAAGCCGCACGGGATGCACATTTATTTGGTCCAAAATGCAATTTTGAAAAACGCGCATTTTCCTAAATTCAAATAAAATAGCAAATAAATCCAAAACAAAATCTTATTTGATTTTATTATTAAATCCTCAATATTTATTTATTTTGGGAAAGTCATTTTATTCCCTCTCTCATATTTTTATAATAGAAATAATTGAAGATAAAATAAATAAAATCAAATGATCCTATTTTCAAAATTTTAGAAAACTCAAATATGAAAAATAACGAAATCCCCAACTCTCTCCGAGGGTCCTCGAGTTGCGTAGAATTTCTAGGATCAACCAACATGCAAATAAATATGATATGCAATGATGATCTAATGTATAACATATATTCCAAATTGAAAATTTGGGATGTTACAAACCTACCCCCCTTAAGATGAATCTCGCCCTTGAGATTTGGGTTGGCTAGAAAATAGGTGAGGGTGGTCCTTCAGCAGATCTTCCTCTCGCTCCCAGGTGACTTCATCCTTGGTGTGGTGGCTCCACTGAACCTTGCAAGACTTTATAACCTTGCTACGGGTGACTCAGCTGGCATACTCAAGAATCTTGACTGGTTTCTCCTCATAGGTCAAATCATTGTCCAACTGAATCGCTTCCAGCGGCACTGTGTCTCTCAGCGGTATATCAGCCATCTCTGTGTGGCATTTCTTCAACTGGGAAACGTGGAATACATCGTGAACTCCTGAAAATCCTTCGGTCAATTCTAACTTTTAGGCTACTTCTCCCATACGCTCCAAAACACTTTCATGGTCCTACAAAATGTGGTGCTAACTTTCCCTTAACTCCAAAGTGCTTAACTCCTTGAAGTGGAGATACTCGAAGATAAACTCGGTCTCTGACTTTGTAAACTATCTCCTTGTGTTTCGAATCTGCGTAGCTCTTCTGCCTGGACTGGGCTACCTTGAGCCTATCGCGAATCAATTTCACCTTCTGTTCAGACTCCTTAATCAGATCCGGTCCAAACAACTGTCGGTCTCCAAGTTCATCCCACGACAATGGGGTCCTGCACCTCCTTCCGTACAAGGCTTCGAAAGGGGCCATCTTAAAACTGGTTTGATAACTGTTGTTGTAAGAGAACTCTACGTATGGCAAATTCTCGTCCCAACTAGATCCGTAATCTAGCGGACAAGCTGTCAGCATATCCTCCAAAATCTGATTGACTCTCTCGGTCTGTCCATGTGTCTGCGGATGGAAAGCTATACTAAACTCTAGCCTGGTACCCAAAGTTTCATGCAACTGATTCCAGAACTTTGAGGTAAACTGGGTTCCTCTATCTGATACAATGCTCCTTGGAAATTCGTGCAGACATACGATCCTGGTCATGTATATCTTTGCCAACTTGGCTCTAGTGTAGGTAGTCTTCACTGGGATGAAATGAGCTACCTTTGTCAAACGATCGACTACAACCCAAATCGAGTCATAGCCTGAACGAGTTCTGGGCAATCCTGTAATAAAATCCATGCCTAACTTATCCCACTTCCATTCGGGTATTGGCAATGGCTGTAGCAATCCTGCTGGCTTCTGATGCTCTGCCTTTACTCTCTGACATACATCACAAAGGGCTACATACTCCGCAATATCCTTCTTCATTCCGGTCCACCAAAAAGTATCCTTCAAATCCAAATACATCTTGGTATTTCGTGGGTGAATCGAATATGGTGAATCATGGGCCTCCTGCAGAATTAACTTCCTGTTCTCCAGGTCATTGGGCACATAAACACGTTCTTCAAACCATAAGGTATCGTGCTCATCCTCACGAAATCCTTTAGCTTTTCTTTGCTCATTTTCTCCTTAATAGAAGCAATCTCCTTGTCAGTCTTCTGGGCTTCTCTGATCTTATCCATCAAGGTAGACTGAATCTCCAATGCTGCTACATAGCCTCTCGGAACTATCTCCAAACATAGCTCACGAAGATTTTTGGCTAACTCCCTTGGTAATTCTCCCATCATTAAGGTGTTGACATGACTTTTACGACTCAGCGCATCGGCTACTATGTTAGCCTTTCCAGGGTGATAATGCAATCTCATATCATAATCCTTGATGAGCTCCAACCATCTCCTTTGCCTGAGATTCAACTCCTTCTGTGTGAAAATGTACTTCAAACTCTTGTGATCCGTGTAAACTTCACAATGGTTTCCAATGAGAAAGTGTCTCCAAGTTTTCAATGCATGCACTACGACAGCTAACTCCAAATCATGCGTGGCATAATTTAACTCATGCGGCTTAAGTTGTCGTGAGGCATATGAAACAACTCTTCCTTCCTGCATAAGCACTGCTCCAAGTCCTCGACGTGAAGCGTCACAATACACCTCATAATCTTTGTTCTGATCCGGCAAAATCAACACTGGTGAGGTAACCAAACGTTTCATCAACTCCTGGAAACTAGCCTCACATTCGTCAGTCCATTTGAACTTGGTATCCTTCTTCAACAACTCCGTCATAGGCTTCACAATCTTCGAGAAATTTTCAATGAATCTCCGGTAGTATCCTGCGAGTCCAAGAAAACACCGGATCTCTCCAACTGTTGTTGGCGCTTCCCAACTTGTCACCGTGTCAACCTTGGTGGGATCTACTGCTATACCTTCTCCGGATATAACGTGTCCGAGAAATCCAACTTCCTTCAACCAAATTTCACATTTGCTTAACTTGGCATATAACTGATGTTCTCTGAGCTTCCCAAGTACCAAACGCAAATGCTCCTTATGCTCCTCTTCATTCTTCGAGTAAACCAGAATATCATCAATGAACACTATGACGAACTTATCCAAAAACTCCATAAACACTTTGTTCATCATGTTCATAAAATATGCCGGTGCGTTAGTCAGGCCAAATGACATAACGGTGTACTCGTACAGCCCATACCTGGTGGTAAAAGCCGTCTTAGGTATATCCTATTCTCGAATCTTCAAATGATGGTATCCTGATCGCAGATCGATCTTGGAAAATACCTTAGCTCCTTGCAATCGATTGAATAGATCATTGATAATTGGTAGTGGGTACTTGTTCTTGATTGTTACTTCATTCAACCCTCGATAATCAACAACCATCCTTAACGATCAATCCTTCTTCTCCACTAAAAGTACTAGCGATCCCCAAGGTGATGAACTTGGGCGAATATAACCTTTATCCAGTAACTCTTTAATCTTCTTCTTAATCTCCTCCAAATCTTTTGCGGGCAATCTGTATAGTCTCTTAGATATTGGTCCTGTGCCTGGCAAAATCTCAATAAAAACTCAATGTCTCTATCCGATGGCATGCCTGGCAACTCCTCTGGAAATACATCAGGGAAATCCTTCACTACTGGTACTTCCTCCTGCACAACTCCTGTTAACGAATTTACTTGAGTCCTTTTAGGCACATGTCAGGATACATACTTGATCCTTCTTCCTTCTGGGGTGGTAAGCAAAATTGACTTACTGGCACAATCGATGTTTCCTCCATACATTGACAGCCAATCCATTCCCAGAATTACACCCAAACCTTGTGATTCCAAAATGATTAAATCCGAGGGAAACACATGCCTATCTATACTCAATGGCACTTGAAAACATCCCTTACTAGCCATATACTCCGGTCCTGGTGAGCTTACTAACATAGGTGTTCTAAGAACCTTAGTGGTCAGGTTATACTTATCCACAAATCCCCGTGATATGTATGAATGCGATGCACCAGTATAAAAAAGAACAATTGCAGTAAATGTCTTAACCAAAAACTTACCGATTACTGCATCTGGCTGCTCTTCAACCTCCTCCACGTTAATGTGGTTCACCTGTCCTCTATTGAAAGGGTTCGGCTTCTTCCCAGAGCTTCCATTGCCTTTTCCATTCTAGGATTCAGGACATTCATTGGCATAATGTCCGGTCTTCTGGCACTTAAAGCAAGTGACTTGGCTCAGGTCTCTTTTGGTTGGGGTTGATGGGTTGGTACGGTTCTGGCCGTTGCTTCCTCCATTCCCATTACCACTCTTGGGGCCATTATGATTGTTCGAGCTACCTCCTCCATGAGTATGCTGAAAATGTCCTCCCAGTCTAGGGGTAAAACGTGGCTTCTGCCGAGCTCCGGAATTGTACTTCCCTTGTCCATACTTCCTCTTGAGGTTCTCAATCTGCTGCTGCTTCCCTTCAATCATAAGAGCACGATCTACCAACTCCTGGTAGTTATTGAAGGTTGCTACCATCAACTACATGCTCAACTCATCATTCAGTCCTTCCAGAAACTTTTCCAGCTTAGCTGCATCCATAGCAACGTCATTTGGGGCATAACATGCCAGCTTACTAAAGTCCTCCACATACTGGCCAACTGTCCGTCCTCCTTGGCACAAGTTGCGAAACTCTCGCTTCTTCATGGCCATAGCTCCTGCTGAAACATGGGCAGTATGGAAAGCCTGCTGGAACTGGTCCCATGTGAGTGTCGATAGGGAAAGTGCCTGTGAAATTCTCCCACCATGATGCTGTGGGTCCGTAAAGCTGATGTGCGGCAAAGTTCACCTTTTCCGCATCTGTGCATCCTGTTGTGGTCAACTCCCTTGTTGTCTTGCGGAGCCAATCATCTGCTACTATAGGCTCGGTGCTACTGGAAAACATCGGCGGATTCAGCCTAAGAAAATGGGCTAAGTGATCAACAGGTGGTGGTGGTGGTCGGTTGTTGTTGTTGTTCCCCTGATTCTGATTCTGGACTAGAAACTCCAACAACGTATTCTGCTGCTGGATCAACTGAGTGAGCTCCAGTGGGAAGGTAAATCCGGGGTCACGTCTCGGAGGCATCTGAGGGGTTTAGAAAAGATGATATTTAAGAATAGAGAGGGGGTCTAAAGAGAAAACACTACCCATATGCACATGAGGCAAAAGCAAACAATTCACTTCATTCAATCAAACAAGGGCATACAATCGGTCTAACTATCGTAAAAGTGCTTGAACTACTATATTTACATGGTGGACTACTACTACTATTGGGGTGGTCTACTAGAAATATTCTTTGGTTGCAGACTCCATAATATCTGCTCCAGCTTCATCAACATAGTCATCATCGCTATCATCTGGATCCGAGTCGGTGTCGTCGATGATGATGTAGTCTTCTGAGTGAATCTCCTTGGGTTCTTCATCTTCTTCTACTGGTGTAGGGCCTCCCATGAATATTCCGATCTTCTTGATCAGGTCATCATTCTTATCCACTAGTACTTCGATTTCCACTTCATAATCTTCACGTGTAGCCTTGACTTCTTCCTCCGGTTCTGTGATTCTTGTCCTTGCCTTCTTCAGATCTATCATATCTACGCACATCTGGTTCTCCTGTCATCGAATGTGCTGGTTTAACTCCTGGATGAAAGCTGCGATTGATCTATCCTTCTTGGTGCTGATCATCTCCCATTGCTCATCTCGGCGCCCACAAATCTGGTAGATAGTATCCTTGAGATCATTGCAGTAAACTTCTCCAATACGTCCCATGGCGATGAGAGCTGCCATGCTCTTTCCTAGACTCCAGGTTGGTGTATCAAAGGAAAATTCTATGGGTTTGGTGAATGGCATGAACATCCTTCCTGGAACTTGAACTTGAATCATCCAGCGCTCCTCTTCAGGTAAAGTGGTGTTGTAGGTTCCGGTGAAGCTTGGTACTCTGATGTTCAGATATCTAGTGACTTCCTTCAAGTGACGTCCAAAGGGTGTATCTTCATCTGGTTGCATGAACTTGTTCCTTGCATCCGCCATCCTAAATGAGTAGAAAAGATGAGAAGTCAGAATGAGAAGAGTGAGTAGTGATATAGGGCTTTCGCTTAGTGGTCGTGTCTTACAGTCAGCGTGTGCTCTCATACCATCTTGTAGCGACCAGACCTCAAATGGTCCAATCTCTGTGCTCCGGTGTCATCCCTGGATCAGTAATGCTTACACCACACAGTACCTGAAGGATTTATAACAGAGTAGCAATCACACACTTATTACATCGAGTGTCTCAAAAGAGAACTTATTACAATAAACATGGCATAAGGCCATCTAATAACGATAACAACGGAAGGTTTGGAAGATAAGTGAGTCCATCAACTCCAACGGCATCACTGAGTATAGAACCACGACCTAAAAGCACCTTACTCGTCATCTGGAAAGTCTGCAACATGAACGTTGCAGCCCGAAACAGGTCAGCACATGGAATATGCTGGCAATGTAACACATAGAGAGCAATGAAAGAATAAGGCTATACTACATGCTTATTTGGCTGGTGGAAAGCTCTATGGTTACAGTTTTGCATAAATCCAATTTTTCCCTATTGCAAAAGGAATAAATTTTATTTAACTATCATGGTGGTTGTTAAACATTGAGAGTGTAGACACCCTCTCAATCCCAATTAAACATCATCATTAAAAACCCAACAGATTGATTAGAGTGGCATGATGAGATTCACATGATAATCCAAGTACTAGATACTCAAGATGTCCATAACTGGGGACATGGCTAACCATGATTAGTTTATACACACTGCAGAGGTTTGCGCACTTTTCCCCACAAGACTCGATCTCCTCCGTTGGGATTCTCGCGCTTCATGCTGTTTGAGAAATGGATGACCGAGACATAGTCTTTCAGAAGCGCTAGCACCTTACGATCGGGTAGACCCTTACACCTACTTTCCCCTACATCTGCTAGTCTACCACTTTAAGAGTTCGCATAACTTAATCAACTATGCTAGAGCTCATAGTAGCTTGTGGCTGCACACGGGAGTTTCAAGTATGAATAATCTCATGATCCCTTTGAGCCTGGGTGGCGGTCCAAAAGAAAAACAGGCAATCGCTGGAATACCCAGGTGCCTCAATCCACCCAGATGTGTGTTTAAGTTGCCACCTTAGATAAACCATCAATTTAACAATCTCACATTTGTCATGGATATACTCACCCAATCCACGTATACTAGCATAGCATGGCAATATAAGCAAACGTAGAAGTAACTCCCAAGGGTTTAATAATAACATGGGTATTAGGTACTACCTCATCTACTTCCCAAAACCCACAATTTAATTAGATCCTAATCATGCAATGTGTGAGGATTGATCTAATGCAATAAAACTGGGTAGTAGGAGGTCTGATCAAAGTGTTACTTGCCTTGCCGATGATCCGCAAAACCTAGCGATTCGAAGTAGCAAGTGGCGCACTCCGGTTACTCTATCGCAAACAAACAAGCATACAATAAGTACTCAACTAATGCATAGGTAAAACTCAAATAAGAGATCTAACCAGAAAGTTCAACTTAAGAACTCCGGTTGGCAAAAAGAACCAAATCGAACGAAGCAACGAAAGACAAACGGCAAAAGAAACAAGCTTCGTTTTCTATTCTGGATCTAGGTCAAATTTTACAGAGGCAAAAACTTGTTTGAGTTAGTTAAATGGAAAGAGGGTTTCGAGACGAAACTCCAGGCGCTTGAATCGCCTGATTCCGATAAACGAGCGAAAAGTTAAACTAAAACGAAAATCAGATAAAAATCGCAATCAGAAAAATCGCAGAATAAATCCGAGAAAAAGAAAAACGACGAACAGATTAACAAACGAACGTTCGTTATCTGGATCTAAATGATGAATGCGTTCGTTAAAACGAATGAACGAGGGAACACTCACTAATTAACTAAACCAGAAAAAACCGATCTATCTAAAAAACGGATCTAAAAAAACCGACGAAAAACCGACGGAAAAACCGAACGGTTTTTTAAAAAAACGGCGGCGGCGGCGGGATCGACTTCGTCGGCGGCGGCGGGGCTCTGGCGGCGGCGGCGCGGCGACGGCGGGCGGCGGCGCGGCGACGGCGGCTGGGCTCGGGCGTGTCTTAGGGTTAGGGCGGCGGCTTGGCCTGATTCAGGCCCCGGGGCGCGCTATATAAAGGCCCCCTTGAGGAGTACGGGCCAAAGACAGCCCGCAGTCCGTTCGCTCTTTTTCTTAAAATTATTACACGCAGAAAAACAAACAAAAGGAATACTAAACGAACTCCAAAAATCCTGATATAAATTTTCCCCGGCTTCTAAAATCAAGCCGCACAAGATGAACATTTATTTGGGGCCTAAATGCAATTTTGAAAAACGCGCATTTTTCCTAAATTCAAATAAAATAGCAAATAAATCCAAAATTAAATCTTATTTGATTTTATTATTAAATCCTCAATATTTATTTATTTTGGGAAAGTCATTTTATTCCCTCTCTCATATTTTTATAATAGAAATAATTGAAGATAAAATAAATAAAATCAAATGATCCTATTTTCAAAATTTTAGAAAACTCAAATATGAAAAATAACGAAATCCCCAACTCTCTCCGAGGGTCCTTGAGTTGCGTAGAATTTCTAGGATCAACGAAAATGCAAATAAATATGATATGCAATGATGATCTAATGTATAACATTCCAAATTGAAAATTTGGGATGTTACAGCCCCCCTGCCTCGTGGGCCCACGGTGGCTCCCCTCCACTTTTTCCTCCACCCACACACTTCTTCTTCCTCCAAAAAAAAATCACCATCCAGCTCAAGCACGAAATCTAGCTCATTTTGCTGCGATTTTCGATCTCCTTGCTCAAAGCACCTCTCACAAAACTGCTTTGGGGGGTTGTTTCTTGGTATGTGACTCCTCCATTGGTCCAATTAATTTTTGTTCTAATGCTTTATTCATTGCAAATTTGTGTTGCCTAGGTGACCATGTTCTTGAGCTTGCATGTCAAATTTATATGGTTCCAAGTGGTTCTAATGCATGATATAGGCTCTAGGCACTTGTAGGAGTAGTTGCTATTAATTTTGTTGTGTTTGGTTTATTTTTATTTGAAGTTACTAAAAATTTCAGAATTTTTCAGAAAATAATGAAGAGATTTTTGAGTGGCTCATCGAGCCGAAGCTCGAAGGAAAAGCAAAATGAAGAAGCAGAGAGGCCCAAATATAATTTGCCTCGCACCGCGGAGGTTCGGCCGTGTGAATGGCCTTCTGATGATTTCTTGAGAGCAGCCGGGATTTATGATGATTTTTATGAATTGGATAAGAATGCAGGCCTCACCGACTTCCTCCGCAAACCAACGCGAACAGTATCTCTCACTCACCAATACTTTTGTGCAAAACTTCTATTATTATCCTAGGGAATCACCTCCTTTAGTAGAGTTTCATTTATATGATGTGGTTAAGAAGATGTCACTAGATGAATTTAGCAGGGTTTGCAAAATACCTCTCGAGGGTAGCTTAGAGGAACCACATCGTAGAGATGTGGACGGGTTTATTGACACTATCACTGTAGGGGAAACTAGGAAAGTTTCCGATGCAAGAATCACTAGCATACATTTTCCTGTTTTATGCTACTTTGCAATATTTGCTAGTCGTTGCTTCATTGGTCGCGGAAACTGTGGAAACCTTAGTGTTCCTAATATTATTATTTTGTTCCATGGTTTATTCCGTGACGACTCTGTTAGTATGGGCGGTATGCTAGTGATTCTTGCATCGAAAACCAGAACCCTACATCAGCTGTAGAGCCAGAGCCGGAACCACAATTTGAGCCTCCACGACAGTCTGATTACCAGTGGGATCCAGAGGCGATTGCCAGCCAGTGGCAATCTGACTATGCATCTCAGTACGACACTAACTACAACTTTGGATATCCGCCATGCCATCCGTGGAAATAGACCAACTTAGGCCAAAAGCCTAAGCTTGGGGGAGTACGTATTTCCCACCGACATTACATTCATGTTCACACACTCATTGCTAGTTGTCGGTGCTCGTACTTTTTCATTGTATCATCCATACTAGTTTATTTCCTTTTTATGGTTTCTTCTTGTGTGTTTGATAAACCTTAAGAAAGACCAAAAAAATTTGTTGTAGCTTTTAGCTAGCTTTAATTTCTATGCTTGTAGTAGTAATTAAAAAGAAAACCCAATAAGATTTCATGTTCTTCTTTTGCTTGTTGGGAGTTTTCCCATGTAAACAGTTCTATTTCTTTTCTTTTTTTTTGGGGGTCGATAGGAGAAGACCTTAATTAAAATGTTAAAGTGGCTCTTATATGCATTATTGTTGATCTGACAAAAGAGCCCATATTGCCTTGTCTTCTCCTGTTTATTGAATGCTTGTAGATTCCAGCTTAGTCCAATGCACGTGCACCGTTATTATTATTCACATCATTCGGTCGTGCAAGTGAAAGGCAATTATGACGATATATGATGGACACATTGAGATGGGATAAGCTGGTATGAACTCGACCTCTCTTGTTTTTGTAAATATGATTAGTTCATCATTCCTGATTCAGCCTATTATGAATAAACATATTTGCAATGACAATTAGAGATTATAGTTGCTTATGCCAGGCTTAATTAGCTAGGAGCTTATAATGGTTTAGCTTGCATGCCAACATGCTATTAAAATGGTTGTGATGTGGTATCATAGGGTGGTATCCTCTTTTGAACGATTCGAGTGGCTTGACTTCGCACATGTTCACGCATGTAGTTGAAACAAAATCAACATAGCCTCTACGATATTTATGTTCATGGTGCATTATATCCTACTCATGATTGCATTCGGTGTTGATTAATTTTAATGCATGTTCATGACTGTTGTCGGTCTCTAGCTGGTCGCTTCCTAGACTTTTTCTAGCCTTCACCTGTACTAAGCGGGAATACTGCTTGTGCATCCAATCCCATAAACCCCAAAGTTGTTCCATATGAGTCCACCATACCTACCTATATACTGTATCTACCTGTCGTTCCAAGTAAATTTGTATGTGCCAAACTCTAAACCTTCAAATAAACATTCTGTTTTGTATGCTCGAATAGCTCATGTATCAACTAGGGCTGTCCGTATCTTCCATGTTAGGAGGGTTATTCTCAAGAGGAGTGGACTCCACTCCTCACTCACGAGAAAATGGCTGGTCACGGGATGCCCAGTCCCATGCTTTATGCAAATCAAATCGAAATAATAGCAAACAAAACTCCCCCTGGGACTCTTGTTAGTTGGAGGCACTCATTGTTTCGAGCAAGCCATGGATTGATGCTTGTTGGTGGAGGGGGAGTATAAACTTTACCATTCTGTTTGGGAACCGCCTATAATGTGTGTAGCATGGAAGATATCGCCATCTCTTGGTTGTTATGTTAACAATGAAAGTATACCGCTCAAAATATTATTCACCTCTATTTCAAAATCGAGCTCTGGCACCTCTACAAATCCCTGCTTCCCTCTGCGAAGGGCCTATCTATTTACTTTTATGTTGAGTCGTCATCCTCTTATTAAAAAGCACCAGTTGGAGAGCACTACTGTCATTTGCATTCATTATTGTTAGTTTACATTGAGTATGACTTGACTGGATCTCTTTTACCATGAATTACAATGTCTAGTCAGTCCTTGATCTTTAAAGGTGCTCTGCATTTATGTTTTGCGGTCTCAGAAAGGGCTAGCGAGATACCATCTTGTTATATCATATTATGATTGTTTTGAGAAAGTGTTGTCACCCGAGATTTATTATTATTGCTCGCTAGTTGATTATGTCATTGATATGAGTAAACATGAGACCTAAGAGTTATTGTGAATATGGTTAGTTCATAATCTTTGCTGAAAACTTGAATGTTGGCTTTACATATTTACAACAACAAGATCAAACAGAGTTTGTAAAAGTTTTTCTTTATCACATTCAGTTTGTCAACTGAATTGCTTGAGGACAAGCAAATGTTTAAGCTTGGGGGATTTGATACGTCTCCGTCGTATCTACTTTTCCAAACAATTTTGCTCTTGTTTTGGACTCCAACTTGCTTGATTTGAATGGAACTAACCCGGACTAATGCTATTTTCAGCAGAATTTCCATGGTGTTATTTATGTGCAGCAACAAAAGTTCTCGGAATGACCTGAAACTCCACGGAAATTAATTTTGGAAATAATAAAAATTACTGGCAAAGAATCTAGGCCAGGGGGCCCACACCCTAGCCACGAGGGTGGGGGGCGCGCCTGCCCCCCTGGGCGCGCCCCCTGCCTCGTGGGCCCCCTGGAACTCCACCAATCTCAACTCCAACTCCATATATTCGTGTTCGGGGAGAAAAAAATAGAGAAGAACGATTCATCGCGTTTTACGATATGGAGCCGCCGCCAAGCCCTAAACTCTCTCGGGAGGGATGATCTGGAGTCTGTTCGCGGCTCTGGAGAGGGCAATCCGTCGCCATCATCATCATCAACCTTCCTTCATCACCAATTTCATGATGCTCACCGCCGTGCTTGAGTAATTCCATCATAGGCTTGCTGGACGGTGATGGGTTGGATGATATTTATCATGTAATCGAGTTAGTTTTGTTAGGGTTTGATCCCTAGTATCCACTATGTTCTGAGATTGATGTTGCTAAGACTTTTCTATGCTTAATGCTTGTCACTAGGGCCCGAGTGCCATGATTTCAGATCTGAACCTATTATGTTGTCATGAATATATGAGAGTTCTTGGTCCTATCTTGCAAGTCTATAGTAACCTACTATGTGTTATGATCCGGCAACCCCGAAGTGACAATAATCGGGACCAATCCCGGTGATGACCGTAGTTTGAGGAGTTCATGTATTCACTATGTGTTAATGCTTTGGTCCGGTACTCTATTAAAAGGAGGCCTTAATATCCCTTAGTTTCCACTTGGACCCCGCTGCCGCGAGAGGGTAGGACAAAAGATGTCATGCAAGTTCTTTTCCATAAGCATGTATGACTATATTCAGAATACATGCCTACATTACATTGATGAATTGGAGCTAGTTCTGTGTCACCCTAGGTTATGACTATTACATGATCGATCGCATCTGGCATAATTCTCTATCACCGATCCATTGCCTACGAGCTTTCCATATATTGTTCTTCACTTATTTACTTTTCCATTGCTATTGTTATCATCACTATGAAACACCAAATATGTTACTTTTGCTACCGCTACCTTTTGCTACCTTTACCACTACTATCATATTACTTTGCTACTAAATACTTTGCTACAGATATTAAGTTTCCGTGTGTGGTTGAATTGACAACTCATCTGCTAATACTTGAGAATATTCTTTGGCTCCCCTTGTGTCGAATCAATAAATTTCGGCTGAATACTCTACCCTCGAAAACTGTTGCGATCCCCTATACTTGTGGGTTATCAATGGGCACTGGCCTAAAGTTGCGAAGACCTTCAACATGAATGAAGGCTCAATATTTGCCTTACGCTTCAGCAGTTTTCCAGATGAGATGCATATGTCTATATACCATCTATGATGCTAATTTCGAAATGTTCTACATGTTGCATGTGGAACTTGCTGCTGGAGCAGTTGTGTAATGGGGTTGCTGAGTGCTGAAGCTATATCATGTTGTACTCTGATGTATTTCAATTATGAAATTCTGCTTCCTTAATATGGAAATGAAATATATTGTGTGCTTAATATGAAACGTCAATTAGATTAATAAATGGATTAATAATAATTGGATAATTAGCCTGCTAATGGCGAATTAGCCTGCTAATTGTGTTTCGCTATTGCAAACGGTTGTTGAAAAAATACCGTGGGCGGTTACATCAGGCAACGCACATAGTTTCTAGGAATAAACCGTGTTGGATCAATGAACAATCACACACGACATTCTCTTGAAAACTGTTTGCGTTAGGCCACCTTGCGCAAACGTTTACCACATAAAAATTGTGTGTGATGGACAGCCTTTGCCACACAATTTCTTCTGCGGACCGTGTGTGATACATTCAATAACGCAAACGATTTAACTGGAAAAATTGTGTGTGATGTACCTGTGAATGGAAACGTTTTCCTTGGAGCGACTGTGTGGGATGTGCATACAAACGGAAACGTTTAGCAGGGACTGGCTGTGTTGGATGTACTTGCGACCGGAAACAATTTTGCTGTATAATTGTATTTTTTAGCTCTACTGTATGTATTTCCGTATTTGCATGCTCGCCGGTCGCACACGACCTCATTTTGCCGAACGTGTGTGCCAGGAGGGCATATCCCCGATGGTTTCGGGGTCATGTGGAAAGGACCCCCTATTGCCCACACTCACTTGGCGACGGTTCCAGATCCCGTCGCGGAAAGTGGTTTTAAACCGTTAGTTTAGGACCGACGTGCACCAGTGCAAGCATGTATTTACAAGAAAGTGTGTGGGACCTCTGTAGCATTTCTAATATTATATATGGATGGCATGTTGTTGATAGGGAATACAAAATTTCTGGATAGCATAAAAGGATACCTGAATAAGAATTTTTCAATGAAAGACCTCGGTCAAGCTGCTTACATATTGGGCATCAAGATCTATAGAGATAGATCAAGACGCTTAATTGGACTTTCACAAAGCACATACCTTGATAAAGTTTTGAAGTTGTTCAAAATGGACCAGTCAAAGAAAGGGTTCTTGCCTGTGTTACAAGGTGTGAAGTTGAGTCAGACTCAATGCCCGACCACTTCAGAAGATAGAGAGAAAATGAAAGCCATTCCCTATGCCTCAGCCATAGGTTCTATCATGTATGCTATGCTGCGTACCAGACTTGATGTGTGCCTTGCTATAAGTTTAGCAGGGAGCTACCAAAGTAATCCAGGAGTGGATCAGTGGACAACGGTCAAGAACATCCTAAAATACCTGAAAAGGACTAAGGTTACGTTTCTCATTTATGGGGGTGACAAAGAGCTTGTCGTAAATGGTTACGTCGATGCAAGCTTTGACACTGATCCGGATGACTCTAAGTCACAATCCGGGTACTTATTTATATTGAATGGTGGAGCTGTAAGTTGGTGTAGTTCCAAGCAAAGCGTCGTGGCGGGATATACGTGTGAAGAGGAGTACATAGCTGCTTCAGAAGCAGCAAATGAAGGAGCCTGGATGAAGGAATTCATATCCAATGTAGGTGTAATACCTAGTGCATCGGGTCCAATGAAAATCTTTTGTGACAATACTGGAGCAATTGCCTTGGCAAAGGAATCCAAATTTCACAAGAGAACCAAACACATCAAGAGACGCTTCAATTCCATCTGTGACCAAGTCAAGGAGGGAGACATAGAGATTTGCAAAATACATACGGATCTGAATGTTTCAGACCCGTTACTAAGCCCCTCTCACGAGAAAAATATGATCAGCACCAAGACTCCATGGGTGTTAGAATCATTACTATGTAATCTAGATTATTGACTCTAGTGCAAGTAGGAGACTGAAGGAAACATGCCCTAGAGGCAATAATAAAGTTGTTATTTATATTTCTTTATATCATGATAAATGTTTATTATTCATGCTAGAATTGTATTAACCGGAAACTTAGTACATGTGTGAATACATAGACAAACAAAGTGTCCCTAGTATGCCTCTACTTGACTAGATTATTAATCAAAGATGGTTAACTTTCCTGAACATAGACATGTGTTGTCATTTGATGAATGGGATCACATCATTAGAGAATGATGTGATGGACAAGACCCATCCGTTAGCATTGCACTATGATCATTTAGTTTAATTTCTATTGCTTTGTTCATGACTTATACATATTCCTCTAACTATGAGATTATGCAACTCTCGAATACCGGAGGAACACCTTGTGGGCTATCAAACATCATACCGTAACTGGGTGATTATAAAGATGCTCTATAGGTGTCTCCGAAGGTGTTTGTTGAGTTGGCGTAGATCGAGATTAGGATTTGTCACTCCGAGTATCGGAGAGGTATCTCTAGGCCTTCTCGGTAATGCACATCACTATAAGCCTTGCAAGCAAAGTAACTAATGAGTTAGTTGCGTTTTGATGCATTATGGAATGAGTAAAGAGACTTGCCGGTAACGAGATTGAACTAGGTATGTTGATACCAACGATCAAATCTCGGGCAAGTAACATACCGATGACAAAGGGAATGGCATATGTTGTTATTCGGTTTGACCGATAAAGATCTTCGTAGAATATGTAGGAACCAATATGAGCATCCAGGTTCCGCTATTGGTTATAGACCAGAGAAGTGTGATACGTCTCCATCGTATGTACTTTTCCAAACACTTTTGCCCTTGTTTTGGACTCTAACATGCATGATTTGAATGGAACTAACCTGGACTAACATTGTTTTCAGCAGAATTGCCATGGTGTTATTTTTGGGCAGAAATAAAAGTTATCGGAATGACTTGAAAATCAATGGAGATTATTTTTGGAATATATAAAAAATACTGGAACAAGAATCCACGTCAGGGGGCCCACACCCTGTACACGAGGGTGGGGGGGCGCCTAGCCCCACCAGGCGCGCCCACTGCCTCATGGGCCCCCTAACGCTCCACCGACGTCAACTCCAACTCCATATATTCGTGTTCGGGGAGAAAAAAAATCAGAGAGAAGGATTCATCACGTTTTACGATACGGAGCCGTCGCCAAGCCCTAATTTCTCTTGGGAGAGCTGACCCGGAGTTCGTTCAGGGCTCCGGAGAGGGGAATCCGTCACCATCGTCATATCAACCTTCCTCCATCACAAATTCCATGATGCTCACTGCCGTGCATGAGTAATTCCATCATAAGCTTGCTGGACGGTGATGGGTTGGATGAGATTTATCATTTAATCGAGTTAGTTTTGTTAGGGTTTGATCCCAAGTATCCACTATGTTCTAAGATTGATGTTGCTATGACTTTGCTATGCTTAATTCTTGTCACTAGGGCCCGAGTGCCATGATTTCAAATCTGAACCTATTATGTTTTCATTAGTATAGGTGAGTTCTTGATCTTATCTTGCAAGTCTATAGTCTACTATGTGTTATGATCCGGCTACCCCGAAGTGAAAATAATTGGGACCACTCCCGGTGATGACCGTAGTTTGAGGAGTTCATGTATTCATTATGTGTTAATGCTTTGGTCTGATACTCTATTAAAAGGAGGCCTTTATATCCCTTAGTTTCCAATGAGACCCCACTGCCACGGGAGGGTAGGACAAAAGATGTCATGCAAGTTCTTTTCCATAAGCACGTATGACTATATTCGAAATACATGCCTACATTACATTGATGAACTAGAGCTAGTTCTGTGTCACCCTATGTTATAACTATTGCATGATTGATCGCATCCGACATAATTCTCCATCACCGATCCATTGCTTACGAGCTTTTTATATATTGTTCTTCGCTTATTTACTTTTCTGTTGCTACTATTACAAACACTATAAAACCAAAAATATTACTTTTGCTACCGTTACCACTACTATCATATTACTTTGCTACTAAATACTTTGCTGCAGATATTAAGTTTCCAGGTGTGGTTGAATTGACAACTCAGCTGCTAATACTTGAGAATGTTCTTTGGCTCCACTTGTGTCGAATCAATAAATTTGGGTTGAATACTCTATCCTCGAATACTGTTGTGATCCCCTATACTTGTGGGATATCAAGACCATTTTCTGGCGCCATTGCCGGGGAGCATAGCTCTATTCTTAGAGTCACTTGGGATATATATCTGCTTATCATTATGAAGAACTTGAAAGAAAAAGAACTAAGATTTTTGCCTCAACTACAAGGGGGGGGGGGTAAGGAACTGCCATCTAGCTCTGCACTTGATTCACCTTCTGTTTTGAGTAAACTTGCGACACCTACTACTACTATTGATTCCGATAGGTCGCATGTTATTGATGATGCCACTTCTTCTTCGCATGATACTTATGATGAAACTACTTCTATGCTTGATAGTACTGTGCCAGTAGGTGAATTTCTTGATGAACAACTTGCTAGGGCTAGAGAGAATGAAATTATAGAATCTGATAATATTGATGAAAGTGATGATGAAGATTCTCCCCCTATATAAGAATTGCCTGTTGTGCCTGAGGGTTATGCTATGGACGAAGAAACTGCTAGAGACTTTCTTGCCTGCAATGGTAGAAGCGATCTTAAGAAACTATTAGCTAAGCTGCAAGAAAAATCTCTGAATGCTAGAATGAAATATGATCCTGCTTATGCTACTTCACCTATCTTTATTACTGATAAGGATTATGATTTCTCAGTTGATCCTGATATAATTACTTTGGTTGAATCTGACCCTTTCTATGGCTATGAATCTGAAACTGTTGTGGCACATCTTTGTCGGTGTACTAGAGTAGGGGTACCCTAGTATCCCGAACTTGTGCACGGGCAGTCGCAGCATCCCGCGGCAAGGCTTGCCGGGTGACCGCCAAGGTCCTCTGTGGTTCCTTTGGAGCCATTCAAGAACAAAGTATCCAAGTCAAGACCCCGGAAAGAGGAGCTTGCCGGGAAGGCCAACCAAGGCACCTCAAGACCCCGGCAAGAGGAGCTTGCCGGGAAGGCCACCCAAGGCATCTCAAGGAACTTGCCGCGGCGCGCCACACGTCCCGACAAGGCCCGGTCAGCGACAAGCTCCCGGACGCAACAAGACAACGACCGCGGCAAGCCACCACTCTGTGCCCGCGCTCCAGCACATCCACCAACGTGTCGCTCTGGGACCCTTCCAGGCGTGCGTGGCGGGCGACTATGCAGCCAGCGGTGAGCGGTGGCAAGCGGCACTGACAAGTTTGCCATCGTGGCGAGCGGTGGCGTCCCTGACGGTCCCTTTTACACTGTTTAGGCGACGCAGACGGGCATTTAAGGCCCTTGCCCCCTGCCGTCAGGGTTAGGTATGACACACTGTAGCAGGTAGCTGTACCTACCGCATCACCTTTTTCATTTTTACCCTTTGTCTCCGTTGCCACCTGTCGGTGACCCCTTGAGCATATAAAAGGAGGCCCATGCGCAACGTAGAGGGGGGTTCGGAAAAACAGAACACTCACGCTCGGTCTCGTTAGCTGCTAGTGTGTACTGTAGCACTCCGCGCTCCCGAGCAAGAACTCAATACAAACCACAAAGCAGGAGTAGGGTTTTACGCATCCGTGTGGCCCGAACTTGGGTGACTGCTCGTGTGCTTCGCCTCGATCCACTCTTTGCACGACCTCCCCCGACATAGGTGTTTGTGGATCAGTCCCCCGACATCTTTGACGCGCCAGGTAGGGGGCGTCGAGGTTGTGTGAAGCAGATCCGGCGTTCACGAGAGCTAGATCTTCATCATCTTCATCGACATGCCGCCGAAGAAGAAGGCTTCGGAGGCGGCTGCTCCGTCCGCGGCGAACCCACCACCGCCGGAGCAAACGGCTGATGGGGTAGACGTCGGCGGAAGAAAGGGCGTCGACGAAGGAGCTCACGGTGCTGCCAGGTCCAAGGACAAGGCCGCGCTGCACATCGGTGGCGTAGCCGGCTCCCACAACGACCGGGCGCACTCCAAGACCTCGGCGTCCGTACATGCATCCCGCCCACCTCAGGAGGCACGGGACTGGCAGCGTTATGGTACTCACGGTACCATGCGTTTGCTGGACCAAGATCGAGCTGGTGGGTCTCGGAGTGGTCCAGACCAGCATGCACGCCAACATGCTGGCACGAGCGAGGCGCGGTCGCCTGGACGGGATACTGCTCCTTCTAACATAGTTAGAAGTCCGAGCATATCCCGCTCCTCGCACTGTTCGCCACCACCACCCGCCACTGCAGCAGAAGCTTTGGCACGAGCTCAACTGCTCCTAGACTACCCTCCAACAGCAGACAAGATCGACGTCTGGAGGGCCACCATCCAGAGTCTCATCGGCTTCGCCAACGGCGACACTCAACGGCAACCAAGCACGTCGCAGCCGCGGCAAGTCAGCCAGACACGAGCCAGTGGCAACAAGACTGGTGGGGGTGCAACTACTGTGCACTCTCCGCCCCGAAGGCCAAGATCGCCGACTCACTGGATCCACCTCGACAGTGACTCCACCGCGTCATCAGATCCACGAGCTCGTCGAGATCAGCGCCAAGTTCTTCACGAACGACAGCAAGAAGACGCTCGTACTCGCATCGAGCGCCGAAGAGAAGCGCGACGTCAATCAGACCAGCGCGCTGGGCCCTCTGTCGACATGCATGCGCCAGGGGAACCAGGCGACTTGCCGTACGCGGTAGGTTTCCCTGCGTTCACTCATGAGCTGCGGCAAGTCCAGTGGCCCAGCATGAAGAATTTCAAGCCAGACGTACCAGAGAAGTACGACGGCAAGTCGCATCCGTCGGAGTTCCTCAGCATCTGCACCATCGCGGTGCATGCTGCCCGGGGATGGGACGACAAGATCCTTGCCAACTACTTCCCGCTGGTGCTCAAACCCAACGTCAGGTCCTGGCTCATGCACTTGCCGGACAATTCCATATCCTCCTGGGCAGACCTGTGCCATCAGTTTGTCGGCGCCTTTACAGGCGGCCACAAACCTCATGGCCAAGAGAGTGACCTTCATCTACTCGCCCAGAAGGAAGGAGAGCCCCTGCGCAAGTATATTCAGAGATTCAGCCGTGTGCAGCACAACATCCCAGATGTCCACCCTGCCGCGGTCATCAGCGCGTTCCATCAGAACGTGCGTAACCGCAGGATGCTGGAGGAGATGGCGATGTGCAAGATCAGAGACGTCAGTGAGCTGTATGCCCTGGCCGACAAGTGTGCACGTGCTGAGGAAGGGAGGAAACTCCCTGGAGAGAATACAGGAGCAGGAGGATCTGACAGCGAGGATGCAGCCCCGGCAAAGAAAACCGGCGGTGGAACAGGAAGAAGGAAGGCAAAGTTGTGCTAGTCGTTGAGTAGTCCGCCAACGAAGGTGGCGCCAAGAAAGCCAAAGTTGGTAGCTCCGGCAAGGAGATTGCTGCATGCACCAACTGCCAGGCTGTGGCGGTCACCGACAAGCAGGACGGCGCCGACAAGCAATACTGCAAGATGCACCGCACCAAGGGCCACGACCTCCAGAGCTGCAAGAAGGTCGAGCAGCTTGTCCAGCAGCAAAAGGCTGAATACGAGCGGCGCGACAAGGAGAGGGCCCAAGGAGGCGCTGGAGAATCCGGTGAGAAGCGCGCCGGCCGGGGAGGACGCCGCGCAAGGCCAAGCAGCGGCAAGGAGACAGACCTCCCCGCGGCCGCGACAAGGATGAAGACGACGACGCCGACGAAGACATGGATGATGTTGAGACCAGTGAGCAGGAGTTCCAGAAAGCCACAGAGGTCTTCTCTGCATACTTCACACCGCCAACTCAAGCAGTGGGTGCGGGAAGTCAATGCAGCGGAACCACCTGTCGACTCACACAAGCTTCTGAAATGGTCCAGCACGCCTATCATCTTTGATATTGAGGACCACCCTGATCGCACAACTGCGGTCGGGTGCTTGCCGATGTTGGTTTCACCAACTATCCGCAACCTCAAGGTCACTAAGATGCTAGTAGACGGCGGGGCCGGCTTGAGCCTGATCTCCTCCGCTGTACTCCAGAAACTCCAGATCCCTGACAGCGAGCTCGAAGAGACCGGCACATTCCAAGGAATCAACCCGGGACTGAGAGGGTCACTTTTGACGTTGCCGATATTCCATTGCCTTACAATGGGATACTTGGCCGTCCAGGACTCGCCAAGTTCATGGCAGCCTCTCACTACGCATACAACATGCTGAAGATGCCAGGCCCGATAAGCGTCATCTCTGTCCCCGGCGACAAGAAGGATGCTCTTATCTACGCCGACAAGATCTACCGGGAAGCGGCAGCCGCAACAGACCGCAAGTCACTTGCCGTTGAAGCTCCCAGGGGGAAGAAGATGACCGAGTCCGGCAAGAGTTCTGATGCCCACTCCGGCAAGCGCACCTCTTCGGAGTGCTGCGCTGCCGTCGAGGACGCACCATCGAGCTCCACCAGCAAGTGTAAGAAGACAATGGCAGCTCCGCCAGAGACCAAGAAGGTGTCCGCCAAGGAGGACGACACTGGTGGTACCTTCACCATCAGTGCCACTCTCGACCCTAAATAGGAAAGTGCGCTCATTGCTTCCCTGCGGGTGAATGTCGACGTGTTTGCGTGGCAACCGTCTGACATCCCCGGTGTTCCCAGGAAAGTAATTGAGCACCACCTTGCCGTTTGTCCTCATGCGCGTCCCATCAAGCAGAAGGTCAGGAAGCAAGCAGTGGAGCGCCAAGAGTTCATTGCAGAAGAGATCAAGAAGTTGGAAGAAGCAAGCCTTGTCAGAGGAGTGCTCCATCCTATGTGGTTGGCCAATCCTGTAGTCGTGCGCAAGGCGAACGGGAAATGGAGACTTTGTATCGATTTTACCGATGTTAACAAAGCTTGTCCCAAAGACCCATTTCCTTTGTCGCGCATTGACCAGATTGTTGACTCCACAGCCGGATGTGATTTGCTTTCATTTCGTGATGCATACTCAGGATACCATCAGATCTTCATGGCAGAAGAGGATGAGGAGAAGACCGCATTCATTACTCCATGTGGCACGTACTGTTTCATATGGATGCCTTTCGGATTAAAAAATGATGGCTCAACATTTGCAAGAGTAGTCCATGTCGCTCTTGAGCCACAAATACACAGGAATGTGGAAGCCTACATGGATGATATAGTGGTCAAGAGCAAGGACAAGGCAACTCTGATCCAAGATTTAGACGAGACCTTTGCAAATCTGCGCAAGATTAGCCTCAAGCTCAACCCCGAGAAGTGTGTGTTTGGAGTCCCCTCCGGCAAGCTTCTCGGGTTCTTCGTGTCTCAGCGGCGAATTGAAGCCAATCCCGACAAGATCAAGGCCATTGAGCAGATTGAAGCACCAAAGCGCGTCAAGGATGTACAAAGACTTGTCGGTTGCGTGGCTGCTCTCAGCAGGTTTATCTCTAGGTCTACTGAGCGCGCCCTGCCATTTTTCAAATTATTGAAAAAGGCAGGTCCAATGAAATGGACTCCGGAAGCGGAGGCTGCGCTGCAAGACTTGAAGAGATACCTGTCCTCTCCTCCAATACTTGTCGCACCTAAACCACAAGAGAAGTTGCTGCTGTATATAGCAGCAACCAATCAAGTGGTTAGTTTTGCGTTACTAGCGGAGAGGGAGGCAGATGACGAGCCAACAACCACGGCAGGCACATCCAGCGACAAGCAGGGGGCTTCCCCGACAAGCTCTGGTCCCGACAAGGATGGATCTGCGCAGACGCACGAGGAGATACAGAAGAAAATGGTGCAGCGCCCAGTTTACTTTGTCAGTTCCCTTCTGCACGGGGCTAGGTCAAGGTACTCTGGCGTGCAGAAATTGCTTTTTGGCCTTCTCATGGCCTCGAGAAAGCTGCGCCATTACTTCCAAGCACATGAGATCACAGTTATCACTCGCTTTCCGCTGAAGAGGATACTACAGAATCCAGAAGCGACAGGCAGGATTGTTGAGTGGGCACTAGAACTGTCAAGCTTTGGCCTCAAGTTTGAGAGTACTTCAACTATCCAAACCAGAGCATTGGCAGAATTCATAGCAGAATGGACGCCAACACCAGATGAAGAAATTCCAGAAACGAGCATCCCCGGTGAGGAAGCAAGCAAAGAGTGGCTGGTGTACTTTGACGGTGCCTTTTCGCTGCAAGGCGCCGGCGCTGGTGTGCTGCTTATCGCACCCACCGGAGAGCACCTCAAGTACGTAGTCCAGATGCACTTTCCCAAGGAGCAAGCAAATAACAATACTGCAGAGTATGAAGGCTTGCTTGCCGGCCTCAAGATCGCGGCAGACCTTGGGATCAAGAAACTCATTGTCAGGGGTGACTCGCAGCTTGTCGTCCGCCAAGTGAACAAGAGCTATCAAAGTCCGTTGATGGAAGCCTACGTCGACGAAGTGAGGAAGCTAGAAGAGCACTTTGACGGCCTACAGATGGAGCATGTTCCAAGAGCTCAGAACGCTATTGCTGATGGCCTGTCAAAGTGCGCCGCACTTAAGTTACCTGTGGAACCAGGGATCTTTGTGCTCAAGCTGACTCAACCGTCCGTAACGCCATCAAATGGACAGAGCAAGAAGAGGAAGTTGATTTCTGGTGACTATTTTCCGGCAGCGCTTCCCGAAGCCGCCGCCAAGAAGGTCCCCAAGATCAACGCCAAAGGCGCTGAGGAGCAGTCTGCTCCGGCAAGCCCTAGGGTTTGTTCCGTTGAAGCAGAAGCTCCCGACAAGTTTTGCTTTGGCAAGCTTGCCGGGGAGCGTCAAGCTCCGGTAGAGCCGCAGGTTCTTGCCGTAGAAGCGGATGTTCTCGCAGCAGAAAATTTGCCTTTAGTCCTTGTTGTCGAGCCACAAGCTCCAACATGGGCATAGCAGATTGTCCGTTTCCTGCAGATAGGAGAACTTCCCGAAGAGCAAGAAGAAGCGGAAAGAGTAGCCCGGCAGTCAAGTATGTACCAGTTTGTCGACAAGACACTGTACAGAAGAAGACTCAACGGTGTGAAATTGAAGTGTATTCACCGGGAAGACGGACAAAAGCTGTTGGCAGAGATACATGGAGGCATATGTGGACACCACATTGGCACAGGAGCACTTGTCGGCAAAGCATTCTGGCAAGGTTTCTTTTGTCCAACAGCCCTCCAGGATGCAACTGCACAAGTAACCAAGTGTGAAGCGTGCCAGTTCCATTCCAAGCAGATACACCAACCAGCTCAAGCTCTCCAGACGATCCCTTTATCCTGGCCATTTTCGGTCTGGGGGCTCGACATCCTCGGCCCCTTTCCCTGAGCAATCGGGGGCTTTGAGTACTTGTACGTTGCAATCGACAAGTTCACAAAGTGGCCGGAAGTGGAACCAGTGAGGAAGGTGACAGCACAGTCAGCAGTCAAGTTCTTCAGGTCGATTGTTTGCTGCTTCGGGATCCCTAAAAGGATAATCACCGACAACGGTACGCAATTCACGAGCCGCACCTTCATGCAGTACGTCCAAGATCTTGGCGCCAAGGTCTGCTTCGCTTCTGTTGCTCACCCAAGAAGCAACGGTCAAGCGGAGAGGGCAAATGCTAAAGTGCTGCGTGGGCTCAAGACCAGAACTTTCGACAGGCTGCACAAGTGCGGAAGAAACTGGATCGAGGAGCTGCCGGTGGTTCTTTGGTCGATCAGAACGACGCCAAATCGAGCCACTGGACAGACACCTTTCGCTCTAGTCTATGGAGCGGAGGCAGTTCTCCCCACGGAACTCGTATACGGGTCACCTCGAGTGCTTGCTTATGATGAGCTTGAGCAAGAGCAGCTGCGACAAGATGACGCGCTGCTCCTTGAGGAAGACCGTCTTCAGGATGCTGTGCGAGCTGCTCGCTACCAGCAAGATTTGCGCTGCTACCATAGCCACAAAGTTAATGCCAGAAGTTTCGAGGAAGGCGACCTTGTTCTTCGGCGTGTTCAGTCCGCCAAGAATTCCAACAAGTTGACGCCAAAGTGGGAAGGCCTTTACCGGGTGAAACGAGTCACTAGGCCTGGCGTTGTCCGCCTTGAGACCGAAGATGCCACTCCGGTGAGCAACTCCTGGAACATTGAGCATCTTCGTAAGTTTTACCCGTAAGGCGCGGTTGTCGGAACCTGTTCCGGCAACCACCTTTTGTACAAGTCTTGCCGCTGTTGCATGTAATCCTTTGTACAAAGCCGGGCCCAGACTCCATGCATAAGTAAAGCTCATGTGCTCCGCACATCTTGTCAATTTCATGCTTTCTATTTTTTGCATGTGTTATCTGACACTTTGTGCAGCACCTACTCCCCGGTAAGCAATAACGAGCCGTAAGGCTCCATATCTTTATTTTCTCTTCTTTCTTTTTTCTCAAGGAAAGGAAGGTTCCCTCACCCACAAGTTTACCGGGGGGAAAGGAGAAGATAATGGTATGGACTAGGCGTCGTTCAAGAAAGTTTCGCCTTGCCGGGAAGCAAACGACAGAAAAGCTAAGTTGCCAATGTTTGAGCAATCAGATTTTTTTAAAATTTTTTAGTTATCTCCCTTGAACGACCGCACTTTGTATGGAAAACCTGTCCGCGGAGGAACCAACTCGTAGCTAGTTGCGCCCTTACATTGTTTCGAGTCCGCTCAACAACTTAAGTGAGCTGCGACTAGTTGCGACAAGGTTTCTTGTCGGTAACAGCACCACCAGCAGGCTGCTGACGTTCCACACTCAGCGCTCGCGGCTAAGGTGCCTGCACCGGCAAGTTCCCCAAAAGCGTAGGGCAAAAACATACAAAGGGAGGAATCAAGTAAAGGGAATAACATTGCAATCATTACCCAGAATAGAGCTATATTACAAGATAGCTTGTCACGGCTCTAACGGATTATTTTCATAACATGATAAACAGTGACAAGGAAAGAAGAAACGGGCGGCCTAGTCTACGCGATCGCCTTCGATCCTCTTGATCCCGCTCACCTTGTCCACAATGGGTGCGACAAGGGTCTTGAGCGCTTCTAGATCAGCATCCGGCGGCAGGGTCTTGAGGACGTTGGTGAGGTTGAGGCCCGGATTGCGGAAGGCCACTTTCACCAACACTTTCTGAAGAGCTCCGCGCAGATCTTGCGCGACTCGTCGGCCAGCTGCTTTGGGATCTTGTCCCGGAGCCGCTGAAGGGCCGTCGCCACGCCTTTGAAGAACAAGACGAGCTTGGCGCTGGGTTGGAAGTTCTCGTCGGAGGGATACCCGAGATCCTCCATCCCCAGCTGCGCCAACTCCCTGTCAATGTCTGTGGCAGCATTCACAAGACTCTCCGTCCAGTGCTCCACAGTCTCCCTGAAAGCATTCTGGGTCGTGGCAACACTCTCCAGCAGCGCCTTGTCGGCCTTGATCTCTTCTTTCAAGGCCGCCTCCTGTTCCTTGGCGCCCTCCAGCGTCTTGGTCAAAGTGGACAGCTTCAACTCAAGATCCGCATTGGAGTCCTTGGCGGCGCTAAGCTCTTTGCCCTTCTCGGCGAGATCGGCCTCCAGCTGCGCCACCTTCGCCTCCAGCTCCTTCTTGGCGGCTTCGGCGGCTGCGGCAGCATCCTCCGCTTGCTTGAGGGCTCCGCCGAATGTTCGCTTACGCGCGGCAAACTCCTCCTCGTGGGCGTCAAGGTTGACCTTCCACTGCGCTAGCTCACCTTCCTGCGCAGACAGCTTCTCAACGGCAAGCCGCTGTTGCTCTCTGACTTCAGCCTTCTCGAGGAGGAAGGCCTTCTGCGCTTTGGCGAGCTGCTCCCGCTCCTCCCCCAGGGACCGGAGGGCTTCTTGGTGGAAACCCCCGAGCTCCTCCGCGCGCTTCTCGATGTTTGCTCCCGCCTTCGCGACAAGCACCTCGCGGGATTCTAGCTTGGCTTGCCGCGCGCGATAGAGCGACAACAACTTCCGCTCTTCCTCGGGCTCGTTGCTGCTGCTGCTCGGCGCGTCAACCAGCGTCAGCCCAGCAGAGGCGAGCACCTCCCCGTCGAAGATATCTCCCTCGACCGGCGCCCTGAAGCTTGACGCCCAGGGAGGTTGATGAAGACGCCATCGCCGGCCTTCAAGTAGACGCCTGGCTGGGGCACTTCGGAGCCTGGCGCTGCGGCAGCGGCGGACGGGTCGGCGGTCGACGTAGCGCATGGCGCTCCTGCGGCCTCAGGGTCGTCAGTACGATCGCCAGACCCCTCGCCAGTTGCTGCGGCGGCAGCCTTGGCGGTCTCTGCGCCGGCGAGATCGTCAGCACCGGCTGCTTCGTCGGCGGCAACCTCGGTCTCCATCGGCTCCATAGCAGATGGGTCTGACAGCCAGAAAAGGGAGAAGAGTCAAGCAAAAACCTAAGAAGATCAAAAGAAGAAGAACCCAAGGGAAGTCTTGCAGCAAAAGGATTACCTGTACCGGGTTCTGCAGTTGTGGTCTCCGCCGCCGGGGGGCCGCTGGTGCTGTCCCTTGCCGGAGAACTCCCCCTTGCCGGAGACCTCTCCCTTACCGGATAATTCTCCCTTGCCGGCGGACTCTCCCTTGGCTCCGGGTGGGGCTGCTCGTTTCCTACACAAGCCAGCAGTCAGATATCAGCAAAGACAGAGTATCGATGCGCGCCTCACAGCGGAAAGCAAACCAGATACTTACGCTGGGGGCTGCTCTGGAGAAAAGTTGCCGGGTCCGGCAAGGTTGTCTCGGGTGCACCCGCTGCTGTCGCCATGGGTTCATCCTTGATGATAATCACCGGGGCCTTGGATCTCTTCGCTGCTCTCTGGGCCAGAGTCCTGAAAAGGAATAAGTTCAGAGTAAAGCAAATGAGACACAAGAAAAAACAGCAAGGATTGAAGAACTACAAGTACAACAAGAGAATCTTACTCTTCTTCTTCTTCCTCGTCGGAGCTAAAAGAGGAGAAGTCGGAGTCCGGCTCACGTCCGGCGCGAGGAGGCGGAGGAGAGGATTCCCTTGGCCGCTTGCCGGGAACAGTGGCGGTGGTCTGAGACGACCCAGCTCCGGCTGCCGCCGCGGCCTGAGAAGTGGCAGGAGCAGAAGCGGTGGTCCGGGAGGGCCCCGCTCCAGTTACTGTCGCAGCGTAAAGTGCTCCCGCAGCAACATTGCTTGCCGCGGTGGAGCGTGTCGCGCGGCGCGGCAGCTGTTGACTCGCTTGCCGCTCCGCTACGTCCCCGGCCTTTCGGACACGCCTTCTTGGTGGAGATGGAGGCTCTGCTTGCGGCGAGCTGTCCGAAGATGAGGTGGAAGACAAGTTGATCTCCAGCGAGCCGCTCGTATCCTTGGCGGGCTCGCTCGACCCGGCGCCATGCCCGGCAAGTTCTTTCTCGCCGATGCGCTCCTCTCGCTCGGCATGGCTTCCCGCCTCTGCTGTATCTGCCTCCTCCACGGTGAATCCAAATTCGCCCGCGGCTGCGGCTGCCGCCGCCTCTTCCAGCCTGGTGGCGATGCGTGTCATCTCCTCATCGGTGGTATCGCGGGTGAGGCTGTCCTTCTCGTCGGGGCGGATCGCCACTTCTACCAAGCCATCGAAGAATTGCTGCACGACGTCGTCCGCAGGCTCATGCCAAGTTGGGACAATCCCGTGCGAGTCGCACTGCGGCATCATCGCCCGGATGCGGTCGAGCGAGGAATTGTTGCACAGCGGAACGACACCCCCGGTAACCTGAAGACTTCGGGATGTTGGGGGTCATACTTGAACAGCTCCTGGAGCATCGCGTTGAGCTCCAGAACAGTGAAGTTGAAGTTGAGGCCCGGCCGCAGCCTCATGATATCCGCCGCATTCTTGAACTCCCAGGCGAGTCTTCCTCGTTCCTACAGAGGGGCGATGCGGCGGGGAAGGAAATCTGCGCCAACAGCGCCTACAGTGAGCCCGGCAAGCCTGAGGCGTAGGATCCGGGTGACAGCAATCTTCAGCCTGTCGTCTTCCGGGGCCACGTCATTCCAATCGCGGCCGCGTGCTACTGTTGTTTGGCGCCGGGTGGTAAACGGCTGCGGGTTCTCCTCGTCAATCCAGCACCAGTCTGCTCTCCATTCCTCCCACTTGCCACGGAACTCTCCCTCCAGATAAGTTTCCTTCTTGCAGGCCCTTGAGATCTAGGCGATTCCGCCGGATAAAGGCTCTCCTCTCTCTACCCGGGGTATAAAGAAATGGTGAAAGAGGGCTACATTGGGATGGACTCCGACAAAGTTTTCGCAAAGATGCGCGAAAACTGCCATGGTCAGAACGGCATTGGGGGTGAAGTCAAGGAGGTGGAACCCGTAGGTGTTCTTGATATCACAGAAGAATTCAGAGAAGGGCGGGCAGAGCCCGCAGTAGAAGAACAAGGCAAAGAAAGGGTATCCGTTCGGAGCCTTCTTCCAAGCGGTGGCAGGAAGTACCTTCGTGCGCGGGTGCGCCCGCGTCTCCGTCGACCAGAAGAGGTAGTAGTTCTCCCTCAGCTCCTTCGCGGCAAGCTTGGGGGGAAGACTGCCCGCTCCTTTCGCAGCACCGCAAGCCGCTGCGCCTCGATCGACTTCACAACCTTCCCCTTGTCGGCTTTTGGAGCCATGGCGGAACTGGTGGAGGAGGTCGACGGCGTTGGTGGTGCTGGTGGCGATGGGGGGGCGGAGCGCTGCTCTCTTTTGACTTTGGGAAGACAAGGGAGTAGCGGAGATTTCCGAGATTGAAGCAGCAACTGGCAAATGGGTGAACTACCCCTGTTTCCTCTGCTTATAAAGAGGGAGGGGGCGGACGTTCCGCATTTCCGAATAAAGAAACCCCCACGATCTCTCCCACGACGCCGCATTCAACGCGTGCCGTTCGGGCAGGGCGCGGTGGATGCGGAGAGAGATACGGCGTCACCTAGGCCGCGCGTGCCCGTGCCCTGTTTTGGGCCTGGCCCAACAACGCTCAGCACCGTGTATGGCCCAGGCCCGGGGGCTCCTGTCGGTGTACTAGAGTAGGGGTTCCCTAGTATCCCGAACTTGTGCACGGGCAGTCGCAGCATCCCGCGGCAAGGCTTGCCGGGTGACCGCCAAGGTCCTCCGTGGTTCCTTTGGAGCCATTCAAGAACAAAGTATCCAAGTCAAGACCCCGGCAAGAGGAGCTTTCCGGGAAGGCCAACCAAGGCACCTCAAGACCCCGGCAAGAGGAGCTTGCCGGGAAGGCCACCCAAGGCATCTCAAGGAACTTGCCGCGGCGCGCCACACGTCCCGACAAGGCCCGGTGAGCGACAAGCTCCCGGACGCAACAAGACAACGACCGCGGCAAGCCACCACTCTGTGCCCGCGCTCCAGCACATCCACCAACGTGTCGCTCTGGGACCCTTCCAGGCGTGCGTGGCGGGCGGCTGTGTAGCCAGCGGTGAGCGGTGGCAAGCGGCGCTGACAAGAGTGCCATCGTGGCGAGCGGTGGCGTCCCTGACAGTCCCTTTTACACTGTTTAGGCGACGCAGACGGGCATTTAAGGCCCTTGCCCCCTGCCGTCAGGGTTAGGTATGACACACTGTAGCAGGTAGCTGTACCTACCGCATCACCTTTTTCATTTTTACCCTTTGTCTCCGTTGCCACCTGTCGGTGACCCCTTGAGCATATAAAAGGAGGCCCATGCGCAACGTAGAGGTGGGTTCGGGAAAACAGAACACTCACGCTCGGTCTCGTTAGCTGCTGGTGTGTACTGTAGCACTCCGCGCTCCCGAGCAAGAACACAATACAAACCACAAAGCAGGAGTAGGGTTTTACGCATCCGTGCGGCCCGAACCTGGGTAACTGCTCGTGTGCTTTGCCTCGATCCGCTCTTTGAACGACCTCCGCCCCCGCCGTACCGAAAGGGACTCGGCCCGCTGGTCCCATAGGTGTTCGTGGATCAGTCCCCCGACAATCTTACTAAATTAAATGATATAGCTACCCTGTTCACTAATGATGAGAAAACTCGCTACTATTGTATCCATAAATTATTTCCGTTCTCATTAAAGGGTGATGCTAAGATATGGTTTAATTCTCTTGATCCTGGTTGTGTGCATAGTCCCCAGGATATGATTTACTACTTCTCTGCTAAATATTTCCTCGCTCATGAGAAACAAGCTGCTTTAAGGGAAATATAATTTTGTGCAAATTGAAGAAGAGAGTCTCCCACAAGCTTCAGGGAGGCTTCTCCAATTACTTAATGCTTTGCCTGATCATCCTCTCAAGAAAAATGAAATACTTGATATCTTTTATAATGGACTAACGGATGCTTCCAGAGACCACCTGGATAGTTGTGTTGGTTGTGTTTTCAAGGAAAGAATAGTTGATCAAGCTGAAATTATATTGAATAGTATGTTGACCAATGAAAATAATTGGACACTTCCTGAACTAATTCCGAAGAAAAGGGGTATTCTATTTCTCAGTCCTGAAGATATGCAAGAGGCAAAGAAATCTATGAAAGAAAAAGGTATAAAAGCTGAAGATGTTAAGAATTTACCTCCTGTTGAATAAATACATGGTCTTAATTCATCACCTACCATCACCTATTGAAGAAACACACAATTTCGATAACACGACACATGTAGTAAAGGTAAGCTCTCTCTATAGACTTGATGAAGGTGATATTCCTCGTAATAAGTCTGCTAGCCAATACTTAGATGAGTTTGATAATTTTATTGTTAAACAAGAAGATTTTAATGCTTATTTTGGTAGACAACTGAAACATAATGCTTATATGATTGAACACTTAGGTGATTATATGTCTATAGTTAAAGGTGAACTTAAACTCATTAGTAAACATGCTTCTATGGTTACCACTCAAGTAGAATAGGTGCTTAAAGATCAGAATGATTTGCTCAACGAATTAAATAATAAGATTAATGATAATGTTGTGAGAGTTATGACTAGAGGTGGTAAAATGACTCACGAGCCTTTGTATCCTGTGGGCCACCCTAAGGGAATTGAGCAAGATTCTCAGAGAACTACTATAGATGCACCTAGTCCTTCTAAAAGGAAGAGAAAGAAAAATGATAGGACTTTGCATGCTTCTAGTGAACCTGTTGTTGACAAACCTGAGAATCCCAATGATATTTCTATTTCTGATGCTGAAACACAATCTGGTAATGAACATGAACCTAGTGATAATGTTAATGATGATGTTCATTTTGATGCTCAACCTAGAAACTGAACCTGCTGTTGATCTTGATAACCCACAATCAAAGAATCAACGTTATGATAAGAGATACTTTGTTGCTAGAAAGCATGGTAAGGAAAGAGAACCATGGGTTCAGAAACCCATGCCTTTTCCTCCTAAACCATCTAAGAAAAAGGATGATGAGGATTTTGAGCGCTTTGCTGAAATGATTAGACCTATCTTTTTGCAAATGTGTTTGACCGATATGCTTAAAATGAATCCTTATGCTAAATATATGAAAGATATAGTTACTAATAAGAGAAAGATAACGGAAGCTGAAATTTCCACCATGCTTGCTAATTATACTTTTAAGGGTGGAATACCAAAGAAACTTGGAGATCCAGGAGTACGAACTATACCATGCTCCATTTAAAAGAAACTATGTCAAAACTACTTTATGTGATCTTGGAGCCGGTGTTAGTGTTATGCCTCTCTCTTTATATCGTAAACTTGATTTGAATAAGTTGGCGACTACTGAAATATCTTTGCAAATGGCTGAAAATCAACTGCTATACCTATCGGTATTTGTGAGGATATGCCTGTTGTGGTTGCAAATATTACTATTTTAACGGACTTTGTTATTCTTGATATTACCGAGGATGATAGTATGTCTGTTATTCTTGGAAGACCCTTTTTGAATACTGTAGGGGCTGTTATTGATTGCAACAAAGGCAATGTCACTTTTCATGTCAATGGTAATGAGCATACAGTACACTTTTCGAGGAAATAACCTCAAGTCCACAGTATCAATTCTATTGGAAAAATTCCATCGATTACTATTAGAGGTTTTGAATTCCCTCTTCCGACTCTCAAGAAGAAATATGATATTCTTATTGTTGGGGACATGCATATCCCCGTTGAGGTAACCCAGTGTTATTCGAAATTTCTCCGGTTCCATGTTATTCTGAATGAGTTTGTTAACAAGACTTGATCAACCTTGTTAGTGGATTCCTTTTGAAGAACATGAGATGGATGAAGTTAGAAGGCACAACCTTCTATACCCTCATTTTTACTTTCTGTTATTTATATTAAATAAAGCAAAAAATAGTAATTTCTCCCAGTTTTCTGAATTATCCATGCAATAAAAAATACCTCGAAAATAAAAGTTCTCCAAATGCCCTGAAAAATTAATATGATTTTTCTGGAATATTTGAGAATATCTGGCACTGAGAACACATCAGGGGGAGCCAGCACTGGCCACGAGGGTCCAGGGCGCTCCCTACCCCTTGGGCGCGCCCCCTCCCTCGTGGGCCCCTGGTGGCCCCCCTGCACTTATTCCAGCCACCACACACTCCTTCTTCCTCCCAAAAGAATCGCCAACCAGCTCAAGCACAAGTTCTAGCTCATCTTGTTGCCATTTTCGATCTCCTAGCTCAAAGCTCCATTCACAAAACTGTTTTGGGGGATTGTTCTTCGGTATGTGACTCCTCCAATGGTCCAATTAGTTTTTGTTCTAGCACTTTATTCATTGCAAATTTTTGCTGCTTAGGTGACCCTGTTCTTGAGCTTGCATGTCAAATTTATATGGTCCCAAGTAGTTTTAATGCATGATATGGCATCTAGGCACTTGTAGGAGTAGTTGCTATCAATTTTGTTGAGTTTGGTCCACTTTTATTTTGAAGTTACTAAAAATTTCAGAAATTTTTTAGAGGAAGAAATATGTTTAGGAAAATGTACCAACGTGGTTCTTCAAGGAAGCAAGGACCCAGGCCCGCAATGCGTGAGCCGGACGATGAACCACCGAGGGACGCTCAAGTGCGGCCTTGTGAATGGCCGTCAGAAGATTTCATGGTCCAAGAAGGAATCAAGGAGGAATTTGATGCATATGTGCATAACGCAGAACTTGAGAGCTTCGTGGCAGATAAGTGCCATCAGTACCACTACCTCACTGATTCCTTTGTGAGAAGGTTTGAATTTTCAGCATCACGCAAGTCTCAAACTGTCCTATTTGATCTTTATGCTAAATCTTATACCATGGACTTAGAAGATTTTAACACTGCTTGTAAACTCCCACAGTGGGGTAATGTTAGTGAACCTCGCAAATCTGAATATAGAGGCTTTCTTGCAAGTATAACTGCGGGGGAATCTAGGGAAATCACGCAAGCTACCTAATACGTCTCCAACATATCTATAATTTTTGATTGATCCATGCTATTATATTATCTATTTTGGATGTTAATGGGATTTATTTTACACTTTTATATCATTTTTGGGACTAACCTACTAATCGGAGGCCCAGCCCAAATTGTTGTTTTTTGTCTATTTTAGGGTTTCAAAGAAAAGGAATATCAAATGGAGTCCAAACGGAATGAAACCTTCGGGAACGTGATTTTCTCAACGAATGTGATCCAGGAGACTTGGAGTGTGCGTCAAGAAACAACGGAGGAAGGCATGAGGCAGGGGGCGCGCCTACCCCCCTGGGCGCGCCCTCCACCCTCGTGGGCCCTCCGTTGCCCCACTGACGTACTTCTTCCTCCTATATATATCCACGTACCCCCCAAACATCTAGGAGCACCACGAAAACCTAATTCCACAACCGCAACCTTCTGTACCCGAGAGATCCCATCTTGGGGCCTTTTCCGGAGCTCCACCGGATGGGGCATTGATCACAGAGGGCCTCTACATCAACTCCATGGCCTCTCCAGTGATGTGTGAGTAGTTTATTTCAGACCTACGGGTCCACAGATATTAGCTAGATGGCTTCTTCTCTCTCTTTGGATCTCAATACAAAATTCTCCTCGATCTTCTTGGAGATCTATTCGATGTAATCTTCTTTTGTGGTGTGTTTGTCGAGATCCGATGAATTGTGGGTTTATGATACAGATTATCTATGAACAATATTTGATTCTCCTCTTAATTCTTTTATGTATGATTTGTTTATCTTTGCATGTCTCTTTGAATTATCAGTTTGGTTTGGCCTACTAGATTGATCTTTCTTGCAATGGGAGAAGTGCTTAGCTTTGGGTTCAATCTTGCCTTGCTCGATCCCAGTGACAGAAAGGGAACTGACACGTATTGTATTGTTGCCGTCAAGGATAAAAAGATGGGGTTTATATCATATTGCATGAGTTTATCCCTCTACATCATGTCATCTTCCTTAAAGCATGACTCTGTTCTTATGAACTTAATACACTAGATGCATGCTGGATAGCTGGCGATGTGTGGAGTAATAGTAGTAGATGCAGAATCATTTCGGTCTACTTGTCTCGGATGTGATGCCTATATACATGATCATACCTAGATATTCTCATAACTCTGCTCAATTCTATCAATTGCTCGACAGTAATTCGTTTACCCACCGTAATACTTATGCTCTTGAGAGAAGCCACTAGTGAAACCTATGGCCCTCGGGTCTATCTTGTATCATATTAATCTTCCAATACTTAGTTATTTCCATTGCATATTTATTTATCTTTATCATAAAAATACCAAAAATATGATATTATCATATCTCACTCTCGTAAGTGACCATGAAGGGATTGACAACCCCTTTATCGCGTTGGTTGGGAGGTTCTTATTTGTTTGTGTAGCTATGTGGTACTTGAGCGTGATCTCCTACTCGATTGATACCTTGGTTCTCAAAACTGAGGGAAATACTTACGCTACTTTACTGCACACTAGTAGAAAACAGGGCTATGGTCCAGGCCGGCTCAGCCCATTAGTCCCGGTTCAGTGTAGAACCGGGACTAATGTGGGCATTGGTCCCGGTTCGTGAGCCCAGGGGGCCGGCCGGGCCACGTGGGCCATTGCTCCCGGTTCGTCTGGACCTTTTTGTCCCGGTTGGTGGGACGAACCGGGACCAATGGGCCTCGCTCCTGGCCCACCACCATTGGTCCCGGTTGGTGGCCTGAACCGGGACCAAAGGCTCCCCTTCAGTCCCGGTTCTTGCCACAAACCGGGACCAATGAGGTGCCTATATATACCCTTGCCCGCCAGCAGAGCACTCCAGTGCTCTGTTTTTCTCTGGCCGGCGAGGGGAGGGGTTTGTGGTGCTCTAGCTCACCTCCTATGCACATGAAGTGTTCGATGGAATGCCCGAGCCACACTACTTAAACTTTCTCCTCTCGAAGCTCGACCTCCAAGCTCCATTTTCCACGAGATTTGTCTAGATTTAGCGGTCCGTCACGCCCCGTCCCCGTCTTCACCGCCGTCGATCACCCGCGCTGATCTCATCACCGACACCACCGTGGTGAGCCTCTTGTTCTTATCTTCTTTCTGAAAGGAAAAATATTCTTACTTGTCTGTTTAGATAGATACTTGTATCATTTTCTTACATTTATTATTGCATCTTATATAGTGCGATGGTTTTGGTATCCGCCCCCGTCGGCCCTCGTCCTGTCTATGATTCGGATTTGGTATGTATATTATCTTCATAACTATTGGTTCATTTATTGTTTATGAAAATTATGCCGACCAACGTGACAAAGATTTTATTTATCTAGGATGTATTTGAATCGGAGATGCCAACCGACCCTATTGTCGAGAGGTTAAATTTAGTTGAAGAAGAAAACAATTTGTTGAAGGAAAAAATAAAAAAAATTGAGGAGGAGAAGATGATATTGGAGTTGCATGTTGCGGATGTCGTGATGATCACAAGATCAAGATGGATGCAATGTGCTTGAAGATTAGAAAGATTAGAAAATATGCCATTCATACCGAGGCTTGGTATCATTATGCCGTTGGATCAATTTTTACCTTGGTTGCAATTATGATCGCATTTGTTTTCGCATTGAAATGTTTTACATAGTTTCAATGTATGGTTTAATTAATTAGATGCTCTCGAGAGCTATATTTTGTTAGATGAGAACAATGTATGCACTTTGGTTTTAATGTGATGATGAACTTCTATTAATTTGGACACTTAATTATATATAATGCACGCAGATGAACCGGCAATGGATGTACGGTGACGGACACACCCGCGATTACATTAAGGGCGTGCATGAGTTTCTCGATGCGGCTGAGGCAAACAAGCAGAATGGTTTTATGTGTTGTCCATGCACTGAATGTGGGAATACGAGGTCTTACTCTAACCGGAAAATCCTTCACTCCCACCTGCTTTACAAGGGTTTCATGCCACAGTATAATGTTTGGACAAGGCACGGAGAAATAGGGGTTATGATGGAAGACGGCGAAGAAGAAGAGTACGATGACAACTATGTGCCCGCTGAATACGGTGATGCTGCAACGGGGGGAGCTGGTGAAGATCAAGAGGAACAAGACGATGTGCCCAATGATGCTGCCATGGGTGAAGCTGCTGAAGATCAAGAGGAACCAGACGATGTGCCCGATGATGATGATCTCCGCCGGGTCATTGTCGATGCAAGGACGCAATGCATTAGTCAAAAGGAGAAGCTGAAGTTCGATCGCAAAAAAGGGTTATACCCCAATTGCGAAGATGGCAACACAAAGCTCGGTACCGTACTGGAATTGCTGCAGTGGAAGGCAGAGAATGCTGTGGCTGACAAAGGATTTGAGAAGCTACTGAAAATATTGAAGAAGAAGCTTCCAAACGATAACGAATTGCCCGACAGTACATACGCAGCAAAGAAGGTCGTATGCCCTCTAGGATTGGAGGTGGAGAAGATACATGCATGCCCTAATGACTGCATCCTCTACCGCGGTGCACACAAGGATCTGAACGCATGCTCGGTATGCGGTGCGTTGCGGTATAAGATCAGATGAGATGACCCTGGTGATGTTGACGGCAAGCCCCTCAGGAAGAGGGTTCCTGCGAAGGTGATGTGGTATGCTCCTATAATACCACGATTGAAACGTCTGTTCAGAAACGAAGAGCATGCCAAGTTGATGCGAAGGCACAGTGAGAACCGAAAGAAAGATGGGAAGTTGAGAGCACCCGCTGACGGGTCGCAGTGGAGAAAAATCGAGAGAAAGTACTGGGATGAGTTTGCAAAGGACCCAAGGAATGTATGGTTTGCTTTAAGCGCGGATGGCATTAATCCTTTCGGGGAGCAGAGCAGCAATCACAGCAACTGGCCCGTGACCCTATGTATGTATAACCTTCCTCCTTGGATGTGCATGAAGCGGAAGTTCATTATGATGCCAGTTCTCATCCAAGGCCCTAAGCAACCCGGCAACGAAATTGATGTGTACCTAAGGCCATTAGTTGAAGAACTTTTACAGCTGTGGAATGGAAACGGTGTACGTACGTGGGATGAGCACAGACAGGAGGAATTTAACCTTAAGGCGTTGCTGTTCGTGACCATCAATGATTGGCCCGCTCTCAGTAACCTTTCAGGACAGACAAACAAAGGATACCACGCATGCACGCACTGTTTAGATGACACTCAAAGTATATACCTGGACAAATGCAGGAAGAATGTTTACCTGGGCCATCGTCGATTTCTTCCGACCAACCATCAATGTCGAAAGAAAGGCAAGCATTTCAAAGGCGAGGCAGATCATCGGAAGAAGCCCGCCATGCGCACCGGTGTTCACGTGCTTGCTATGGTCAATGATATACACTACGTAATCTTTGGAAAGGGTCCCGGTGGACTAGCTGTTCCGAATGACGCTGATGGACACGCACCCATGTGGAAGAAGAAATCTATATTTTGGGACCTACCCTACTGGAAAGACCTAGAGGTCCGCTCCTCAATCAACGTGATGCACGTGACGAAGAACCTTTGCGTGAACCTGCTAGGCTTCTTGGGCGTGTATGGGAAGACAAAAGATACACCCGAGGCACGAGAGGACCTGCAATGTTTGCACGAAAAAGATGGCATGCCTCCGAAGCAGTATAAAGGTCCTGCCAGCTACGCTCTTACGAAAGAAGAGAAAGAAATCTTCTTTGAATGCCTGCTCAGTATGAAGGTCACGACTGGCTTCTCGTCGAATATAAAGGGAATAATAAATATGCCAGAGAAAAAGTTTCAGAACCTAAAGTCTCATGACTGCCACGTGATTATGACACAACTGCTTCCGGTTGCATTGAGGGGGCTTCTACCGGAAAACGTTCGATTAGCCATTGTGAAGCTATGTGCATTCCTCAATGCAATCTCTCAGAAGGTGATCGATCCAGAAATCGTACCAAGGCTAAGGAGTGATGTGGCGCAATGTCTTGTCAGTTTCGAGCTGGTGTTCCCACCATCCTTCTTCAATATCATGACGCACGTCCTAGTTCATCTAGTCGACGAGATTGTCATCCTGGGGCCCATATTTCTACACAATATGTTCCCCTTTGAGAGGTTCATGGGAGTCCTAAAGAAATATGTCCGTAACCGCGCTAGGCCAGAAGGAAGCATCTCCATGGGCCATCAAACAGAGGATGTTATCGGGTTTTGTGTTGACTTCATTCCTGGCCTTAACAAGATAGGTCTCCCTAAATCGCGGTATGAGGGGACACTGACTGGAAAAGGCACTCTTGGAAGAGACTCAATAATATGCAGGGACGGATATTCTTGGTCTCAAGCACACTACACAGTTCTACAGAACTCTACCTTGGTGACCCCGTATGTCGATGAACACAAGAACAGTCTGTGCTCCAAACACCCGGAGCAGTGCGACGACTGGATTACATGTGAACACATCACGACTTTCAGCAGTTGGTTGGAAACACGTCTCAGAGGTGACAACACTGTTTGTGATGAGTTGTACTTGTTGTCCAGGGGACCATCTTTGACTGTATTGACTTACAATGGATACGAGATAAATGGGAATACATTTTACACGATCGCCGAAGATCAAAAGAGCACCAACCAAAATAGCGGTGTCCGCTTTGATGCAGCAACCGAGAGCGGAAAGGACACATATTATGGTTACATAGTGGACATATGGGAACTTGACTACGAACCTGATTTTAAGGTCCCTTTTTTTAAGTGCAAATGGGTCAATCTGTTAGGCGGCGGGGTACAGGTAGACCCACAGTACGGAATGACAACAGTGGATCTGAAAAATCTTGGGTACACTGACGAACCGTTCGTCCTAGCCAATGATGTGGCACAGGTTATCTATGTGAAGGACATGTCTACCAAACCGAGAAAAAGAAAAGATAAGGAAGCGAATACATCATACGATGAGCCAAAGCCCCACATAGTTCTTTCAGGAAAAAGGGACATCCTGGGAGTGGACGGCAAGACAGACATGTCTGAAGATTATGAAAAGTTTCATGAAATTCCTCCCTTCAATGTCAAGGCTAACCCAAGCATCCTGATAAACAATGAAGATTATCCATGGTTACGGCGCAATAAGCAAATGACACAAGCGAAGAAAAAGTGAAGACTTTCTCCCGCAATAAGCAAATGCTATGTGGGTGAAATTATGATACCATCCCAACTTTCAAATTTTTCAGAGTTCATTTGAAATGCTTTCATGTCTTATGGTTCGAAACTTTGATACTTCGAAAGTGATTGTCCATTTTGTACACGAAGTGCATCAAGTTTTTGTCGTAACCCTCTCTACTTTTTGGAACATGCTATGTGCGTGAAATGATGATACCATGCCAACTTTCAACCTTTTCAGAGTTCATTTTGAAATGCTTTCCAATTTCAGAGTCATTTAGCTCAAAGAATGAATTAATAGCAAACAGAATGAACTACAAAACTTTTATGAAAATAAAAAAAATCAATTAAAATATTATGTTATGATCAACTAAAATAAAACTATAATATTCTTCAATAGTAAAAAGAATATAATTTTTGTGACCTAAAATCAAACTATAAGTATTTAATTGTAAGTATAAATAAAAAATAAATAGCAAAGAAGAAAAAAAAATTCTATTTTTATAGTAAAGTTATTCATAAACTAGTGATTCACACAAATTTTATAAAATTCCAATTTAAACTATTCAAAATTTTAAAACTAATGGCACTAACAGAAAGTTTATAATTTTTGTGACCTAAAAGCAAAAAAGAAATCACTAAAAAACTATAAGTATTTAGTTGTAAGTATAAATGAAAAAGAAATAGAAAACAAATTCTATTTTTATAGTAAAGTTATTCATAAACTAGTGATTCACACAAATTTTTAAAAATTCAAATTTAAACTATTCAAAATTTAAAACTAATGGCACTTACAGAAAGTTTATAATTTTTGTGACCTAAAAGCAAAAAGAAATCACTAAAAAACTATAAGTATTTAGTTTTAAGTAGAAATAAAAAACCAAAAAAATGTAGAAATAAAAAAGAAAAAACCAAAAAAATGCCTCCTACTGGGCCTCCACGGCCTGAATACGACTAGAAACCCTACATGGGCTAGGATTCAGGCCCGCAGAGGCCCAATAGGCCCATAGGCAGTAGCAAGTTTAGGCCCGAAAGCATGCATTAGAGAGGAGCTCGAATGGGGAGGCACAGCAGGGCTTATAAACCAGTGCCGGCGCCCTTCAGCTAGCGATGTGGGACTAAACTTTTGGGCGCTGGCAGCACAAGGGCATTGGTCCCGGTTGGTGGCACCAACCGGGACTAAAGGGGGCATTGGTCCCGGTTCGTGGCACCAACCGTGACCAATGCCCCCCTTTAGTCCCGGTTGGTGCCACCAACCGGGACCAAAGGCCGCCGCTTCCCGCCCTTTGGGCTGCTGAAAATTGGCCTTTGGTCCCGGTTGGTGGCACCAACCGGGACCAAAGGGGGGCATTGGTCACGGTTTGTGCCACAAACCGGGACCATTGCTCTGGCTATATATACAACCCTTGAGAAATTTTCGCCAACTGCTCCATTCCCCATCGCCGATGCCGCCAGGCTGCTCGTCCTCCTCGTCGCCGTCGCTGCGCCCTGCCCCATCGCCGTCGCCATCGCCACGTCCCGAGCCCCGCCTCCTCGATCGTCCTCCTCGTCGCCGTCGTCCGCCCTGCCCCGATCCCCGCCTACTCGATCGTCCCTGTCGCCGCCGTGTGCCGCCCCGTGCCCGCGGCCGTCCCCGTCGCCGTGTGCCACCCTGCCCCGAGCTCGCTGCCGTCCGCCCTGCCCCGAGCCCCGCCTCCTCGATCGTCCCCGTCGCCGTGTGCCGCCCCGAGCCCGCGGCCGTCCCCGTCTCCCCATCGCCCCGCGCACGCCGTCCCCGTCGCCGGCATCCCCGAGCCCGCCGTAGCTCCTTTCCCATCGCTGGCCTCCTCTCCCGGTCGCCGCCCGCCCCCAGTGAGCTCCCCCCTATCCCATCCCCGTCGCCGACGATGCCACCCATTGCCGCCGCCGCTCTCTGTTCATATATGCAAAAGTTACTTTTTTTAGAAAATCATCTACGTATGTTCAGAAAAGTTCTATATGAATGTGGCTATATATATATATGTTCAGAAAAGTTCTATATGTATGTGACTATGTATGTGTATGTGGCTATGTGAATATGCAAAGAAGAGGAGATGAAGAAGATGATATATTTTCTTATTCGTGGGTGTGTCGAGAGGGTCATCGATAACTTTAGTGAATTTTAGGTTATTTTCATTTTAGGTCATTTTAGGGGGGGAAGAAGGGGAAGAAGAGGGAGAAGAAGAGGGGGTCGAGGGGGGGTCTAGGGTCGCCGAGGGGTCGAGGGTCGTCGAACATGAGAGGAGGAAGAGGATAAAAAAAGAAGAGGAATAAGAAAAGAAAAAAGAGGAGAAGAAAGAATAGAGGAGATGATCTTCTCCTCTATTCTTTCTTCTCCTCTTTTTTTCTTCTTCTTCCTCTTTTTTTTATCGGTAACGAGGGTCGTCGAGGAAGAAGAGGATAAAATAGAAGAGGAAGAAAAAAAGAGAGGGGTCGACGGTCGCCTAGGGGTCGAGGGTCGAGAGGGGGTCTAGGGTCGCCGAGAGGGGAGAGGAAGACGAGGAGAAATAAATAAGAAGAAGAAAAAAGAAGAAAAAGAAGAGGAGAAGAAGAAAGGAATAGTGGAGAAGAAGAGAAAATAGAATATTCTATTTTCTCTTCTTCTCCACTATTCCTTTCTTCTTCTCCTCTTTTTTTATTATTTTCTTCTTCTTCTTCTTCTTCTTCTTAGCCGGAAGTAGAGAGAGGTTTCCTAGTGTCAAAGTATTGAAGAAATCCATGCCTTCATCATTAGCCGGAAGTAACCAGGGCATGTTGGTACGAAGTTCTGCAAAGTTATTCTGGAAGGGAGTCCCGGATAGAATAATCAGCTTTTTGGTACGAATTCAGCCAAGGCCTTCCAAATAGCGATATTCGGAAGGCTCTTGCTGAACTTTGTACCAAAAAGCGAATTATCCTATCTGGGACTCCGTTCTAGAACAACTTTGAAGAGCTTCGTACGATCATGCACATGTTACTTTCGCCTAATGATGAAGACATGGTTTTGTTGAATCCTTTGACACTAGGCAACCTCCCGACCCCTCGGCGATCCTCTCGAACATGAGAGGAAGAAGAGGGTCGTCTAGGGGTCGAGGGTTCCAGGGTCGTCGAGAGTTCGAGGGGTCGAGGATCGCCGAGGGGTCGAGAGAGGTTTCCTAGTGTCAAAGTATTGAAGAAATCCATGCCTTCATCATTAGCCGAAAGTAACCAGGGCATGTTGGTACGAAGTTCTGCAAAGTTATTCTGGAATGGAGTCCCGGATAGAATAATCCGCTTTTTGGTACGAATTCAGCAAAGGCCTTCCAAATAGCGATATTCGGAAGGTTCTTGCTGAACTTTGTACCAAAAAGCGAATTATCCTATCTGGAACTCCGTTCCAGAACAACTTTGAAGAGCTTCGTACCATCATGCACATGTTACTTTCGCCTAATGATGAAGACATGGTTTTGTTGAATCCTTTGACACTAGGCATCCTCCCGACCCCTCGGCGATCCTCTTGAACATGATGTAGTGTCGTCGTTGTCGATATATACCCCCTCCCGATAGCTTACTATGATTAGGTAGCTAGTTCTACGTTTGGCACTAATATATCCATCTGTCATGTTTGAATAATAATTGCCATGTTGTAAATATTTGTAGAAACTATGGACACCGCCCTAGACGAAGCAAGAAAAGAAGCGTTGTTGAGGGACATAATCGCAGAAGGAAGTGATGCCATCTCGTTGTTTCTCAACGAAACCGATGGTCTGGAAGGAGAGGGTGAACAAGCTGGCTATGGTGACCTAATTCCGGTGCAAGAAGAAGAACATGAGGACGGCTCCGGTGACCCAATGCCGGTGCAAGAAGGAGACCGTGATGACGGCTCCGGTGACCGAACCGAGTCCGGCCAGGTATATATATTAGTTAAGCCTATGCTAACTAGCTGATTGATGCATTCATTGTTTTGGTATGTACACATATTAATTAAGTCTTTGTTCTTTTTTCTAGCCCTCCGAATCGAGCACAACTTCGGTAAAGAGACGAGGCCCGAAGAAAAAGTTGAGCCCGGATGAAAAGTTTGAGATCATAGCAATCGCGCCCGACGGCCAACCTATTGAACCCCTCCGGACAAAGAGCGCATTTGTTGCTCAGTGCGGGGTTCTGGTTAGGGACAAGATCCCGATAAGCATCCAGTAATGTGTTAAGCCGGCTACAGAAGACCCTGAGGTGTCTTATGTCAATGATATGCAGAAAAATGATCTTTGGACTGAGCTGAAGTCAAATTTCACCCTACCGCCTGAGGATAATCCAGAGAACCCAGTTAAAGAGAAATTAATCAATTCTTTTGCTCTGAAGAGGATGCCAGAACTATTCAGGAGGTGGAAGAAAGAGCTGAATAAGTTTGTCGAAAATAATGAGACACCAGAATTCAAGGGCAGATATGAGAAGATCAGAGATCACTGGCCCGCATTTGTGGCCCACAAGACATCAGAAAAGAGTAAGAAGATGTCAGCGACAAACAAGCAAAATGCTGCGAAGAAGAAGCTTCACCATCGCACGGGATCTGGTTCATAAAGGGATCAAACCAGAGACAAATAACTGGCCAGACCGTTGCCGGACTTGGTTCTTCGGGGCTGGCGGAACCCTGGACCCTGAAACAGGGAAGTGCATTTGGACGAACGATCAAATGGACATACCAGTCAGTAAGCTTAAGCAGTATATCGAAGCAGCGCAGGAAGGGACGTTCTTTCCAGACAGAGAGAACGACGAGCTCACAATGGACCTCGGGAATCCTGAGCACCCTGGACGGACACGAGGCACGCCAGGCTCCGTTTCGTGGAAGATTGGGTTTCCGGACGCAGGTGGTTACAAATCCCATGAGAGGAGGAAAAAAGTGCAGCAGACCCAAATGCAGGCGCTGCAAGCAAGGGTCGACGCGATAGAGGAACGAGAAGCAAATCGCAGCAAACGTACTGCCGAAGCCTCCCCCGAAGCTACCCCGCCATCTCAGCGCAGAAGTAGCGTGGCTTCCACCGAGCTGCTTCAGCCCGAGCATGCCTTGACGGCTCCTGCCAGCTATCCCGTGGATGCTATCACGGAGTCTCAAAATTGCCACCTTATGACGCAATGGATGAATTTGAAGGTCAAGGCGGCTATTGGCTCTGTTTATCCTACTGAACCCGGCGCAACTTTTCACTGCCGGTCGATTCCAGAAGGATATGCTAGGGTGATGGTGGATGAGATAACGGAGGGATTTGAGGACCTCTAGCTTGACCACCCTACCGGTGAAGGGGAGACTCGGCTGGGGTCTGCTCTGAAGACTCCATGCCTATGGCGGAAGGAGCTCATCAACCTTCCAAACTGGACGCCACCGCCTCCTCCTCCTCCTCCGGCGAGTCAGGGCACTCCGCCTCCACCGCCTCCTCCTCCGGCGAGTGACGATCAGGGCCCTCGGCCGGCTCCTTCTCCGGCGCGCGGCGGCACTCCGCCTCCTTCTCCGCCTGTGCCGACGCGCCCGAGCAGCCAGCCTCCTCCTTCTCCACCTCGTCAGCAAGGGCGGAAGAGACCTGCTGCCGCTCCAGCTGCTCCGGCGCGTCGTAGTCCTTCTCCTCCGCCTCTTAAGCAAGTAAAGAAGACAACCGCTACATCTGCTCGGTCGGCGTCTAGCAGTACAACCAGAGGCGGGAGGACATACAGATTCGGTCCTTCTCTGAAGACTCCAGAGAAGTTACCATACGAGAGGACCCAGGAGGAGAACGTCGAGATCGCGCGAGCAGAAGTGAAGAAATTCTTTGAAGGGGTGAAAGCAAAGAAACATCCACCTCCGGAGGAGAAGGTAGATCGGGTGAAAGTGAAGCGCACTCTGGCTGCCCTGACAAAACCACCGAAGTCTGATTCACCGAAAGGAAACTATGACCGCATTATTAGAAAGGAATTTGCCGAAGCGGAGCGGTCGGGAAGTACTGTCAGTGATCAAAGGCTGAAAGAACTACGAGCTGGGAAACAAATTGCCCAGCTCGGCGAACAAGCAAAGCAATCGTGCCCCCCGCTCAAGGTGCCTAGCCACAACATCGATAATGATCCGAGGATGGTGCCCGGTTATAGCAATCTTGCAGATTACCTGCCCGAAGAAGTACATTATGAACCCATGGACGTGCAGATACAAAGATACGAGTACGGGAAGCCTCTCGTCAAAGATGAAAGATCTCTATCAACGATGATGCGAAGATTGCATGATTGGTACTTGAAAATCTGCAGAGACTCTGGGGGGAGGAGTACTTTGTATGAGAGAGTTAAACCGGAGCATGACCTCGTTGGAATTGATCTGTTGCCTGTTCCATTTGAGGAGTTCTATCAGTTCTTCAATCAATTGGCCCTCTATAAAACAACGGTCGCCTGCTACTGTCTGTAAGTAGTACTACTTCTGTCATTAAGTTTCTCTATATAGCTTAGCTCTTTCATTGCATGTATTTATAATCATCCTCACTATATTATGCAGATTGAAGATCGTCGAATTGAAGAAAAGACAAGTCGGTGATATTGGGTTCATTAACACATATCTCATAGATGCAACTCAGGTTAAACTTCATGCTGCAGCTACCGAGGCAGCTTGCTACGATCGTTCGTAATAAATCAAAACAAAGATATAATACTCTTTCCTTACAACTTCAGGTGAGTGTTACTGTCTTGTGCGTATTCGGTTTCCCTTATATATTAGTCAAGGTTATAGTAATGTAATTGATGAGCTATGCATGTGTGTGCAGTTACCACTATATTCTCCTAGAGATTAAGCTTGAGCAGGGAGTAGTAAACGTCTTGGACTCTAAACGAAAAGATCCCAAGGAGTATGCGGACATGGCTGAAATCCTCAAGAAGTAAGTTAAATCGATCATTATCCACCATATCAGCAACTTTGTTCATTTCCTGATATCAAGTAATTGTTTTCTTTGTCCGGCAGGGTTTGGAGAAAATTCACCAAAACAGTTCCGGGACTGCCGAAGGAGCTGGAATTTAGACACCCGAAAGTAAGTACTATAGTAGCATGTTCCGCGCATCTCCTAGTGATTCAAGCGCTAGTTTCATCAATACCATTTAGCATTCTTGCTTATCAGTTTGATTGACCTCTATTTCTTGTAAAGTGGTTGTGGCAGGAACAAGGGAATGATTTCTGTGGATACTACATCTGCGAGTCCATCCGCCACATGACCTGTGAGCGGGGCGGGTACTCTAATGAACAATATGAAGTATGTAAATAACAACATTCACAATTTTATTTTATTACCATCATTTGTGTTGAGTTTCATTCATTTATATATATATATATATATGTATTGACCCCCTTCTTCAAATTAGATGTTTTGGAAGCGGGATGAACTCCTAGCACCAGCTCGCATGCGAGCAATTCAAGAGGAATTGGCGGCATTCTTTCTTGACCACGTGATCCCTGAAGACGGAGAATTCTATGTGGACCCTAAGTCCGTATGATTACATTTGTAAGAGATAATTATTGTATATATGTAGCCGGTAGTGTCAGATAGATATACGAGAACTTGTTGTTCGACCAATCTCTCGGAGAAGGAGAGGTGGTCGATATCACTTCTCTCTGTATATATGCATATATGTTCATGACGATCTTCTGTTTCCTTCGTTTGCTTACTAGCTAGCTAGCGTGTCTAGTCCTCTCTATATACGTATATATAGTACGTAGCTAACACAATATATGAAACACCTAAATTAACCCCGCAAAACCCCCAACCCCCCCCCCTTCAAAAAAAACAAAAACCCCAGCCACAGAAGTGCTGACGCGTGGATGCCTATTGGTCCCGGTTGGTGCCACCAACCGGGACCAAAGGGTCTCCTGACTGGGCTCTGCGCAATGCCCATGTGGAGGGCCTTTAGTCCCGGTTCTGGATTGAACCGGGACTAAAGGGGGGAGGTATTAGTACCGACACTTTAGTCCCGGTTCCGGAACCAGGACTAAAGGCCCTTACGAACCGGGACTATAGGCCCTTTTTCTACCAGTGGCATCACCCTTTCCTCTTCAAGGGAAAACCAACGCAGTGCTCAAGAGGTAGCACTACCATAGGGAGCATTCGTTTTCCTGCTATACATTACTTTTCTCTCTTTATAGGTAGATGCATAAATGGTAAGGATGAGGCATGTCACATCTGTGTGCCAGATCTTAGTGTTCTCAAGAGTGTTGTATTAGGAGATAGACAACATAACTTGGGGGCCATTGTTGCGCGCAGGTTGCATAATAACAAAATTAATGGAGATTTCTTTGGTGGAATTTAAGCAGCCCGTTTAGCTAATTTTCTTGAGATAGCCATACGTGGAGATGATATTGAGTTGCCTCCTGCTTATTTAGATTATAATGCCATGGTTCATCATCAGTTTGTTGAGAGAAACAATCAGTTCCTCCAGTACCGACTAATCTTGGACAGGCGACGCACCTATCACGTCGCTCTCCCTACTCCTGCCTTCTTTGACTTTCAGGCAAAAGGGAGATATGCTATAACCAGGGAGGAGGCGACCGAGTACGAGAGGAGGACAGAGACAGCTCGCCTCAAAGCTACAGCTCGTCAGGCAATAGCTGATGCATCTCAGTATGATCCGAGCTTCAACTTCGGATATCCACCAGGCCATCCATGGGCATAGACCAACTTAGGCCAAAAACCTAAGCTTGGGGCAGTACGTATCTCTCACCGACATTACATTCATGTTCACACACTGATGCTAGTTGTCGGTGCTCATACTTTATGACCGTATCATCCATGATAGTTTATTTTCATTTTCCTGCTTTCTTCTTGTGTGTTTGAAAAACCTTAAGAAAAACCAAAAAAATTAGTTGTAACTTTTAGTTAGTTTACTTTCCATGCCTCTAGTAGTAGTAATTAAAAAGAAAACCCAAAAAGATTTCTCGTTCTTCTTTTGCTTGTTGGGAGCTTTCCTATGTAAATAGTTTTGTTCCTTTTCTTTGGTGGTCGAGAGGAGAAGACCATAATGAAAATGTTGAGTGGCTCTCATATGCATTATTGTTGATCTAACAAAGAGCCCATATTACCTTGTCTTCTCTCTTGAATTGAATGCTTGCAGATTCTAGCTTAGTCCAATGCACGTGCACTATTATTATTATCCACACTATTCGGTCGTGCAAGTGAAAGGCAATAATGATGATAATATGATCAACTTATTGAGATGAGGAAAGCCGGTATGAACTCGACCTCTCTTGTTTTTGTAAATATGATTAGTCCATCGTTCCTGATTCAGCCTATTATGAAAGAAACATATTTTAAATGAAAATTAGAGATTGTAGTTGCTTATGCCATGCTTAATTAGCTAGGAGTTTATAATGGTTTACCTCACGTGCCAACATGCTATTAAAATGGTTGTGATGTGGTATGATAGGGTGGTATCCTCCTTTGAACGATTCGAGTGGCTTGACTTCGCACATGTTCACGCATGTAGTTGAAACAAAATCAACATAGCCTATACAATATTTATGCTCATGGTGCATTATATCCTACTCATGCTTGCATTCAGTGTTGATTAATTTTAATCCATGTTCATGACTGTTGTCGCTCTCTAGCTGGTCGCTTCCCAGTCTTTTTCTAGCCTTCACTTGTACTAAGCGGGAATACTGTTTGTGCATCCAACTCCATAAACCCTAAAGTTGTTCCATATGAGTCAACCATACCTACCCATATACGGTATCTGCCTGTCGGTCCAAGTAAATTTGTATGTGTCAAACTCAAAACCTTCAAATAAACATTCTGTTTGTATGCTCGAATAGCTCATGTATCAACTAGGGTTGTGTGTATCTTCCATGCTAGGTGGGTTATTCTCAAGAGGAGTGGACTCCTCTCCTCATTCACGAGAAAATGGCTGGTCATGGGGATGCCCAATCCCATGCTTTATGCAAATCAAATCAAAATAACTGCAAACAAAACTCCCCCGAGACTCTTCTTAGTTGGAGGCACTCATTGTTTTGAGCAAGCCATGGATTGATGCTTGTTGGTGGAGGGGGGTATAAACTTTACCATCCTATTTGGGAACCGCCTATAATGTGTGTAGCATGGAAGATATCGAGAGCTCTTGGTTGTTATGTTGACAATGAAAGTATACTGCTCAAAATATTATTCATATCTATTTTAAAACTGAGCTCTGGCACCTCTACAAATCCATGCTTCCCTCTGCGAAGGGCCTATCCATTTACTTTTATCCTGAGTCATCATCCTCTTATTAAAAAGCACCAGTTGGAGAGCACCGCTGTCATTTGCATCCATTACTTTTAGTTTACATTGAGTATGACCTGACTGGATCTCTTTTACCATGAATTACAATGTCTAGTCAGTCCTTGATCTTTAAAGGTGCACTGTATTTATGTTTTGCGGTCTCAGAAAGGGCTAGCAAGATACCATATTGTTATATCATATTATGATTGTTTTGAGAAAGTGTTGTCGTTTGAGATTTATTATTATTGCTCGCTAGTTGATTATGCCATTGATATGAGTAAAGATGAGACCTAAATGTTATTGTGAATGTGGTTAGTTCATAATCTTTGCTGAAAACTTGAATGCTGGCTTTACATATTTAGAACAACAAGAGCAAACAGAGTTTGTAAAAGTTTTTCATTATGACTGTCGGTTTATCAACTGAATTGCTTGAGGACAAGCAAAGGGTTAAGCTTGGGGGAGTTGATACGTCTCCATCATATCTACTTTTCCAAACACGTTTGCCCTTGTTTTGGACTCTAACTTGCATGATTTGAATGGAACTAACCCAGACTAACGTTGTTTTCAGCAGAATTGCATGGTGTTATTTTTGTGCAGAAATAAAAGTTCTCGGAATGACCTGAAAATCAACGGAGATTATTTTTGGAATATATAAAACATACGGGAAGAAGAATCCACGTCAGGGGGCCCACACCCTGACCATGAGGGTGGGGGCGCGCCTACCCCCCTGGGCGCTCCCCCCTGCCTCGTGGGCCCCATGACACTCCACCGACCTCAACTCCAACTCCATATATTCGTGTTCGGGGAGAAAAAAATCAGAGAGAAGGATTCATTGCATTTTATGATACAGGAGGGCTTATCTGGAGTCCGTTCGGGGCTCCTGAGAGGGGAATCTATCGCCATCATCATCATCAACCTTCCTCCATCACCAATTCCATGATGCTCACCATCGTGCGTGTGTAATTCCATTGTAGGCTTGCTAGACGGTGATGGGTTGGATGAGATTTACCATGTAATCGAGTTAGTTTTATTAGGGTTTGATCCCTAGTATCCACTATGTTCTGAGATTGATGTTGCTATGACTTTGTTATGCTTAATGCTTGTCACTAGGGCCTGAGTGCCATGATTTCAGATCTGAACCTATTATGTTTTCATGAATATATGTGAGTTCTTGATGCTATCCTGCAAGTCTATAGTCACCTACTATGTGTTATGATCCGGCTACCCCGAAGTGACAATAATCGGGACCACTCCCGGTGATGACTATAGTTTGAGGAGTTCATGTATTCATTATGTGTTAATGCTTTGGTCCGATACTCTATTAAAAGGAGGCCTTAATATCCCTTAGTTTCCAATAGGACCCCGCTGCCACGGGAGGGTTGGACAAAAAAGATGTCATGCAAGTTCTTTTCCATAAGCACGTATGACTATATTCGGAATACATGCCTACATTACATTGATGAACTGGAGCTAGTTCTGTGTCACCCTATGCTATAACTATTGCATGATCGATCGCATCCGACATAATTCTCCATCACCGATCCATTGCCTACGAGCTTTTCATATCTTGGTCTTTGCTTATTTACTTTTCCGCTACTACTGTTATAATCACTATAAAACCAAAAATATTAATTTTGCTACTGTTACCACTACTATCATATTAGTTTGCTACTAAAGACTGAGGTGCAGATATTAAGTTTCCAGGTGTGGTTGAATTGACAACTCAACTGCTAATATTTGAGAATATTCTTTGGCTCCCCTTGTGTCGAATCAATAAATTCCGGTTGAATACTCTATCCTTGAAAACTGTTGCGATCCCCTATACTTGTGGGTTATCAATGTGTCTCGGTCATGTCTACCTAGTTCTCGAACCCGTAGGGTCCGCACGTTTAACGTTCAATGACGATTTGTATTATGAGTTATGTGTTTTGGTGACCGAAGATTGTTCGGAGTCCCGATGAGATCACGGACATGACGAGGAGTCTCGAAATGGTAGAGAGGTAAAGATTCATATATTGGAAGGTTATCACTACTGCAGGATGCTGCTAAAGCAACACTACGACCAGAGACCCTTCGACGAAACTGTGTGTGATGCAATAATCGCAAACGATGGTATAAAAAACTGTACAAAAAGGTGCAAAACGTTTGCGATGACGGATGCATCAAACATTGTTTTGATTTTAGTTGGGTGTCCGATGCAGGGCATACGGTTCAGTTCAATTAACTATTTGCGATGAGGAGGAAGGAAAGAAACGGGCAGCCAGATGAAGGTGTGTGCGATATACAGCATATGGTTCACTTGGATGAACTATTTGTGATTAGGCAACACAAAAGAAATGGTCAATCAGATCAAGGTGTGTGCGATATATGGCATGCAGTTCACTCGGATGAACAATTTGTGTTGAGGCAAGAGAACATAAACGGTTCTATATATCAAGATGTGTGTGACACGTGGCAAACAAGTCTATAATCAGAAATGTGTGCGAAGACCGATAATAACACAGACTGTTGCTTCTAATAAGATGTATGTGATATGCTCTGTCTACACAACATCTATTAGCCATTAGGGGACGGGTCTGGATATGTGATATGCTCTGTCTACACAACATATCTTAATTTAACCTCGAGGTCCTTGTTTTTTATTTTATTTTATTTTTAACACATGTTAAAGAAGGTCAACTGCATTACTTTTTGACAATGTGCAATACATGGCATATAGTTGATTCATCCGACCTGTTTGTGATGGAATAGGCCATTGTGTGTTGTGGGCAAACGCTTGCTAGTATTCAACCATTTGCGATTGATGAATTCATCACCAACGGGTTCCCTATTCTGGTCCGTGTTCATCTCATCATCATCTGCTTCTTGTGCTAGCACGATGTTCCTTCTATGCTAAGTTTCCATTAATTGATGGCATTTTATAACACGCCATCATTTCCCGCCATTTACTTACCTGTTTCCTGCCACCCAACGATATTGCACATAAACCTAGGCGGCGCGCGACACACGGAGGCGACAAGCGCAGCCTGTAGCACATCCACCTTTTCCAAGCATGCCAACCGACCAAAGTGTCACCTGTGCCATCAACCTCATCGATGACGAAAACGAGCATGCGCCACAGCACGTCGAGGCCGAGGCGGCGCTCCTCGGCAATGCCATGGACGATGCCATGATGCGCGTCATCGCCAGGGTTGAGCAGACCTTTGGCGCATGGCGCTTGAGCGCCGAAGATCAAGATAGGCATGTCAGCGCCGACAGGCTATAGCACGCCACACAACATGATCGATGGCGTGAAGTGGAGCAAGCTAGGCGCGTCCACGTCGATAGGCTGCGGCTCGCCGCACGGCAAGACCGCTGGAGCGCCACAGAGCGAGAGGCGCGGTGCGCCACACAGCAAGAGCGGATCCATCGTTTCTTGCCTGTTGTCAACACGGCGTCGCGGCTGGGTACACGTCCCGTCAGTACCCCCATTTTTTGCCAGGAGTGGACAGAGGCTCTCAGCGTCGTACTTGCACCATAGGCCGGACGTGGGGAACTTGCACCGGATGCCCGCCGCGCGGTTCGCATGGGTAGCGCTGTTCACATTGTCCGCATCCCGCTGGATGCCAACGCGCTAGTCTGTAGGCTCGACCAGCTCCATGGCCTGGGTGTCGACCTGGGCGTAGTAGAGGAATATGGCCGTCGCATCCTCGAGCTAGTGATCACCGATGAAATAGCAAACTTGGAGCTCGAGATCGCGCTCCATATGTACCACAAGCATGTCGACCGCTTGGACAAACGCCTGCACATGTTCAGGCAGAGCTAAGAGCTACCGTAGGCAAGGGCTGCTGGTCAAGGTGTCATGGACACATTTTATTTTGTTGAGTCGTTTCAACGTGGATAGCTATGTATTCACAGCAATCATAGTATTGCTCTGTTTATTCCTCTATTTCAATGTGTGTACTATGTTTTCCGTTCTTATATTTTCTGTTTCAATGTGTCTGTATACGCTTTCCATTCTGTATATGTGGATGATAACAGATAGATTCAAATTGGTATATAAAAACAGATAGAAAATAGAATTCATAATATATATATATACTAATTGGTCATTAGTTCATCACAATATATATATATATATAATATCATCACATATACATGATGATACTTAACTACTAGGTACAATGCATAAAATTGAAAACGAATAATACTAAAACTAATAATTCCTCCTCGGGCCAGTATTCTGACAGCCCCTCGCCAGCAGCTCCCTCGTGTGCGGCGTCTTCCCAGTGCAGAGACAGTACTCCGCTTTCTCCGCCTCGCAGTGCTTGACGTACTAATCTGCCTCTTGCTGGCGGATGCGCGCGAACGATCTTGCCATTTCGTTGGGCACCCACTGGAGCTCCTCGTTGGTGGCACGTTGGAGCTTATCGGCCCACCTCCATGCAGCGACGAGGCACCCGCCTATGACCTTCCTCGCGAAGTACCCATCTTCATACACCTCCTCGGCACGACGACGCGCCCGCCCCCAAAGCTCCGCCGCCTCCTTTTTCCAGGCGGCATCACGGGCTTCACAAGCCGCCTGGTACTTAGCTTCCTCCTCCGCCATCTCCTTCTTGAACGCCACTTGCCTGTCTTTCTCACCCAGTGGCTGCGACTTTCACAGACAAATATTGTGCTGGCCCCAAAACCAATCCAAAGTTGGGAGGTCCGGCGCAACCTCGTCCAGTGGCGCGTAGGGGTCCTTGATGGTGTCCTGGACTAGGGGGTACTCACCACGTCGTCTCCCGACTAGTGGGTTGGGCCGAGGACCCCCATGATGATTCACTAATGGGCCACTTCAGGCAGCCCATGCTGAATACAAGGAGGATTCCACAAGACTTGGCGCACAAGAAAAGGACTCCTCTAAACCCTAGGCCTACGATGCATATATGAATCGAGGCCAGGCTAGTCAATAGACAATCTAATATTCATTAATAAAATCTCGTGCTAGATACATGTACTATGTACTATCCCCACATGAATGAAATCAAAAGCAGCACTTAGGGTTTTACCTCCATCAAGAGGGCCTGAACCTGGGTAAAATCCCGTGTCCATGTTACTATCGCTCCAAGACGCCTAGTTTAGGACCCCTACTACGAGATATGCCGGATATAGAACCGACATTGGTGCTTTCATTGAGTGCCTGCTGGCAGTCACCACGGTGCGATGGAAATTCGGATCGTCTCCGGCATGATCTATGCATCGGAGCCGAGCTTCATGGTCGATATCGGCATCTTTGTCGCCGGCTCGATTGGTCACCTCGGCTAGACCGATGACCGCGCTCCACATTAGATCATCAAGATCAGATGGATACATTCATCATCATCAGCTTAATCTCAACCGAGACCATGGAAAAGTCGTCCATGGAGCCTGGGGGCTCATCGTCAACATGGCCCTCATGCGGTCGCACAGTTTTTTCTATACGACAGATTTCTTTTGTTGCCACCGTCTCCTCGTAAGTCGATTTGACGAACCCTTTGGTGGAATTTTGCAGAATTGATTATACAACAGCCCAGTAAAATTTCTTCGCCTTCCGATGTTAGAATCTTGGTCGATCTGTGATATACCGGAGGCGTGTCGAGTTTGGACGGGAATCTGGACGAGTTTAGGGCGTGGTGTCTAGAGCCTAGCTTGGAGATTATTTGTAAGAACCAACGATTCATCCTCTGTGGAATTTCCATATCTACCACCTCTCAAAATTTCATCTCGGTCCGACCGTTCAAACTCTGGGAACTTTCCTATTAGTGCATCACTTTTTGGATATGTTTTCTACGCGAATACGAATCCGACCTTAGTTCATCTTTCTACATGAACGGAAGATTAGACAACCTTTTTCGAAGAATCTCTTTCTAGGGTATTGTGCATTGTTTTTAAACATGTGCCCATAAAATTTTAAGACTTCTTTGAGGTATTCTTCACCATCACGGTGGTGTCAAACCAGTCGGGCAATATTGCTCCACGGCATCAACCTGTGCTAGACACGTCGTCGCTTTGTTGAGCCGAGCTCAACTTCTGCGGATCATCATCTCGGCGAGCGGAACAAGAGTTCGACATCGCAAAGGATAAATCATCACCAACATCGCCGCCCCACGGATTACACAGAGCGGACACACCGACATCGTCGCACAGTCACTTCATCAAGCTGACATTGATCGCGTCACAAGTCACGACTTGCGTTGGCATGGCCACACTGCTGCTTCTTCAAGCCAATGTCCATCACGCCGAACTGCATCAACACCTCGGCTGACATGGCAGCTGCAATGTCTCCTTACCGACCCGCTCTGTCATGTCAGGTATACGGGGGGCTACGCTATCTCTTCATCAACCTACTCTGGAGCCTTCGGCGTCACCAGCCGACCAGCCGCTGGACTGGGGGCTTTCCCTCGGCGAGCCAACCTTTGCACCATCGCCATGCCGTCGCTTCATCGCCCATCAGGCAATGGGTGTGCGGATCAAGTCCCAATTTTGGGAGTAACCTTTCTTCATATTGCTATAACAGATAAACAAGGTGCTCTTAATCTTTCCCTAATAATTAAGCACGGATTGACTTTGTCGGGTTCACCATGACAATACACTTCTTCCCATGAATTTATGCTTTTAGATTTTTTTCTTCAACACGTTGATATTTATTTTCTATATATCCAAGCTGGTACTAATCTATCTATCTATAGTTCAAATTCATATGTCGCTAAATAGCTACGTGAACTTCCCGACTGGGCCATCGTCATGAACTTCCACCTGGGCCATCGTCTCATTGGGCTCCTGCGCGCCGCTCATGTTCGTCTAACTCACTTGGGCTTTATATGTATTCACAATAATACCACCTCGATTGCTTGCACAGAATCATACCAATTTATATACGTAGGCAAATTGTCTGTAATATCAACAAGTAGCCTCCCAATTCAACAAACACTGAACGAGAACAAAGGAGAATTTGACAACGAGAACAGAAGAGGGCGGCGGTGGAGGACATGGTAGGAGGAGGTAGGCGGGGTCGAACGGCAAAGGGCAACGACGGCCATGGCGCGGGTCGCCGACAGGATGAAACATAGGAGCGGGGATCGGGGGTTGATTGAGAGGGCGGCGACGGCGGATATGGCCAAAGGAGGGAGGCGGGTCGAATGACAAAGGGCAGCGCCGCAGTGGTCACTGGTGGGAGGAACAGGAGACGGGAGGAATAGGAGGCACGGCGCCCGAGGCTCCTCCCGCTCCTCTGTGTGGCGATGGCGGCGCTGGGGGTTGGGATGAAGGGATCGAGGGAGTTAGAGGATTAGGTGTCAGCTGGGCCTTAGTGGGATGCTTGGCCCAGCTGATTGTCTCTATGTTTCCCATTTTCTCTCTTTTACCATTTATAGGAATTAAGAAAAGAGACAATGACCCAAAAAAAGGAACAGAGACAATGATTACATAAAAAAAAGACATTGATGGAGGCTAGGTGCATGTGCAAATATGAAAATGATTTATACTTAGCCCCATAGAAAAAGTTTCAACAAATTGAATAAGTTAAATTCAAACTCATTTGAATTTATTTCAAATGCATTTTAATTAGGTCTAGGCTTTAGGAGTGTTTTTGGTGGAGCTTGAGAAAGTGATAAAAAAATATTTGGACAAACTTTTGGGGGTAAACTTGAAGTAGAAAAGGATAGCGTTTTTGGACAAGGTTGGAATGGAAATTGGAAAAGTAATTAAATAAAATATAATAAGGCTCAAATTATTTTATGAAATGTTCATAGATTTAATTTGGTGTGAAATATTTAATGGCGTGATGAAATGCAAATGCAAAAATAAAATAAAAATACTATAATTGTGATTATGGAGAGATAAGAAGAAAAACTTCACACAAATTGAATAAGTTAAATTCAAACTCATAGATTTCAATCTTGAACCCAACTTTCATGTAGATCTTAAAAAAAATTGCATGTACATGTCAAATGACAGCCTACATGGTGGACTCAATTTTTGCACGATGATTGCTTCCACCTGGACCTAGCCAAACAAGTCAAGAGTGTAAGTGTGCATAGAGGACAAAAATAAATCTTTCACGTGTATGCATATATACATACATAACCAAAACATAGGTACTCATGCATCGTCAATGTATGTTGTGAAGCTTGTACACTAACAAAGTCATAACTAATGCCCCACTGTTTGATACATTGTCTTTTACTGAATATCAGATACGCCAAAAATCCATTGTTGTAAGCTAAAAATATCTACCTGGTTGTTGTGGCATGTCAAGGTTATGATGAATCAGACATTTCGCTCCACTACAAAAATAAATTTAATATGTCACTAAACAATTTTGAATGAAAACTACTATCCATAAGAAATCATTTCCTGGTAGCAAAATTTGATACAAAACTTTATTTAACATATACAATTTAGCATAATATTGTCACTCATTTTATATTTTCATTTATGAAAAAAAATCATAGATAAGGATCTTGTAGGGGAAGGGATGGGGAAGGGTGTTTGATGTTTTGTTTTCTCCCGTTGCAACGCACGGGCCTATGTCATAGTTCTAGTAATATTTTCTTGCTTGGATTTACTTTTCCTGAGGAATTATTACTCAGGTTTGTTCCACCATCTGTACACATGTATGTCAAGTGATGGTCGCATTAACGATGTTTGCGTGTTGGTTCGGTCAGTTTCCCGTCCGCACTTCGGCAAATGCCTCATCGGGGACTCGGACCGCCCTGTGAATATAGGCTTTCTCACGCCATCGCCCTGCACTGACATTGGCTTCGAAGCCAGGCCACATCTCTTTAAAAAATATTTTGCATAAATTAATTATGCGAGGTTTTTCTTCTATATTTATATTATTATTTTTTGGACTGCACTATTTTACATGTGTAGGTAATCGACTTCGATTGCGTCACGTGGTCACTTCGGCAAGCCGACGTCATTTTCCCAATCGGCTCACGTGATCACCTTGTTGGTCGAATTGCCATACCGACATGTTCGGTTGCCTTCGGGACTTTGGCATCGCTGAGAAAGCTCTGCCTCATCGAGTGTTCGGCACACGGGCCATATTTCTATTATTACTCACTTTGCATAAATTATTAATTATGCAACAAAATTTTATTTTACTTTATTATTATTACTATTATCTCTGTGCACAGGTAAATGATCCGGGTTGGGCAGCGCTGTCACCTCGGCGTACTAACGTACCATGGCTGGACCGGGGCTTCGTCATCATATCATTAACCCACACCACGGACTTCGGCGTCATCCTGCCGGCCTCCTCCGTCGCCTCATTCGAACTGGTGGTTCCATCCCGCCACATTAGCCATGCTATGTCGCCACTTCGGAGTGCCGAGCTCTTTGCTCCACCACCACGGGACCGGCTTGGGTGCTGTGACCTCATCCCGCCGTATGCTCAGGCCGCGCATCGGCACCGAGCACATTAACTAGCTAAGTAGCTTCCATGCTCAGTTTTTTTAATTCTTGTTCGGTTCGACCAAACATTATATTTATGCTAAAATATGTTTGTCAAAAATAAGGTTCGTTAAAAACCACTTTTCTTTGCCCTTGTTAACTGGGGCTCTTAAATTTATATGAGCCATTTTATAATAAGTCTTCTTCTTCTAAGTCGTTGCAAAGTCTTTTTCTACCACTCCTTTCTCGACTCGAGTGTGTGGTCAATAGCCAGATAGCCTGTTTTCTCTCTAATGCCGCTCGAGTTTAGTTCGCTAAACTGGCTTAACAAGCAGTACTCCACCCTCCGGATAGGAGGTTGTAGACGTAGGCTGACTCGCTTGAAGTCTTGAGATCGGATGTGTCATATTAATGCACGACAGAAGCACAAAAGTAAGACGAATTTTTGGATTGGCACCAAATGACTCGATTTAGTTTGGATGTAAAGTTTTTACTAAAGTTTTTTGGTTTTTCCAAGCCTATGGCACTTTTAAACAATTTGTGTGTTACTAGCATAAGTCTCGCAGTGCAACGCCGGACACCTTTAGAGATTCGGCAAAAACATTCTTGGATATTGCTATGTGTGCATTGGTTTCGAATTGTGTCTTCAGTCAATAGTTGGGTTACCCGGCTCCTGTGGCTTCCTCTTATGTTCCGCTTTATTCGGCTAGGTGTGCAAAGGGAGAACCACTACGATTGTGCTTCCAGCTCGAATGGTTAAGCACCTCAGTGGAGAAAGCCGAAAACTAACTGTCATAATGGGCGTAAACTGGTCAGCGATCCGATGACGGTGTCTAACTATAGATCGATACCGATTACCCCGTGTTAAACGATGGGCCTTTCCTCCTTGGCCGAAGTATTAATGGCTAGACTTTGGTTGGTGCCAAACACTAACCAAGGGCTCATAACTAGCTTCCCCAGTTTAAAGCTCCAATGACTAAGTGAAAGTTATAAAGCCCGCATATCTGATTGCCTCGTTTCCGCCAACACAACCGCCTTCGGGCACCGAGAAGTCGGCTAAGGGTTGTTTTGTTATTGCGGAAACACCCTGCGTAGCATCTACAAGGGGGTGGAAGCCAACAATGGGACACTTTCAATTGATAAGCGCTCGCAACAAAGTCAAAATAAACATATCATCGGCATTTTCTATTTAATATACGAGGACTGCCTTCCATAATCATTGTTATAAAGCCACGCATCAATTTGACTTGAGATTTTGGCCAAGCTAGGTTGCCTGGCTCCTGTGCTTACCCTTACGTTCTCGATTGTTCTGCTAGGCGGTAAAGAGAGCACCTCTGTGATTGTTACTACCGGGTCATCCGAGTTAGTACCTCAGACTGGGTGAAGTTGAGAGCTAGCGATCTTAAAGGATATAATTGGTCGGCAACAACGGAAGTGAAAATTTAGGATATAATTGACCGGGCCCCAAACTACATCCTCAATATTTTTCTCCCGCATTAATCGGAGGTGAGGTTTCATGATCATGGTCGGCATGACAACCCAAAGAAAGGAACCAATAGCGAGACTATTTTCTTTGGAAGATCTTTCTTACATTAAATAGTAATATAACATTCTCTCCGCATACCTTTGTTTATAAAACCATATGGCTGGATTGCATTGTTTCTCATAAATCTTTTCCCTCATAAAGGCTTTATAAAGTGGGACAAACACTCCCCGGCTACTGGCCGAGGAGGTTGAGGCCGATGGTCGGTCAACAAAGGCATTAATGATGTAGAGTACTTGGATACATAGAATCATTACACATAATTTGTGATTTTACTCTGAATATCGATCCTTAATTCGACCACTCGTGTCCACATTAAGGCTCGGGGGCTACTGGGATTCGGGCTTAACATTTAGTAATATTAAAGGGGCACATCGATCCCCTGATCTGGTGTGGCCACCCGACCAGTGTCTCGGGGGCTACTGCATTGCCTTTTCAATACAGAAAATTCAAATGCTCAGTGTTCGGCTTGAGCGAACCATGGGCAAATGCATCTTCAGATAACAATAGGAACTATCTAGGACCTATCTAGCGTTAAGCTAATATATTACAGCGAATTCTCGAGACCCTCTCTCAAGGGCCCGTCCGCCAATCACTATCTCCTCTAATGTGCATCTCGGGTTTTAGGCCGACGCACACAACTTGAGGGCAACTGGCTATATATCTCATCAGTAATAAATTGCATCATTCGGAAATAAAATCCGCAAACAATCAACCCAAACCTGAGTTGGTGCATCACCTCGGAAGCAGTCTGGCATAAAGCTCAGATGCAGGTGGTTGGCTCTATAGAGGGCATTTCCGGCATTAAGCTGGGCTGAACATTCTTGACTTTTTTGAGCCAAGGTTATCTATGACCCCTCCGATATAGTCCAGCGTTGGATCTCGGATACTCCCCGACGTTGGAGTTCGGATGCGGACTGACGTTGGAGCTCGGCTGCAAAAAGACACCTCGGATGCAGTCCGACATTAGAGCTTGGATACAGTTCGGCCTTGGAGGTCGGACGCAAGAGGACACCGCCACACGGGAACAACTTTAAACCCGAGGTGTGGTGTAAAAAAAATAAAAAGGCATTGCTAAAGGCGGAAAACTTAAAGGGTCTCCTCGGATACCCGACGTGTGAACTCTTCGGGTTCACTACGGCGATCCTCAAGATCGAAGATGAGAAGATTTGTTGAACCAGTTTTCAAGAGCGACGACCAAAGATGAAGAATAGTTCAGAAGAATCGAGGAGCGTCCCCAAGTTGGAGACCGGTTCAGGGGGCTACTGACGGTGTCTTGGACTAGGGGGTACTGACCATGTGGTCTCCCGACTAGTGGGTCGGGCCGAGGACCCCCATGATGATTCACTAATGGGCCACTTCAGGTAGCCCATGCCGAATACAAGGAGGATTCCACAAGGCAAGGACTCCTCTAAACCCTTGGCCTATGGTGCATATAGAAACCGAGGCTAGGCTAGTCAATAGAAAATCTAATATTCATCACTACAATCTCGTGGTAGATTCATGTACTATGTACTATACCCATATGAATACAATCAAAAGCAGGACGTAGGGTTTTACCTCCATCAAAAGGGCCCGAACCTAGGTAAAATCTCATGTCCCATGTTACCATCGCTCCAAGACGCCTAGCTTAGGACCCCTACTATGAGATATGCCGGATGTAGAACCGAAGTCCTCATTGCCGCTATTCGAGTGAGCGTCCTCGGGGGGTGGGGGCGACTCCTCGTCGACACGTGGGCAGACCAGCGGCGCCATGGTAGAGATTTGAGAGAGAGAGAGAGGGCGAGCGAGGGGGAGGATGTAGATGAGAATGCAGGTAGAAGGACGTGAGCAAGGTAGTATATATTGGCGGCCGGAATCTAGATCGACGAGGACAGTACACACGCCGGTCGCCAGAATTTACGAGTACTATAGTTTGAATTACACACGATTCCCGCATTAAAATGTGTGTGTGAACATAATAGCCGAAATCCGTGTGTGAACGTAATAGCTAGCGGTTTCCAATGTAGAACTCTGTCTGCTTAATGATCCCCGCCACTCACCTACCAAACTTCGAGCCGCGAGATAGAGTGCCAATCGTGTGGGGGCCGGTTGTCTTCCCAGATCTTTACATTTTTTTGAACAACAGTTTTTACATCATCTGATGATTTTAACTCGCACACAAGTACATAAAAATATGATTTTCCAAACCATTGTGGTTAGGCATTGCATGTAGATGTAGTTCAAATTTGAATTGCGGTCATTAAATGGTTAGAAAATCACTTAAATGTCTTTAAAGTTCAAATGACCCCTAAAAGTTTCCAAATTTTCACATGACAGTTGTATTAGTGCATGTTAAACATAGAAAAAAAATTGGAGGCCATAAGAGGAAGCTATCTCCCGTTCGTCATCAAACATGCATTGTTCCCTCTCGGAACCACGAACCTTCTAGTGAGTTGCACCGGCTTGTGAGGGGTGTGTGTCCAAACTTTCGTCAAACAGGACAATTTTTTACCACATCATCTTGGTGGCATGACATTAAATCAAGCAAGGTTTCATGTTTTTCTAATCATTTTTTATTTTTTTTGGAATTAAAATGCCATGGCACGCAATGCATGTGACCCTGCCGTGAGACCAATATGTTTGAAAATTCCTTCTAATTTACTGCACATGGAATTAACTAGCACACAAGTACACAAATATGATTTTTCAAACCGTTTGGTTAGGCGTTGCATGTAGATGTAGTTCAAATTTGAATTACGGTCATTAAATGGCTAGAAAATCACTTAAATGCCTTTAAAAGCTCAAATGACCCCTAGAATTTTCCAAAATTTCACATTACAGTTGTAATAGTGCATGTTAGACGTAGAAAAAATTGAAGGCCGTAAGAGGAAGCTAGCTCCCGTTTCGTCATCATACACCCATTGTTCCTTCTCGTAACCACGAACTTCTAGTGTGTTGCTCCGGTTTGTGAGGGGTGTCTGTCCAAACTTTCATCAAACATGCCAATTTTTTTACCACATCATCTTGGTGGCATGACATTACATCAAGCAAGGTTTCATGTGTTTCTGATTTTTTAATTTTTTTGGAATTAAAGTGCCATGTCACTCCATGCATACGTATGCATCTGTCCATGTCGTGAGACAAATATGTTTAAAAATTCTTTCTAATTTACTACACATGGAATTAACTCGCACAAATACACAAAAAAGATTTTTCAAACCATTATGGTTAGCCGTTGCATGTAGATGTAGTTCAAATTTGAATTACGGTCATTAAATATCTAGAAAATCACTCAAATGTATTTAAAAGGTCAAATGACCCCTAGAATTTTCCAAAATTTCACATTACAGTTGTAGTAGTGCACGTTAAATGTAGAAAAAAATGAAGGTCGTAAGAGGAAGCTATCTCCCGTTCATCATCAAACATGCATTGTTCCCTATCGGAACCATGCGCCTTCTAGTGAGTTGCTCTGGTTTGCGAGGGGTGTGTGTCCAAGCTTTCGTCAAACATCCCAAATGTTTTACCACATCATCTTGGTGGCATGACATTACATCAATTAAGGTTTCATGTGTTTCTGATATTTTTTTTAATTTTTTAGAATTAAAATGCCATGTCACTCCATGCTTAATTGTGTCATAGCCATTAGACCAATATGTTTGAAAATTCCTTCCAATTTACTGCACATGGAATTAAATCGCACACAATTATACAAATATGAGTTTTCGAACCATTATGGTTAGCTATTGCATGTACATGTAGTTCAAATTTCAATTACGGTCACTAAATGGCTAGAAAATCACTTAAATGTCATAAAAGGTCAAATGACCACTGAAATTTTCCAAATTTTGACATGACAGTTGTATTAGTACTGCAAAATTTCTCGTACATTTAAAACACCATCCGTTACCACTTCACTCCAAATTCGTCTTTCACAGCTAATAAAAAATATCTACAACATCATACACAGTTGTTTTCTAGGAACCGTTTGTGATCAAAATATCTGGGTCTATTTAATTCTCCCTCCTTAAGCTTCGTCGGCTCATCTGCTCCAGTGATGGCAACCCCCGAATCCACGAATCTCGATCCCCTTTACCGCACCCCCCTCTTGCAAAGATGACGCCATGGAAACACTTCGTGAAGGCCCGCACGATGGTCACCCCCCCGAGCGCCGCCACCTGCGCCGAGAGCGCGGCCGCCTACGTGGACAGTGTCGTCGCATCCACATTGAGTGCAGCCTCTTCCACCAAGAGAGAGTCTGCGGCAGCCGACAGGGCAGCTGCAGCTACTGTTGCGACGACAGCTGCAAACGCCAAGAGGGCTCGAGCTACCGTCCGTGCCGCCGATGTCGCCCTAGCCCGGGTCGAGACCATCCATGCCAAGATCGAGGATGCACACGCCAAGATATTCCAGGCCACATTGGACTCCAGCATGCAACCCATGTTCGAAAAGGCGGCAGTGGCCATGGAGCACCTGCTTCCTCATGAGGTCGCCGAGCGGGAGCTGGAGGTGCTGGAGGCGGCAGAGATCGAGGAGCGCCGGGAGGAGGAATTGTGGGTGGCCAAGGTCGAGGTAGAGAAGAGTCTGTCCGTCAAGGAATCAGCGGTGGAGTACCAACGCGAGCTCTGGCGTAGCCACTACTATGAGTACTACAACGTTGAGAGCGGCGCCGAGGACGAGGACGCAGTCGACTTCAGCAGGGGGGATGCGACACCAACGGCGGCACCTCGTCGGGATAAGTTGTAACACCCTCGATGCGACTATAGCTCCCACGTGTCGAGGCACGACTTAGAGACATAATCGCATTGAAGGCATATGTCGCTAGTTAGGCAATCTTCACAACATCCCATGTAATATGATAATAAAAAGGGAGATAACATAGTTGGCTTACACTCGCCACGTCAATCAAGTACATTAATAACATTACATCATCCAAACACTCATGGCCCGACTACGGCGCCAAAATAAAAGAGAACCCAACATGCGACACGGTCCCAATCACCCCCAACTGGGCACCACTACTGATCATCGGGAAAGGAAACATAGTAACATTGAGAGTCTTCGTCGAACTCTCACTTGAGCTCATATGCGTCTCCTGGAGCAGAATCATCAGGCCCTGCATCTGGTGTAATAGTAATCTGTGAGCCACAGGGACTCAGCAATCTCGCACCCTCGCGATCAAGACTATATAAGCTTATAGGTAAGGCAAGGTAAAATATGAGTGGAGCTGCAGCAAGCGACTAGCAAGTATGGTGGCTAACTTATTCGCAAAGGAGAGCGAGAAGAGGAGGCAAAGCGCGAGTGAGAAACTAGAGAGCAACCTGTGCAAACATTACTCCAACACCGTTTCCATTTCCCGGACTCCACCGAGAAGAGGCCATCACGGTAACACACTCGGTAGATTAATTTTAATTTAATTAAGGTTCAAGTTATCTACAACCGGACATTAACAAATTCCCATCTGCCCATAACCGCGGGCACGACTTTCGAAAGTTCAAACCCTGTAGGGGAGTCCCAACTTAGCCCATGACAAGCTCTCACGGTCAACGAAGGAATAGACCTCCTACCAAGACGTTCCGATCAGACTCGGTATCTCGGTAATTCATGACACTTCGACAGGTTAAAACAAGACCAGCAACACCGCCCGAATGTGCCGACAAATCCCGATAGGAGCTGCACATATCTCTTTCTCAGGGAACACTCAGATGAGCGATCCATACAACTAAAACCAAACCTCGAGTTTCCCCGAGGGGGCGCTGCACAGGACTCTAGTTTGGACCAACACTCATAGGAGCACTGGCCCGGGGGGTTTAAAATAAGATGATCCGCGGGCTCCGGAAACCCGAGGGAAAAAGAGGCTAGGTGGCAAATGTTAAGACCAAGGTTGGGCGTTGCTGGAAAAGCTTTAATCAAGGCGAACTATCAAGGGGTTCCCATTATAACCCAACCGCGTAAGGAACGCAAAATCTGGGAACATAACACCGATATGACGGAAACTAGGGCGGCAAGAGTGGAACAAAACACTAGGCGAGAGGCCGAGCCTTCCACCCTTTACCAAGTATATAGATGCAGTAAGATAACATGGCAATATAATGATATCCCAACAAGTAAATAAAAGATGTTCCAACAAGGAACGGCCTCCAATCTTCACCTGCAACTAGCTACGCTATACGAGGGGATGAACAAAGCGGTAACGTAGCCAATCAACGGTTTGCTAGGACAATGGTGGCTTAGAGGTTTGACATGGAAATTTGGGAGGCTTGCAAGCAAGCAGTAGGCATCGTAGCAATGGCATAGCAAAAGAGCGAGCAAACTAGCATAGCAAAGATAGTAGTGATTTCGAGGGTATGATCATCTTGCCTGCACAGTTGTCAGAGTTGACTGGATCCTCGAAAGCAAACTCAACGGGCTCCTCGTTAGCGAACTCGTCTCCCGGCTCTACCCAAACAAGACAAACAAGCAACAAGGATACAATCAACCTCGAGCAAACTCAAACAACACAATGCAAAGATGATATGCTATGCGGGATGCGATGTGGGATGCAAAATGCAAGATATGACAGGAAATGCATGAACCTGGCCTCAACTTGGAAAACCAAATGTTCCACTGGAAAGATGAGATGAAATCTCTTGAAAACGATATAAAGAACGCCAGAATCGGAGTTACGGTTTGGAAATGGCAAGCGATTCGAAAATGACACCGGTCTGCGATTTAAAGAAAGTAGGCATCTCAATGCAATGAGATGAACATGCTACAGCACCCAAACATGATAACAAAATACATGGAAGGGATGCACACAAGATGCTTAACAAAAGTCTAGCACTGAGCTACGGCCAATTCATCCATTAGGAGGTTCAAACAAGCATGGAAAAAACGCAAATGGTAAAACAGATCTCAGACTTGGTGAAATTAACACTTGTCTGGAATTTCAGATCATATAGCCCTCTTCGGAGCAACAAAATTACATGCTACAGGATCTGAACATGACAAAGAAAGACATGGAATGGAGCTACTCAAAAAGCTTAACAAAAGTCCCTTAGTGACCTTGTGCCAAAAGGGATCACAAAAATATACTAACAAGCACACGAACATAGCAAAAACATAATCAGTTTTCAGACTTAGTGAAAACTGGGACATGCTGAAACATAACTCACGAAGGCATGTTTACGAGCTCGATGCACTCACCACGGTGCAAGTCATGGCATGAAAAGCATACATACCTTAACAAGGCACAAAATTCTAGCTAGAAATGGCAAGAACAATGTCATAGCATGCACAGATCAACTACAATAACATCGGCAAAATCGCAAACAAGTTGACGATCTGCCCAGATTCGCAACGAAGCAAAAGTAGAGCTCGATTGACTCAAGCCAGGGTGATCCATAATTGCAAACAAAGACATGGATGGATAGAGCACTACAATATTAACAAAACATCCTTACTGATCATCCTCAAAAGAGGCACTGATCACTAGGAAACAACACGAACATATGGCATCATGAGATAAACAGCTCCAGGTCTTAGTGAAATCACTAAGTTCCTGAAAACAGACTTAGCAAGTGCACCACTTTGCAAGCTTGCACAAGTCACCACACACATCCTAAAAATACATGGGTTGCACCTCTGGAGAGATGACAAAACCCTTAACAAAACACATGTAGAACTCACGGGCATATCATGCACACAATAATCATGGCAAAAATGACAAAAGTGCTACACGGAGTAGCAGATCTGACAATTAACTCAAGTAGCCATCTTCTAACAGCATTTCGGGCATCAAGATGAACTCAAATGAAAATGATGCAATGGAATGAAATGATGTACTCTCTGAGATGAACACTTTGATATTCTATATACATGAATCAGAGCTACGGATTCAAAGTTACGGAGCCGTGAACATGTGCACATGGACTGAAATTTCTGGGACTTAGACAAAATTCAACCTCCGATCTAGGGTTTCCAGATCTGCACGCTTTCCGAGGCGGTGGCGCGCGCACTGTAGACGGCCGGGGTTCGGTTCGCCGGTGGGAGAGAAGAAGAGGCGAGGACGAGGGAGAGGGCGGCCGGCGGCGGTGGAGCTTGCCGGCATCGAGGAGGCGACGGCTCCGGGCGGCGGACACGGCGCGGCGGCGGCGGGGACCCGCGGCGGCTGCGGCGGCCGGAGAAGGAGACAGCAGGCGGCGGCGGGGCTCGCAGCGCCGGCGCGCGGCGGCGCGGCTACGGGGAAGAAGGCGCGGGCGAGGCGCGCGGCCTCTGGCCCGGATCGGCGGCTTGCGGGCCGGCCTCGGGCCCGAGTGGGCCTTGGCGGGAGTGGCGGTGATGTGGTCCGGGGCGCCCATGTGGCGGCTCCTGATTGGCGGAGGAGGATCCGGACGTTGTCCGGCCTATGCGGACACGTCCGGCGGCGGCGGAGATGGTTTTTAGGGTTTCGGGGAGAGGAAGAGATCCGAAAACGGAGGGGTCTATTTATAGGCATAGAGGGAGCTAGGAGAGTCCAAATGAGGTGCGGTTTTCGGCCACGCGATCGTGATCGAACGCTCTAGATGATGGAGCAGAGTTTGGTGGGTTTTGGGCCAAATTGGAGGGATGTTGGGCTGCAACACACACGAGGCCTTTTCGGTCTGCCGGTAGTAAACCAAGGCTGCTTGGCAAGTCTCGGTCCAATCCGGAAATGTTTAATCCCCACACACGAAAAAAAGGTAGAAATGACCACCAGAGGAGAACGGAGCGCCGGATTGCAAAACAGACAATGGGAAAAATGCTCGGATGCATGAGATGAACACGTATGCAAATGAAATGCACATGATGACATGATATGAGATGCATGACAACGACAACAACACACGGAGACAAAAACCCGAACCCGAGGAAATAAATATAACTTAACGCCCGAAACGGCAAGAGTTGGAGTACAAATAGGGAAAGTTACATCCGGGGTGTTACAACACTCCACCACTACGAAAAGATCTCGTCCCGAGATCTAGGACTGAAAGAATGCCGGGTACTTAGAACGGAGGTGATCCTCGCGTTCCCAGGTAGCTTCACGGTCGGAATGGTGTGACCACTTGACTTTGAGAAATTTGATCGACTTGTTGCTAGTCTTGCGTTCAGTCTCTTCAAGAATAGCAACTGGGTGCTCACGATAAGAGAGATCTTCTTGGAGCTCAATGTCCTCGAAGTTGACGGTGCGGTCAGGAGTCTTGAAGCACTTTCGAAGCTGAGAGACATGGAACACGTCATGAACATTTGCAAAGTTTGAAGGAAGCTCGAGTTGATAGGCGAGGTCGCCTCTCTTGCTGACAATCTTGAAAGGTCCCACGTATCTAGGGGCAAGCTTCCCTTTGATACCGAAGTGACGAGTACCTTTCATAGGAGAGACGCGGAGGTAAACATGATCTCCGATCTCGAAAGACAAATCACGGTGCTTACTATCATAGTAGCTCTTCTGGCGGGATTGGGCTGCTTTGAGGTTATCACGAAAGACTTTGCACATTTCTTCTGCCTCTGTGATTAAGTCATTACCCAAAAGCTGACGTTCACCGGTTTCGGACCAGTTGAGAGGGGTACGGCACTTCCTGCCATACAGAATTTCAAAAGGGGCCTTGCCCGAACTTGCTTGAAAACTGTTGTTGTAGGAGAATTCAGCATAAGGAAGACAATCCTCCCATTTCATGCCGAAGGAGATCACACAAGCCCTGAGCATATCTTCAAGAATCTGGTTGACACACTCGACTTGACCGCTAGTTTGAGGATGGAAAGCTGTGCTGAAGCGGATGTTGGTGCCCATGGCCTTCTGAAAAGAATCCCAAAACTTCGAGGTAAAAATGCTGCCATGGTCTGAAGATATCACTTGTGGAATACCGTGGAGAGAGACAATTCGAGAGGTATAGAGTTCTGCCAATTGAGCTGCAGTGATCGACTCTTTAATAGGCAGAAAGTGAGCCACTTTGGTGAGTTTGTCGATGACAACAAATATAGCATCATTGTCACGCTTGGACTTTGGAAACCCAGTCACGAAGTCCATCTCAATGTGGTCAAACTTCCATTCTGGAATGGCAAGAGGTTGGAGGAGACTAGCTGGCCTTTGGTGTTCTACCTTCACTCTTCTGCAGACATCACATTCATACTTTGATGCAAAAGGTTTGGAAATGAAGCAATGCGATGCACCCGTGTCAAAAAGCACTTTTGCAGGAATATCATTAACAGGAAGGTTACCCATGATGACATCTGACGAGTCCTCTGCCTAAGCTGCATTCATCAAATTGACCTAGGCATGCTTGGGGCTATGCTTGACCACAGCTGTACTTGCCGATCTGATAGGAAGAGGAGGAGGAAGACGCCTCTGGTTGAGACACTTGTTGGCATAGTGACCCTTCTGTTGGCACTTGTTGCACGTGACCTCTGAAAGCGGACGGTGATACGAAGCACTCGATCTTGGAGGTTGAGACGAAGTCTTGTTCTGAAAGCCAGGGTTGGGTGGGTGGGAAGAACCACTGCCACCTTTGCTCTTCTGCTGAAACGACTGAAAAAACGGAGGAGGAGGAAGCCAAAACTTCTGCTGCTTGGCCACTTGAGTAGAGGAAGAAGGAGTAACATCTCTGACTCGCTTCTTGGAAGCATCACACCTCAACTGAGCAGCCTCTTGCTTCAATGCCATGTTGTAGAACTCATCGTACCTCAATGGCTCGAAAAGAACAAGAGCTAGCTGAAATTCTTCTCTGAGACCACCCCTGAACTGATATATCATGCTCTTCTCATCAGGTACGTCCTACTTGGCAAAGCGGGCGAGCTTCTGGAACAACTTGTTGTAGTCATAGACAGACAAAGAGCCTTGGTTTAGATTGCGGAATTCCTCACGCTTGCTTTCAACCACACTCTGGGGAATATGATGAGCTCGGAAATCTCGACGGAAATCATCCCAAGTGATAACACGTCTACCTCTGGAATCCTTGTACTGCTGGAACCATTCTGCAGCTTGATCTTTGAGTTGGAAGGAAGCGAACTTGACAAAGTCCTCAGGCCTGACGTTACTGCACTCGAAATGCTTACACAGATCCACAAGCCAATCGTCAGCATCGGTTGCCTCAACACAATTGCTGAAAGTCTTTGGCCTGTTAGCAAGGAACCGGTTGAGTGTAGCAAAGTGACTCTGATTGCTGCCTTGATTCCCTTGGTTGCCTTGGTTGCGCTCTTGAAGAATTTGCATGATCAACTGTGTGTTTGCATTGGTTGCGGCCATCACAGCTTGCCATGCCTCTGGAGGAGGTGGAGGTGGTGGCGGATCAGGATTCAGAGTCGTGCGCGTTGGAGGAGCCATCCTGAAGAGGTTGACCACCATTAGCACACTGATAGACAAATATGAAGCTGAATCCAATGGAATGAAAATTGCAACATATAGTCTTCACATGCGAACAAAATGAACGAATGCATTCCTCTTGAAATGGTCACATATCCATAAATTGAGAAGCCACGTAGAATTAAGGTAGAGAAATAAATCAACAAGGTACGGATCAAGAACGAATAATCGGTAAGAAATCCCAATCTCAAACCAATATCCGTGGAAGAAGAACTAGAGCTACTAGAATTCCCACCTATGAAATTTTCGAACCTTTCCGGTTATGCAATCAGGTGTTGGGGATACAGGGGAAGCATAATATCTCACCCAAACTAGCAAATCCTACATCCAACTGTATCCATCCTTGAACACATAACCGAGAAAAAATTCAGAAACCATCTACCTCAACCTTCGAAAATCATCCGTTATACAAGTTATGGCGATACTCCCGAACTCCCGCCCCAGTACTGGGTGGCGTCAAGGTTATCTCACCAACGAACTGCATACAAGAGATTTTCGATGTCGGTGTACTAACTCAGGTATTCCAGAACTGCAACGATAAAATTATGATGACAACACCTCAGAGCTCAACTCCCTGGGACACTTCCACTAAACCCCTGACAGGAGGCACCAAGACAATGTTCTCATCATAAACCCATCGGAATGATTCCAAGATACCCGCGTGATCCTAAAAAAAATTAGTGAAATTTGAGAAGAGAAGAGTCAAAACTCTACGTCAGGATGCCTTACCAGAGCGATGAGGAGACTGGGAAGTAAAAAGAATTCCTAATCTCTCCGATATATAATTCCTAAAAGACTCAAAACATTTTTCTAGACACAACTCGGCCGCTAAAAACGATCAAGCAATGGGGCTCCTAAGGTCGGGGAAGGCTCTGATTACCAACTTGTAACACCCTCGATGCGACTATAGCTCCCACGTGTCGAGGCACGACTTAGAGACATAATCGCATTGAAGGCATATGTCGCAAGTTAGGCAATCTTCACAACATCCCATGTAATATGATAATAAAAAGGGAGATAACATAGTTGGCTTACACTCGCCACGTCAATCAAGTACATTAATAACATTACACCATCCAAACACTCATGGCCCGACTACGGCGCCAAAATAAAAGAGAACCCAACATGCGACACGGTCCCAATCACCCCCAACTGGGCACCACTACTGATCATCGGGAAAGGAAACATAGTAACGCTGAGAGTCTTCGTCGAACTCCCACTTGAGCTCATACGCGTCTCCTGGAGCAGAATCATCAGGCCCTGCATCTGGTGTAATAGTAATCTGTGAGCCACAGGGACTCAACAATCTCGCACCCTCGCGATCAAGACTATATAAGCTTATAGGTAAGGCAAGGTAAAATATGAGTGGAGCTGCAGCAAGCGACTAGCAAGTATGGTGTCTAACTTATTCGCAAAGGAGAGCGAGAAGAGAGGCAAAGCGCGAGCGAGAAACTAGAGAGCAACCTGCACAAACATTACTCCAACAGCGTGTCCACTTCCCGGACTCCGCCGAGATGAGGCCATCACGGTAACACACTCGGTTGATTCATTTTAATTTAATTAAGGTTCAAGTTATCTACAACCGGACATTAACAAATTCCCATCTGCCCATAACCGCGGGCACGACTTTCGAAAGTTCAAACCCTGCAGGGGAGTCCCAACTTAGCCCATGACAAGCTCTCACGGTCAACGAAGGAATAGACCTCCTCCCAAGACGTTCCGATCAGACTCAGTATCTCGGTAATTCAAGACACTTCGACAGGTTAAAACAAGACCAGCAACACCACCCGAATGTGCCGAAAAATCCCGATAGGAGCTGCACATATCTCTTTCTCAGGGCACACTCAGATGAGCGCTCCATACAACTCAAACCAAACCTCGAGTTTCCCCGAGGGGGCGCTGCACAGGACTCTAGTTTGGACCAACACTCATAGGAGCACTGGCCCGGGGGGTTTAAAATAAGATGACCCGCGGGCTCCGGAAACCCGAGGGAAAAAGAGGCTAGGTGGCAAATGGTAAGACCAAGGTTGGGCGTTGCTGGAAAAGCTTTAATCAAGGGGTTCCCATTATAACCCAGCCGCGTAAGGAACGCAAAATCCGGGAACATAACACCGATATGATGGAAACTGGGGCGGCAAGAGTGGAACAAAACACTAGGCGAGAGGCCAAGCCTTCCACCCTTTACCAAGTATATAGGTGCATTAAGATAACATGGCAATATAATGATATCCCAACAAGTAAATAAAAAATGTTCCAACAAGGAACGGCCTCCAATCTTCACCTGCAACTAGCTACGCTATAAGAGGGGTTGAACAAAGCGGTAACATACCAATCAACGGTTTGCTAGGACAATGGTGGGTTAGAGGTTTGACATGGCAATTTGGGAGGCTTGCAAGCAAGTGGTAGGCATCGTAGCAATGGCATAGCAAAAGAGCGAGCAAACTAGCATAGCAAAGATAGTAGTGATTTCGAGGGTATGATCATCTTGCCTGCACAATTGTCAGAGTTGACTGGATCCTCGAAAGCAAACTCAACGGGCTCCTCGTTAGCGAACTCGTCTCCGGGCTCTACCCAAACAAGAAAAACAAGCAACAAGGATACAATCAACCTCGAGCAAACTCAAACAACACAATGCAAAGATGATATGTTATGCAGGATGCGATGCGGGATGCAAAATGCAAGATATGACAGGAAATGCATGAACCTAGCCACAACTTTGAAAACCAAGCGTGCAACTGGAAAGATGAGATGAAATCGCTTGAAAACGATATATAGAACGCCGGAATCGGAGTTACGGTTTGGAAATGGCAAGCGATTCGAAAATGACACCGGTCTGCGATTTACAGCAAGTAGGCATCTAAATGCAATGAGATGAACATGCTACAGCACCCAAACATGATAAAAAAAATACATGGCAGGGATGCACACAAGATGCTTAACAAAAGTCTAGCACTGAGCTACGGCCAATTCATCCATTAGGAGGTTCAAACAAGCATGGCAAAAACACAAATGGTAAAACAGATCTCAGACTTGGTGAAATTAACACTTGTCTGGAATTTCAGATCATATAGCCCTCTTCGGAGCAACAAAACAACATGCTACAGGACATGAACATGACAAAGAAAGACATGGAATGGAGCTACTCAAAAAGCTTAACAAAAGTCCCTTAGTGACCTTGAGCCAAAAGGGATCACAAAAATATACTAACAAGCACACGAACATAGCAAAAACATAATCAGTTTTCAGACTTAGTGAAAACTGGGACATGCTGAAACATAACTCACGAAGGCATGTTTACGAGCTCGATGCACTCACCACGGTGCAACTCATGGCATGAAAAGCATACATCCCTTAACAAGGCACAAAATTCAAGCTAGAAATGGCAAGAACAATGTCATAGCATGCACGGATCAACTACAATAACATCGGCAAAATCGCAAACAAGTTGACGATCTGCCCAGATTCGCAACGAAGCAAAAGTAGAGCTCGATTGACTCAAGCCAGGGTGATCCATAATTGCAAACAAAGACATGGATGGATAGAGCACTACAATATTAACAAAACATCCTTACTGATCATCCTCAAAAGAGGCACTGATCACTAGGAAACAACACGAACATATGGCATCATGAGATAAACAGCTCCAGGTCTTAGTGAAATCACTAAGTCCCTGAAAACAGACTTAGCAAGTGCACCACTTTGCAAGCTTGCACAAGTCACCACACACATCCTAAAAATACATGGGTTGCACCTCTGGAGAGATGACAAAACCCTTAACAAAACACATGTAGAACTCACGGGCATATCATGCACACAATAATCATGGCAAAAATGACAAAAGTGCTACACGGAGTAGCAGATCTGACAATTAACTCAAGTAGCCATCTTCTAAAAGCATTTCGGGCATCAAGATGAACTCAAATGAAAATGATGCAATGGAATGAAATGATGTACTCTCTGAGATGAACATTTTGATATTCTATATACATGAATCAGAGCTACGGATTCAAAGTTACGGAGCCGTGAACATGTGCACATGGACTGAAATTTCTGGGACTTAGAGAAAATTCAACCTCTGATCTAGGGTTTCCAGATCTGCACGCTTTCCGAGGCGGTGGCGCGCGCACTGTAGACGGCCGGGGTTCGTTTCGCCGGTTGGAGAGAAGAAGAGGCGAGGACGAGGGAGAGGGCGGCCGGCGGCGGTGGAGCTTGCCGGCATCGAGGAGGCGACGGCTCCGGGCGGCGGACACGGCGCGGCGGCGGCGGGGACCCGCGGCGGCTGCGGCGGCCGGAGAAGGAGACAGCAGGCGGCGGCGGGGCTCGCAGCGCCGGCGCGCGGCGGCGCGGCTACGGGGAAGAAGGCGCGGGCGAGGCGCGCGGCCTCTGGCCCGGATCGGCGGCTTGCGGGCTGGCCTCGGGCCCGAGTGGGCCTTGGCGGGAGTGGCGGTGATGTGGTCCGGGGCGCCCATGTGGCGGCTCCTGATTGGCGGAGGAGGATCCGGACGTTGTCCGGCCTGTGCGGACACGTCCGGCGGCGGCGGAGATGGTTTTTAGGGTTTCGGGGAGAGGAAGAGATCCGAAAACGGAGGGGTCTATTTATAGGCATAGAGGGAGCTAGGAGAGTCCAAATGAGGTGCGGTTTTCGGCCACGCGATCGTGATCGAACGCTCTAGATGATGGAGCAGAGTTTGGTGGGTTTTGGGCCAAATTGGAGGGATGTTGGGCTGCAACACACACGAGGCCTTTTCGGTATGCCGGTAGTAAACCAAGGCTGCTTGGCAAGTCTCGGTCCAATCCGGAAATGTTTAATCCCCACACACGAAAAAAAGGTAGAAATGACCACCAGAGGAGAACGGAGCGCCGGATTGCAAAACAGACAATGGGAAAAATGCTCGGATGCATGAGATGAACACGTATGCAAATGAAATGCACATGATGACATGATATGAGATGCATGACAACGACAACAACACACGGAGACAAAAACCCGAACCCGAGGAAATAAATATAACTTAACGCCGGAAACGGCAAGAGTTGGAGTACAAATAGGGAAAGTTACATCCGGGGTGTTACAACACTCCACCACTACGAAAAGATCTCGTCCCGAGATCTAGGACTGAAAGAATGCCGGGTACTTAGAACGGAGGTGATCCTCGCGTTCCCAGGTAGCTTCACGGTCGGAATGGTGTGACCACTTGACTTTGAGAAATTTGATCGACTTGTTGCTAGTCTTGCGTTCAGTCTCTTCAAGAATAGCAACTGGGTGCTCACGATAAGAGAGATCTTCTTGGAGCTCAATGTCCTCGAAGTTGACGGTGCGGTCAGGAGTCTTGAAGCACTTTCGAAGCTGAGAGACATGGAACACGTCATGAACATTTGCAAAGTTTGAAGGAAGCTCGAGTTGATAGGCGAGGTCGCCTCTCTTGCTGACAATCTTGAAAGGTCCCACGTATCTAGGGGCAAGCTTCAGATTACCAAGTCTCCATCTCTACTTGTTACTGCTTATTCTGATGCAGACTGGGCAGGGTGTGCTGATGATAGAAGATCTACATGTGGTTTTGCTGTGTTTCTAGGAACTAATTTCATATCATGGAGTGCTAGAAAACAGGTTACTGTTTCAAGGTCAAGTACATAGGCTGAATATAAAGCTTTGGCAAATGCTAGAGAAGAAGTAATGTGGATACAGACATTGCTCTATGAACTTGGAATCAAGGCTCCACAAGCTGCTAGACTATGGTGTGATAATATTGGTGCAACCTACCTTTGAGCTAATCCTGTTTTTCATGCACACACCAAACGTATTGAAGTTGATTTCCACTTTGCGAGAGAAAGGGTAGCTCGCAAGCTACTTGATATTCGGTTTATAGCTACTGGGATCAACTTGCTGATGGCTTCACAAAACCTCTCACTACGATAAGGTTGGATGAGTTCACGTACAATCTTAACCTTGCAAAGGTTTGTTGACGTTTAGATTGAGGGGGAGTGTTAGAAGATGTATAGAGATAGGAAAGGTGTTTAAACTTGTATCTTCTTTCTATCTCTTCTTCTGTTCTAACTTCTCCGACCAACTCTCCTGTAAGGATTGATCTCCATCGATCTCTTCTTGTAAGCCATGACACATGTGATATAAATATAAACCGTGGCCCGAGCAAAGGGTTCAACGCTTCCATCAATGTTTTGCATTCTATACGCGTGCATTTAAGTGCAACGGCTTTTTCTACAGCGGGTACATAGCGCGTGCATTGGTCTTCTTCTATACGGCACACAGAAAAATAGAATATGATAGTGGAAACTAGGGAATACAGTGCCACTATTTTAGTGGGCTCAGATCCCCATGCGACTAGATGAGCAGGATTTCACTGGATGTGGTCGCCGTGTGCTCCTTTGCAATTTCGTAATCATATAGGATTATATCATTTGTACATAACAAACTAAATTGGTGCTCGTGCTCGAGTGGACATTATATTTTGAATGTGAAAATTACATCATATGACAGAAATATGACACTGTTCATCATGATTTTGTTGTATTTGTGTACACCCTTCATCCAAGTATATAGGGGCTAATACATCTCCCAAAGTTATTTTTAACCGATAATATATGGGATGTATGTTATAAAAATTATATCATTAGAAACTCCTTTCACACACAATTTTGACGGTATCCTTTGTGTAATATGCATGTCCTATATTATTAATCTAACGCATGGTCAATGGTAATCTCAAAAACGTATTAGGCCCTATATATTTGGCTGGAGGGATTAGCTCACATGGTTACTTATTGCATCATCAAACTTTACACATGTTACATCCATATAAACTTGTAGAATGTTTTTAAGAATTTTATAGAACTTAACAATGTGACTTTCTAATTAATCAAAAATAAAAAAAATGTGCTCAAAACCCCGCTTTCCTTTTTACTGCCATATGGTCACACTATTATACACTACATTCCTTTGCTTAAAGCATCTAAAGGTTTGGTAAGCAAATCTATCCCCTCAAATGCCAGCGGACGCGTCTGGGTGTGTCTGCGGGCACTGCCTAGGCACTCCTCAAATATCCTTATGTGCATCCGAACTCCTCATAGTTGAAACATACAAAGCATGCAAAACAAACACTAGTAGAAAATGGGCCATTTGTCCCGGTTTGTAAGGCCCATTTCTCCCAGCTGGGGAACCGGAACTAAAGGGTCGGTACTAAAGCCCAACACCATTAGTCCCGCTTCTTACACCAACCGGGACAGATGGGCCTCCAAGTGGCTGATGCGGTTTGCCCAGGTAGGGGGGCTGTCGGTGTCAAAACCGGCGGATCTCGGGTAGGGGGTCCCGAACTATGCATCTAGGTGGATGGTAAGAGGAGGTAGGGGACACGAAGTTTTACCTAGGTTCGGGCCCTCTCGATGGAGGTAAAACCCTACGTCCTTCTTGATTAATATGGATGATATGGGTAGTACAAGAGTAGATCTACCACGAGATCAGAGAGGCTAAACCCTAGAAGCTAGCCTATGGTATGATTGTATGTTGTCCTATGGACTAAAACCCTCCGGTTTATATAGACTCCGAAGGGGGCTAGGGTTACACAAGGTCAGTTACAAAGGAGGAAATATACATATCCGTATTTCCTAGCTTGCCTTCCACGCCAAGTAGAGTCCCATCCGGACACAAGACGAAGTCTTCAATCTTGTATCTTCATAGTCCAACAGTCCGGTCAAAGGATATAGTCCGGCTATCCGGAGACCCCCTAATCCAGGACTCCCTCAGTAGCCCCCGAACCAGGCTTCAATGACGATGAGTCTGGCGCGTAGTGTTGTCTTCGGCATTGCAAGGCGGGTTCTTCTCCAACTTTCAAGTGTTCGTAAGCAGTGTCCGGCTCCATAAATGTTGAACCTCTTGACTTCCGTGCCCAATAAGGGCTATCTCCCATGCGTCGAATGAATACGAGGCGCCAGGGCATTTTTACATTTGCCCCCTAGCTAGATAAATAAATTGTCTATTAAAGAGATGGGGATTCTTAGATTCGATCCATATCATCCTCCCCCAGCGAGAATTCATCAGAGCGTGCTTCGGAAAGATCCATTCGAGCATGGCCGACCTCCGCAGCTCCTCCTCCCGCCCCCGTAGCCCTAAGCCCGGTGATTGGGAGAGGTGTTCAGTCCCGCACAACCGATTAGTCGAGCTGCAGACTAAGGGATTTCTCCCTCCGGCGTACATGGTGCCCGTTCGAGCCGGGCTCGCCACCTATAATGGCGGGGCGCAAGCGGAGAGCCTTCCTTGTCCCTCCATGGGAGAACGGGTCTGCCTTGTTCCTTACTTACTAAGGGGACTCGGATTTCCAATTCATCCATTCCTCCGCAGGCTCCTGGAGTTCTACGGCCTCCAATTACACAATCTCACCCCTGCCTCCATTCTACATATTGCGGGCTATGTTGCTCTCTGCGAGTTGTTCCTGGGCTGCAAGGCTCACTTCGAGCTGTGGAAAAGGCTATTCTGCCTTGTCCCTCGCACACAGACACTACAAAAAAAAGACACATCCGTGACATTTTGGGCCGAACGAAATTTTTTTCTGTCATACATATGACACTTCTATGACGATAATTGTGACAAAACCCAGTATCTTCATAGATGTGGTGGGCTCCTACTTCTATGACAAAAAATATGACAAAAAATGGGCTTTTTCATCCTGGGCGGGCCGGAGACGCAGCTGCACGACATTCTTTGGGCCGTCCATGACGGAAAAAACCGTGGTAGAAGTGAGGGGGAGGAAAATTTCGGGGAGTTCCCGGTTATGATGGGAGGTCAGGGGCCGAGCGATGTGCGTTTCTCTCATACACGTACGCGTGTGTGTGCGAGGCGTTGGCTCTAACTGAACCCAAGCGAGGCATTGGGCTCTAACTGAACCCGAGCGATTGCACTGCAAGCTATGCGTTTCTGAACCCGAGCGATCGATCGATGGCTGTTAACTGACCCGATCAAGCGATTCCTTCGCTACTGCTGCTAACTGAAGCTGATCGATGGGATTAACAGTGAGTGTTGCGGGGGGGTGGATGAACAGTAAGCGGTGGCATTCCCTCTGGATGAACAGGATCCCATGGTGTGGTGGAGGGCTGGATGAACAGTAGACGGTGGAGGGGTGCCCGTGGAGGGGTGGATGAACAGGACCCCGTGGTGTGGAGGGCAGGATGAACATTAGACGGTGGAGGGGTGCCCGTGGAGGGGTGGTTGAACAGGACCCCGTGGTGTGGAGGGCTGGATGAACAGTAGACGGTGGAGGGGTGGTTGAACAGTAGCCGGTGGAGTAGCGCGCAGTGGAGGCTGGATGAACAGGAGCCCGTGGAGGCTGGAGGAGGTCGACGGTGGATGAACAGTAGCTCGTGGAGGCTGGAGGCGGTCGCCGGTGGAGATGAACAGTATCCCGTGGAGTCCCGTTTTGCGGTACGCCACACCCCTCCCGATGAACAGGGCCCCCGTTTCGACCATATATAGCGCTCCAACACAAGTTTGTTTCCTCTGTTTTGCGGTAGGCCACACCCCTCCCGATCAACACGACCCCCGCTTAGACTGTAGGAGGTCCGTTTCCTCCATTTTGCGGTACGCCACACCCCTCCCGATCAACAGGACCCCAGTTTCGACCATAGGAGGTCCGTTTCCTCCGTTTTGCGGTATGCCACACCCCTCCCGATCAACAGGACCCTCGTTTCGACCTTAGGAGGTCCGTTTCCTCTGTTTTGCGGTACGCCAGGCCTCGTTTCCATCGCCTCTTCCGTTCAAGCCCTCCCGATGAACACGACCACGCATTCCGTTCGGACCCATGAACACGACGACGACGCTGTTTCTCCGTTCCGACCCAGCCATGTACACGAGCCCTCGGCGTACGTATGCGTGAGTAGGCGTTCGAGACCCCGCCCGTATGTCCACATACGTGGCCGTATTTTCATTCTTGCACCCTGGCCGCCTCTACTACAACACGTGCGTGCCTATACATCCACCACTATATATGTACGTACACGTTCGCGACCAGAATGACAACGCTACATATGCTTCGACCAGGTGGGTCCCGACTGTCACGCACTTCCTTGCCTGCGAAGATGTAGCTGGTGGGTCCTAGTAGTCAGGGGGGCGAATCAATTTTTTTTGCCCGGGCGCACTTCCTTGCGTGTGAAGGTGTAGCTGGTGGGTCCCAACACTCAGGGGGGAAACATTTTTTTCACGAAATACGGTGGCCCGTCCGGTGGGTATCTGCTGTCAGGTGGAGGAATCATTATTTTACGCGTGATAAGGAGGCACTTCCTTGCTGCCGCCGTGGACCCAGCTATCAGCCTCTCCACGTACAGTCCACGTCCGATGAAAGTCTTTCCTTGACCACGTTGACCACGCCGCGCCGAGAGCACCAGGGCGGTGGATGACGGTGAGGCCTAGGAAGGGGACGACGCGGAGCCGGGGAAGACGCGGCAGTGGATGCCCACGCGGAGAGGAGTACGAGGGTTCACTGGTTCGGCTGCGGTGTGAGGCTACCGTCGCCGGAGGGCCTGGCTAGCGGTGGGAGTAGTAGGGGGCGATGAGGCCTCATCGGCAGCACATCCAACCATTGGAGGCAGGAGCAGGCGGTCTCCCCGACGCTAGTTTGGGCGGCTGGTGCAAGAAGAGCAGCGATTGAAGAAGCAGCAGGACCGTTCGATTCAAATCCAACGGTTACTGCTGCTAGAATCGTTTGTTGACTAAGTTGACAAGCCCTGCATACGCATCAACTTAGTAGGCCCAGAGATTAGCCTCCCAACCGGTGCGCCCCAGATGTCAGTGGGAGGAATCATTTTTTTCGCGTAATAAGGAGGCAGTTGATTGCGTGCGGCCAGGCCAGCGGAGGGAGTAGGGTGGGCCGGGGAAGCCTGCGCGGCATCACAGGCCACAGGAGGAGGGAGCAGGCAGTCCCGCCGGCGCTAGTTTAGGCGGCTAGAGCAGGAAGATCAAAGATTAAGGAAGCACGTCGGGCGTTGGATGGACATCCAACACTAACTGCTGCTAGAATCGTGTGTTCACTAACAAAGCCTTTCGTAAACAAGTCAGCCTCGAAATCCGTGGCGTGTACAGCCCATTTGCTATTATTTTTATATTTTTTACTCATTTTCTAATTCATATGGAATTTATTGCAGCCCGTTTTCCATTTTTAGAATTGCTGGCCATTTTCTGGTCAGTACTAGGGTCAAAAAATTAACTAAATATGTGGGAAATTTTGAAAATTCGCAAATTTTTGCTGGGGAACGAAATATTCTTAATCCAAAAATTAATAGCCATAGTAAAACAAATTTAAAAATAAATTAGTACTATGTCATGTTAAATCAAATGAAATACGTATAAGATATCAGTGAAGAACAAAAACAAAAAAAGAAACTTATATCCCATTTGCTATATTTTTTTTGGAATTTTCAACCCCTTTTGATATTACTTTTAACAGACATTGACCATACTCTTAAGCCAGGCCGGAATGCATCCCTCCTCGTCTTGAAAGATTTGCAGCCCAGTAATTTGGAGAAAACAAATAGGCCTAGCTTGGGTATTCTTCAAAAAGAAATACTTGGCTAGCTATTTTCCCAAAGAACTAGCGCATGAGCATTTAGCTTTATTTATTTATTTATTTACTTATTTATGTTTAGGGGACCATGAGCATGTACTTGGGCCGGATTCATGTGAGAGCGTCCCTTCCAGTTAATTATGGGCTTCTCTATTGGGCCTTCATCAGTGGGCTGCATGTTATCAACAAGTGGAAAATGTGTTCCGAGTTTCAAAAAAATTGTGTTCCGTACGATAAATAGTATGCGCTGCGTACGGTACGGGGCACTAAAGGATCGAACCGTGCAACGACTTCCAAAACATTGTGTTTGTCGTTCTAACAACACATTTATTCAACCAACAGACGAAATATACTACTGATTGTACATTGAAAATAGTAGCAGCAGCAACCAGGGCTGGGGGTGCAACAGAAGTAGTAAGCAGGCCAGAAGAGTGAAGACGCAGCTCTCTCTTCCAAACCAAACATCAGCCATCATTACAAAAGGGCTACCAAAAAAGAACAAGTGTATGCATCAAACTAAATAAAGTTCCTACTACACCAAGTGTACACATCAACTAACTGGCTTAGTTAGACGTTACTATTTATTAAGCTGTCGAGATTGGCTGACCGCTTGAACCAGATGGGTGCCTGACGGGGGAAACTCCAGCCAGCAGGTCGAAGTCTGATACTTGCGACCCTCTCTCCTACTTTGGGCTGTAGAGCGTGGTGGCACATATCAGGGTATGGTGCATGCAGAGACGCATGGTACACTGTGTACACACAATTTTGCCTGATGAACGAAACCGTGCTGCCATCATGATCGTTGCCGTCGGTTATCTCTTGGTTAATCGGATAATTCAGTCCGACAAACAGAGAGCGCGTACCAAGGGTACTTACCAGCCTCCAGTAAAAAATTCCTGAAGGCCAAGAGAAGCTAGGATCCTGCTCAAAGACCTTGCAGTGACTCTGATTGTATTCCGTGAAACAACACGTCCGATACGTGTGAACGATCATCAATCTTTCGCCGTCGTCTGATCGAGCCAGGAACCACCTGCAACTGCCATGCCGCTTTTCTTTGAAAGGTTCTGGATTAGGAAGGGTAGGGACACTAGGCGGCCTACAACATCATATCAAGTTGGAGTCAAATAAAAAAGGGCTCTATGTTTAGTTAATCTTAAGAACAACATGTTATGAGCATGAATATTTTTTCAGCAAATGTTGACAGTAATATAAGCAAGCCATCATGATATCATAGGAAAGTAACATACTGCTGTAACAGCCGTTTGTAGCGATGACTGGAGTAGGCCAGCAATACGTCCAGCCATAGAAGGAGTCGACAGCGTAAATGAAGCCCTTGTGTTCAATTGCATTAGAGAACCATGGAGGATGTATGATCCTGCGATGGACGTGCAGATTTATCCACTTACCGCAGTGACCTATCAGATAGACCGCAGTTGAAGAACGCAATTAGCCTGAAGTCTTTATAATTCGCAGATCTTGTGGGCACTTGGCAGATTACAACCTTGAGCAAATCAAACTTGGTATCATGTTGGCTACTGTAAGATTCCGAGTATTCCAGGCCGCGGTGCCAAAGCAGTGCAGTGTTAATCGAAGGAAGCGGGATCAATCGCCGGGTGTAGACCTCCACGAGCATCCAGCTATCGCGACCGTCGAAGAGCACCATCCAAGACGTGTTCATGCCAACCCAGTACATACCGTTAATGTAGTTGAGGCTGACGGGGATCGAATCGCAGTCAAGGGGGTTGATGCTCGCCACCCTACGATCGTTATGCTGTGTGACATGCCGTTTCTGAAGATCAGGCGGCATCAGCAAGCAAGGAGCTAGCTAAAAAAGCTCCGGCCTGAGGGCTTTGAGTAAATGGTACAACCCCGATGAGCACGCAGCGAGCGGCATGGTACTGAGATTGTCCACACGCGAAACAATGAGCTTGATTACCTCTGTGGGGAGCGAATTCCAGCCACTCTTTTGGCAGACGCTGCTCGGTTCTTCCATTGTTAGTGCTTGGGTTTCGGACAAGGGGGGAGGCGCCTTAGCGGGGATGGAACATTGGACGAGATTATGTGCGGACAAAGATGGAGAAGCGAATATGTGCTGCGGGAAGTGGACAGGTGATGATGACTACAGCATGCCGCTTGACTTACGAGACACATACCAGCAGCGTAGCATCATGTCGATGCCAGACAACTTGCTTGAGTGATCACAGTACTGGTACTCCCTGCAGTGCTATGCCCTAACTTGCTTGAGTAGAGTAGTAGAGTAGGACTCTGCTCTACTACTAGCACCGGAGGAGTAGTATATTCTAATCTAAAATAGTTACAAACTCCAATGCCCGAGGGTGGAACGACTATGAACCGTGCTCAAAGACCATGTCTATGTGGTGTTTGGACATGGGCGACAACCTCAACGCCAACGGTGCTGCTCCCGTTGCACCGTATGTGTTTCTGTCCTTCCTGTTCGAAATCGTGGTAGAATTCATGTTTCTACTCTGTATCCTACTACTATGCTAGTCCACATTATTAGTTTCATCTCTGTTATAGCCGTCATGATTTATTTTGTGCTTATTCAGATTAAATCTCGTAGTAACTTGCTCATATATTCAACTGGCACAACGTCCCCTACAGCCACTCCCGTTTCATGGACGGCCTGGTCGATGTTGGAATTTTGCTAGTAGGCCTTTATAAGGTGAGCTATTCTACCACTTGTATGAGCATGAGAAGAGGAGACCTACATGCGTGGGTGGCGACACTGGCTACGCCGAGCATACTTGGACTCTATGGAGTTGGGACTTTCCCGCCGATGTGGACATGGAAAACCCATGGTGTTATTTGGACTCCAACAATGTGCACGGGGATTCCAAGGAGGTTCACCTGGACATCTGCATTTTCAAGTTAAATGTTGATCATTAGTCTTCGCTCATTGTAATCCGCTGTCTAAGCATGAGGAGACTTCCATGCATGATCTTTCTCTATTGGACTATCGCGCATGAATAAAAGTGTATCCATTTATGGTTTAGTCTAGAATCTTCCATGTATGAATTTTTACTACAGTACTGGTGAAAGACTTATGATGAACCATTTCTTACATATCCTCTGCCCCCTCCCAAGTCATCTTTATTTAATCCCTCTGTCTAGGTGTATAAGGGCATGGTTAATACATAAATAGTATAGCCAACTGTTGGCTACAAGAAAGTGCCATGTCATCTGTAGCCAACATGAATAACAATGGATACTCAAAAACTAATTCTTGAAGATCATTTCCTGCAAAGCACAATAAGAGTTATTTCTTCACAAGTTTTGGATGCAGGTTGAACAGTTGAACGCTTTTCTTTGCAAAAGATACTTTTTATCTATTTCACCTGGATGTTTGTGAGCTCTAGAGATGAAATAATATCCGAACAAACCTATCCAAATGCACTAACTGAGACATCTCCATCTTAATTTTCTCTTGCAAGTCGTGCGTGGTCCCTTCATCGTGAAAATGCTCTGGCCGTCGCATTGATTTGCATGCATGGATAGCACCACCATATTTTCAAAGGAGGAGTGAGCTCTATATTTCAGCCAAGGCATGCATGATTTGAGGAATTATGGTTGGGCATGCATGTAGAAAAGGGAGGAGAGTAATTTGCATGCGAGGGATTAAAGGAAGGGAGGCCAGCGGCTTGGCATTCAAAGGAGGCTGCATGCAAGATTAGATGGGATCCAGATACTAGTCCCAAAACCAGTTCCTCTTTTTGCGGACATGCCTTGGTATGAAAGATTTACAAGATAGGCCCTGTAAAAATGGATGGAGGGAGTAGTAGTACGTGTAGAGAGTGGCGCTGCACGGGAGTCTCACCTCTCACCCCGCTCGTGGCGCGGCAGTAAAGATGTCATATCACAAAACCCAACCACTCCAAGTAATAAGTGGCCTGGTAAAATAAACGGACAAGCAACCATCACATCCCTCCGTATTTTTTGCATTTTATCTCTCTGCATTTACTTTCTCCGGTTCATCTCGCACACTCGATACCTAGCTACTACTCCTAGGGCCAGTTCTTTTGGCGGCATCCCCAGCTTTTCCCACAAGACTAGTCACAGTGGAGAGTAACAATAAGGCGCCTCACTCATTTATTTGCGCTTCTAAACTACTATTTCGTCCTGGTTTATTCCTCACCATTGTAATTTGTGCTAAATTTTGACCAAAGATTTAACTGGTTTTTCCTCACCATTGTAATTTGTGCTAAATTTTGACCGAAAATTTGACACAGATTACAATGGGGACCAATAAACCAGGACGGAGGTAGTAGTTATGGGATTAGTAATCTAGAAGCCTAAAAGAACTGGCCCCTGGTACTCCTACTAGTAGTAGTAACTCCTACTATTAGTAGTAACTCCTACTAGTAGTAGTACTTAAGTTGGAATTCCAATTGCATGGCACAAACTGTTAGGCAAAAAATTCGATACAGGGTGTAGGAAGCGGTTTGGGAATTTGCATGCCTTTCCAACCAGTGAGATACTCCATACAAAGTACGACAGAGAAATAACCACAGAGAAGGAAGCTAAAAGTAAACAATCAAACGAGCATTTTTGCATTTTTTTTGCATTGAATCGTTTCACAAGCTTGACTAGTGCTGTTTTTCCACTTTTACAAAAACCGCATCGTAATGTTAAAATGTGCATTTGCACGTACATAAGTAATACACTACAGGAATCAGGTTCTTTGCCGTCTGCAACGGCGGACGGCAAAGGCATTAACGGCGGACGGCAAAGGCCTTTGCCGTCAGCCGCGGACGGCAAAAGGCTGCGGCAAAGTAGGCTTCGGTAACCAGCTACTTTGCCGTCTGCTACTGATGGCAAAGTCTTTGCCGTCCGCCGCCGACGGCAAAGAGAGCGCGGCAGACGGCAAAGAAGGCGGACGGCAATAATTGCGCTGTCAGTCCGTTAAGTGGCTAACGGCAGGCCTTTGTCGTCCGCCGCTGACGGCAAACTTTCTAGTGTCTTTGCCGTCCGCCATGTGATGTCATCTACACGTCACTACATGGCAGGTTCTTTGCCGTCTGCCACTGATGGCAAAGTCTTTGCCGTCAGCCACTGTAGGCAAACTGACCAAACGGGTCAGCTCCCAGGAAGCACAGCTGGATGCCACGTGCCTTCTTTGCCGTCCGCGGCCGACGGCAAAGAGCCCGTTGCCGTCGGTGGCAGACGGCAAAGAGCCTGCATATTGGCTCTTTTATTTTTTTTTTATTAAATCCAACAATTTTCATCACAAATATATATGACATATATAGATATATTTCAAAAGGCCATTACGGAGCAAACATATAAGATATCCAACACATAACTTCATCATCCAACCATATATATTACATGCATAGTTCCATCATACATAACAAGTTCAACATAGAGGCATCCAACCATATATATTACAATAGTTTCATCCAACGATACATGCATAGTTCAACGATACAAAAGAAACAGAGAAAGGGATAAGGAGCACTCCATCTATGCAAGCTTTCGTCAAGTGAATGAACTCTGCAAAATGAAAAATAAGAAAGTTAGAACAAGAAGAGTAGAACAAGAAGAAGAGTAGTAAAAGAAGAAGACCAGAACAAGAAGAGTAGAACAAGAAGAAGACTAGAAAAAGAAGAGTATGTCATTTATGAGCTAACTTACGTGAAATGGATCATATATGAGCTAACTAAGTTGAAATGGGTCGTTTATGAGCTAGCTAAGGTGAAATGGATCATTTATGAGCTAACTTAGTTGAAATGGGTCGTTTATGAGCTAACTAAGGTCAAATGGATCGTTTTTCAGGTAACTAAGGTGAAATGGATCTTTTTTAGCTAACTTAGATGAAATGGATCATTTATGAGCTAACTTAGTTGAAATGGATCTTTTTTGAGCTAACTTAGGTGAAATTGATCATTTATGAGCTAATTTAGTTGAAATGGATCTTTTTTAGCTAACTTAGGTGAAATGGATCATATATGAGCTAACTAAGTTGAAATGGGTCGTTTATGAGCTAGCTAAGGTGAAATGGATCATTTATGAGCTAACTTAGTTGAAATGGGTCGTTTATGAGCTAACTAAGGTCAAATGGATCGTTTTTCAGGTAACTAAGGTGAAATGGATCTTTTTTAGCTAACTTAGATGAAATGGATCATTTATGAGCTAACTTAGTTGAAATGGATCATTTTTGAGCTAACTTAGGTGAAATGGATCATTTATGAGCTAATTTAGTTGAAATGGATCTTTTTGAGCTAACTTAGGTGAAATAGATCATTTAAGAGCTAATTTAGGTGAAATGGATCGTTTTTTAGGTAACCTAGGTGAAATGGATCGTTTATGAGCTAAATTAGTTGAAATGGATCGTTTATGAGATAACCTAGGTAAGATTGGTCATTTTGGAGTTAACCTAGGTGAAATGGGTCATTTTAAAGCTAACGTAGGTAAAATGGATCATTTAGGAGCTAATCTAGGTAAAATGGGTCATTTTTGAGCTAACTTGGATGAACTGGATCATTTATAAGCTAACCTAGGTAAAATGGGTCATTTTAGAGCTAACTTAGGTAAAATGGATCGTCTATAAGCTAACTAAGCCAATTATGCAATTTTTGACATAAGTAAGCTAAGTACAGATCGTTTTAGAGCTAACTTAGGAAAAATGGATGGTTTTGGAGGTCAGTAAGCTTATTAAGTCATTTTGGAGGTGAAGAAGCTAAGTCTAGGTCATTATGGTAAGCATTGGAGGAAATAAAGCTAAGTCTAGGTCTTTATGCATGTGTTAAGAAAAACACTAGATAAACTTACCAAGATGTAGGAGGTGTAGGAGCGGGGTGGCTCGTGTCGGTAGCTGGAGAAGGATCGTGCGATGCTTGTCTGGAGTTACGCTGCACCAAAGATCATTTCCAATGTCTTGTTAGCATGATGACACTCAAATGTTAAGACTAGCAAGTAATGTCCATTCAATAAAACTCACCGTGGTCCCAGGAGCAATCACTGGCATCGGCGGAGCAGTCTGACCTATCTTCTCGCACACAGACTGCACATTTGGTTTTGACGACTCAGTCATACTAGTTAGTAATGAGACAAACACTACATGAATGTTTTGGCTAATCTGCAGAAGAAACTTACCACAAGGAGCTCGTACATGGCCCTTGCCTGCATGTCATTCCGTGCCCTCTCCTCCTCCATCATCTTTGTCGTCCTCTCCTCCAACTCCCGCTGCCTCTCCGCCGCCTCCGCCAGAAGTTTCTCCGTTCTATCTCTCTCACTATGTATAGCAGCCTGCAACACCACTCACATGACCATTTGTAATCATTGATGGAAGCGCACACAATGTAATGGAGAAAGATAACTGAGTACGTATCACTAACCTTGATGGCGAGTTGCACTGGCCGTTCACGAGGCCTTATCTCAGGAGCGGAGCTCGACTGGCGCGCCTTGATCTCCGGGAGAGTGCTAGGACAACGGATAAGTCCATCTCCAATGGCTATGGAGCCATGGGACCTCTCGCCACCAGATATCATCAACAGCTCTGGATCAATGGGACCCTGGCTCGGGTTAAAGTCCTCCCCTTTCCTCGCCTTCCCCTCATCTCTATATCTCACGAGCTTGTTGTGGGAGGAGATGTTGGTGAAGTTGTTTGCATCATCGAGGTCAGACTGAGAGAAAGCCTTGACTTTCTTGAAAGAGGCAGTGTGGGCCATGGCATACAGGTCGTACACCTCTGGCACCTTATCCGCCTTATTGTAGCGTGCCTGAAAGAGAGAAACAATGAAAATTAGTAATTAAAGGGCTCAAGCTAGCATGATGAATGAATTGCATGAATCATGAAGCAAACCACATACCCAGTTGCGCCCGAACTGATATAAGTTGGAGCTGCCTTGATGGTGTGGCACACCTTCCATTTGGGCACGTTTGTCCTTGGCCTCGTTGTGGAGGGCTAGCCATCGTTGTGAGCACCACTCATCGACCAACACCTCCCAACAATCCATCCGATCCGCACACCATCTCGGAGGCGCCTAAGTTAGCAAATAGAAACTTGAGCGCTTGGCTAAGAATTACTAAATGAAGGAACTTAAGTAGAGAAGGCCTTAAGAATTACCTTCATGTACTGCTCCTTACTCAGGAACTTATCGCGGCACGCTGGCTTGGTCTTCTTGATACCACGCAAGGCGTAGTAGTCTCGAACAGCCTGCACTCGAGCCTCGTGCCGTAAGTTCTGGAGTAGGCGCTTGCAGACGTTCTCGATAACATGTGCCGCGTCCTCCTCGTATCCCTCCTCACACCTATAGAATGTCTGCAATCAAATGAGACAATATTGATTAGTACAGTTAATAACTAGCTAGTTGAAGATTTTTAAATGTGTAAAGGAGAAATTACCCAGAACTTTCTGATCACCATGTCTGCCCTCATGTTGCACACGACACCGTCGATAATCTCATCCGGCGGGGCCGGGGCAGCCACGTAGTGCTCCCAGCTCAATCCAAGCTCTGGAAGCCGACCCTCACCAGGCAACGTGACAAACCCCGGGAAGTTTTGCCGGCAAAGAACTCCAAGGACGGAGTTGGGCCGGCGGACACTATGATGGTGGTCCCAACCCCTGCAGCATGACAGGGCCAACGCATTAGTTATTTGAAAAAACGTGAATGCACAAGGTACAAAAATATTTAATGCACTTACGTACCTCTCCCCATCAGGGAAAATCAACCACCTCTGCTCGCGGGTCACCGGCACAGACGGGAGCCGTGTAGCACCACGCTGGTAGACGGTGCCCCCCTCCTCCTGAAGATCAGTCGGCTCCCCGCCATCATCAGCATGGCCACTCGGCTCCTCGGGCTGATCCGGCCAGGTACCCCATCTGGACGTGTGCTCCTCCGGGGTCACGTGGGCCGAACTCTCGTGGGCCGAAGACCCGTGGACCGGAGGCTCGTGGACCGGAGTCCGTGTAGCCTCCTCCTCGGACGAGTCCACCCTAGCAATCACGTGCTCGGGTGAAACGGCTGGGGGTGGCGCGAGGAAGGCGCCGTAGCAGTCACCCTACCTCTTCTCCCACGACCACGTGCCCCACCTCCTCTCTTCCTACCTCGTCCCCTGCTGGGCACCGCGGTCGACGAAGAAGGGCCCGGCGGTGTGGCCATACTGTCCAGCAACGCTCGGCGGAGAGGTGCGTCTGGAATGGAAGACCTCAGGCCACGCTCCCGACCAACGCCCACCATCTTTCAACACCTGCCATGACAAACAGTAAACGAAATTAGTACAACATAAAAAAAGACCGACATGAATAATAATATGTGTATCACTTAAGTGTATCATCATCAAGTACAACAAAAAAATGTAATACCTGACACTACTAATAATCTCGATCGGTATCATCAATAAATGCATAATCATCATCATCACTATAATCAATGACGGGCTCATAGGGTTCATTGGCATCAACATGTGCAAGGCCACCTTGACGTAATCGGTCAAGCATTGACAGGTCATCCGCAGCAGTAACCTCTTCTTGTTCCGGCTCTTCTTGTTCCTCCTCTGGGGTGATGTCGGATTCATTGTCGCTGTCTACTTCAATGTTTTGGGGTGAAGTATAGTGGTTCTTGAAACGCTTTTTGGAAAGACGTGTCTCTTGGAAGAATTCTCCTTCATATGTGTCTGGGTTAATGTGAGGTTCATAATCCTCTTCCTTTGGGGGAGAAAGTCTAGCACGTGGCGGCACTTCATAAACGACATCCCAACCTTTCAGATTTGGATTAGTTTGGCAGGCCCACGGTAGATAGAATACTTGGGTCGCCTGTTGAGCCATAATATAGACATCAGGAACATCTAAATGAGTGCTCTGGTTGATTTCAACTAGCCCTACATGTTCATGAGTCCTTCTAGTCTCCTTCGGCTGAAACCAATAACATTTGAAGACTACGACATTCGGTGGATTTTCACCATAGAACAGAAGTTCATAAATTGCTTCAACTCTCCCATAATACTCGGTACCTCCTTCACCGATAGCAGATACACAACAATTTGTTGACTTTCGGTCGGTCATCGATAGCTCTTTGCCATAGGTACGAAAGCGATACCCGTTGATGTCGTACTTGTCAAATGAACGGACCTTATAGTCAAAACCATTAGCGAGTTGTCTCAATTCGGCGTCCATAGACTCTGAATTAGCCTACAAGTTTAATATGAAAGGATTGTTGCATTATGCACAAATTAGCGAATGATATGAAATTGTCTAATAGAAATTACCGTTTGTTTGAACCAAGAGATGAAACCGGGATAGCCACCTCCTTGCTTTGCGAGAAGCTCATACTCTTCGACGGAATCCTTTTGGATCTCCGCTCCATACGAGAATATGGTGACGTATCGACTGTATGACATATCCAGGAATAAGAGTAGTTCAAAGGAAATAGAAGTTGTGAAACAATGTACCGAGAACTTACTCGATGTACGGCCGCACTTCTATCAGGTTGTTGAAGATATACAACGAAATGGTCCGCCATTCTTCGTTATCCAAAGATACTGGATGTGAAACACTAGCTGGTGTGAGATTCCCTTTGAATAGGCTGAGGTTGGATCCACCCTTTTTAGGCTCGTCAGCATTGACGATTTTTGGCTTCGTAGTGCGCTGTTACGAAGTTTGCCGCCTCCTCTGTGATGAATGCCTCAGCCATCGATGCTTCAATTCTACGTTTATTTTTACATTTTTCTCGAAGCGTCTTCTGCATCCTCTCAGTTGGGTAGCACCAACGATTTTGCATGGGCCCCCCCAATCTTGCCTCGGTCGGGAGATGCAAAATCAAATGCTGCATTGGATTAAAGAAGCCCGGTGGAAAGATCTTCTCTAACTTGCAGATCAACTCCGGCGCCAACTCTTCCATTTCTTCTAGCATGCCAGGCGATAGTTCTTTCGCACAAAGAACACGGAAGAAATAGCTGAGTTCTGCCAGTACTAGCCATTCATCCTCAGGGATGAAGCCACGCAACATCACCGGCATTACCCGCTCAATCCATATGTGCCAATCATGACTCTTGAGACCAAATATCTTCAGTTTATCAAGATTCGCTCCCCTCTTTAGATTCGCTGCATACCCATCGGGGAACATCAACTGCTATTGCACCCACAAGAGAATTTCCCTCATAGCTGGCCTTCCAAGATTGAACCATGCCTTTGGCTTCGTCCAGTTCTGCTTTCCTTTCGGTTCTTTCATGTTTTGTAACGGCCTATCACATAGCGCCTCCAGATCGACTCTAGCCTTAGTATTATCCTTTGACTTCCCATCTATGCCGAACAATGTACCAAAAAGTGCCTCGGCGATATTCTTCTCAGTGTGCATCACGTCCATGTTGTGTGGGCAAAGGAGGTCTTTGAAGTAAGGCAGATCCCATAAGCATGTTTTGTGAGTCCACGCATGCTTAGTATTATACCCCTTGAAGTACCCTAGACGTTGTGGATCTGGCTCGAGAGCGTTTAACTAATCCAGGGTCTGTTGGCCTGTCAATGCAGGTGGTGCAGAGTTTTTGACAACTCTACCCCTGATGAAGTTCTTCTTGTCTTTCCTGAGCTTATGGCGAGGATCCAGGAACTGTCTATGCATGTCGAAGCAAGAAAACTTGCGACCGGCCTGAAGCCAACGAAACTCAAGAGCTCCCTTGCATGTGGGGCACGGGAACCTTCCATGCACACACCAGCCAACGAATAGCGCATACGCCGGCAAGTCATGTGTCGAGTACATGTACCAGACACGCATTATGAAGTTCCGTTTGCTAAAGGCGTCGTATGTCTTGAATCCATTATCCCAGGCTTCTTGCAATTCGTCCTTAAGCGGCTGCATGTACACATTCATATTTTTGCCCGGATAGTTGGGTCCTGGAATTATCAACGTCAGGAGAATGTTCTTTCTTTGCATAATCTGTCCGGGGGGGAGATTGAGTGGAAAGACAAATACGGGCCAACAACTGTATTGGGCTGCCGTCATACCAAACACACTGAACCCATCCGTGCTGATGCCGACTCAAGGATGCCTCGGATCTGCCGCTTTGTCAGCATGTAATTCATCAAACTTTTTCCACGCAACACCATCCGATGTGTGTACCATCATCAGATTCCCATCTGCATCTACTTCGGTTCTTTTGCCTGTTTTGTGCCATGTCATCTGTCTGGCCGTCTCTTCGACCATGAAAAGACGTTGAAGTCTTGGTACGATTGGCATATACCGAAGAACACTAACGGGGATTTTGGTCTATGTCTTCTCACCCATACCGTTGTCTACCACAATATACCTGGAAGACTTGCAAATGGGACAATAGTTCAAGTCCGCATAGTCAAGCCTAAATAAGGCACATCCTTTCTCACAGGCATGTATCTTCTCATGGGGCATCTTCAGTGCATGGAGGATTTTGTCTGACTGGTACAGGTTTGCAGGCATTACATGGCCTTTGGGTAGAAAGCGTCCAAATACTGTTATAATTGCGTCATAGCATTCTCTGCCCAAGTTGAACTGAGCCTTCAGAGCCATTACTTGTGAGATGGCATCCAACTGACAAAGCTCAGTGTGCTCGTGGAGCGGACGTTTCGAAGACTCCAACATTTCATTGAAGGCCTTTGCAGATTCCTCCATCTCCTCGTCCGAATCCCGAGCATCATCATAGTATTGCACCATGTTTTCCATCCCGGTACCATGCTCGTCGGTGCGACGACGATCCACCTCAGCTCGGTCACGTTGGGCAGACTCACCATGAAATGTCCACACCGTATAATCGGGCGTAAAACCACTCTTCTGCAGGTGTTTGCCCATTTCAGCCTCTGTCTTCTTTTCCCAATTGCCGCACCGGAAACAGGGGCACCAACTTTTCTTTTGGCCATTTGCAAATGCGGCTTGCACAAACCCCTTAGTTTTTGTGAACCATTCAGCGCTCCATTTTTTCTGACCAGTGTGACCGGTATACATCCAAGCACGGTCACTCATCTTGACTTTCAGAGCTACTGGACACACAACAATTATATATGTAATTCACCATGTATATATTCATCAGTTGATCTACTTTGTCAATTTTATTACGTCCATGCAACCTACACTCTAATAGGTAATGATAGGTCCTAATCCCACCCGTGTATGTGTAGATTGGGTTTATTTTCCCATGCTATGCTCCGGATCCGACGCAAAATTTCGGCAGCACCTCCCCGCTGTTCTCCTGATACACGTCTCTGCAATAAACAGAGAGGATGTGTACCCGGAGAACAACAGGGGAGGCACTGACAAAATATATGCGTCGGATCCGGAGCAAAGCATATGGAAAAACGAACCCAATCTACACATACTCGGGTTGTCCATGGATAGCGTTGGACAATTCGAAAGAATCGAGGTTATAAATATGCAAATGCATGCATATTTATAACTATGACGCTTTCGAATGGGAGACACATATTGGTTACGCATACTGATGATTCAAGACACATATATAGCTAGCTATCAAGTTTCATCGGAATAGATCAAATAATTAATGGGGGAGGAGGACTTGTCATTTGTGCTCACCCACGAACGAAGGGGCAGAGCTCGTCAAATGCACGGCGAGGTCGTCGAACACCAAACCTCGCAGCGATGAAACAACTGCACATTTAAAACTACACGATCAACACAATTATATATGATGTTTTTCATAACAAAATCGAAAAATATATGACCTAACTAATAATTCACAAATATGTGACCCCGTCGGCCTCTGGAAGGCCAAAGAACACCTTTTCAGGAGGTGTCGGTGGTCGGGGTGTCCTGTCGGTGTCGGGGTGCCGTGTCGGGGTCGGGGTGCTGTTTCGGGGTCGGGGGGTCGTGTCGATGTCGGGGTAGTGCCGTGTCGGTGTCGGGGTGTTGTTTCGGGGTCGGGGTGTGGTGTCGGGTCAAGCTCGGGGTCGGGGTGTCGGGTCAGGCTCGGGGGGTCGGGGTGTCGGGGTCGGGGTCGGGGTGTCGGGTCAGGCTTGGGGGGTCGGGGTGTCGGGGTCGGGGTCGGGGTGTCGGGGTCGGGGTCGGGGTCGGGGTGTCGGGGTCGGGGTCTCGGGGTCGGGGTCGGGGTCGGGGTCTCGGGGTCGGGGTGTCGTGTAGGGGTGCCGGGTCGGGGTCTGGGTACCGTGTCGGGTCGGGGTCGGGGTGTCGGGGTCGGGGTCGGGGTGTCGGGTCAGGCTTGGGGGGTCGGGGTGTCGGGGTCGGGGTCGGGGTGTCGGGGTCGGGGTCGGGGTCGGGGTCGGAGTCGGGGTGTCGGGGTCGGGGTCTCGGGGTCGGGGTGTCGTGTCAGGGTGCCGGGTCGGGGTCAGGGTACCGTGTCGGGTCGGGTTTTTTTCCTTTTCTTCTTCTTCCTCTTTTTCCTTTTCTTCCTTTTTTTCCTTCTTCTTCTTCTTCTTCTTCTTCCTCCTTTCCTTTTTCCTCTTCTTCTTCTCCTCCTCTCCTGTTTTTTCTTCTTCTTCTTCCTCTTCTTCTTTTTTCTTCTCCTCCTCGTCTTCTTCTTCCTCCTTTCCTTTTTCCTCTTCTTCTTCTCCTCCTCTCCTGTTTTTTTCTTCTTCTTCTTTTTCTTTCCTAAAACTAAACTAAACCTAAAACTAAACCTAAATCTAATCTAAACATAAACCTAAAACTAAAAAAACAAAAAAAAAAGAAAAAACTAAATCTAAACCTAAAACTAATCTAAGACTAAACCTGAACCTAAAACTAAACCTAAAACTAAAACTGAAACTAAATATAAACTAAACATAAACCTAAAACTAAAAAAACAGAAAAAAAGGAAAAACAGAGGAGGGGTAGAGCTCACCTGGGCCGGTGGAGGAGGGGGGCGGGGCGGCCTGGGGCGGCGGCGCCGGGCCCAGGGCGGTGGGGCGCGGCGGCAGTGGCGACGAGGCAGGGGGCCGGTGGAGGAGGGGGGGCGGGGCGGCGGCAGTGGCGACGAGGCGGCGGGCCGGTGGAGGAGGGGGGGCGGGGCGGCGGCGCCGGGCCCGGGGCGGTGGGGCGCGGGGGGGCCGGGGCGCGGCGACGGCGAGTGGTGGTGGCGGCGGCGCGCGTATGGGAGCAGCTGGGGAGAGAAACAGAGAGAGAGGGCGCGGGTGGGGGGCGCGCCGTTAGATATGTCAAATCTTTGCCGTCCGCCCCCCTTTGCCGTCTGCTTATTTGCTCTTTGCCGCCTGCTAGCAGACGGCAAAGAGGGGGGCCTGTTAAGTTTTTTTAAGCAGCTCATCAGTGGGGCCCCTTCCTCTTTGCCATCTGCTAGCCGACGGCAAAGAATCTTTGCCGTCAGCTGGCGGACGGCAAAGAACTGGCTGATGGCAAACTTGGTCTTTGCCATCAGCCAGTTCTTTGCCGTCTGCTTTTTGGAAGCTGATGGCAAAGAGCTTCTTTGCCGTCCGCTAGCGGACGGCAAAGAACTGGTTGATGGCAAACTAGCTGATTCCAGTAGTGATAGTAATACTCCCTCCATCTAGGTGTATAAGTCTTCCCTCCTTCTTGGTCACGGTGCACAACCGAAGATGGCTTATTGACCTGGATGGAGGGAGTAGCACAGTCTGCAAGCATATATCGAGAGATACGTGTAGTTTGATAGTATATAGTAAAGTTTGTGCTATATGCACGTACTTGCAAAATGCGTATGAATACACAAGGTTTCCAAAGTTTCCCTTTTACATACTTAATTAAGGACACTAAAAATTCCTGAACATTCGGGATTTATCATTTGCATCCCAAAACTAATGAGATCACCTTACGAAACAAAAATTATACTCCACCTAAAAGCCACGGCGCTCGCAGGAGCGCTTGCGGCGCGCCACGAGTGCCCTGGTGCGCGGCCATTTCCCAGCGCGCCGACACAACGCCTCTTCCTCAGCCTCACAACTCGCGAGGTGCTGATTGGCGGCTTGCTGGCGGGCGAGCGCGATCTCACCGGTGTGGTCATCCGCGCCAACAGGTACTCCTCCTCGCTGGAAGCGTGCACCCGGTCCACGCACTGCCAAGTGTAGATGAGGCGCTTGGGCCCGACTGCACTCAGGGCGTCGGCACGGGCATCCTCCACCACCCTCACGGCCCTCGCACAAGCCTTCTACCAAAGAGCCAATTGCCTGACTCTCTCGGACGCGACATAGGCCTCCCAGGCAGCTTGTTCCGCAGTGTGCTTCTCTTCCTCGACCTTCTTCTCCGCCTCTATTTTGGCGCCCTCTGCTGGAGGCAAAGCCTCCCACAAGGCGACATCCATTTCTTTCCAAAGCTCCTCAAGGCTGGGGGGCTCGGCGGGCGGCACGGCGTTCTCCTCGTAGCGGGGAGCCGACGCGTCCTCCGACGCACGTGCTAGCGAGATTGGGAACGCCGACGCGTCCACCTCGACGCATCGCGGCGAGGAGCGGAATGCCGACACGTCCTCCTCGACTTGTGGCGGCGAGGAACGGAACGGCGACGCGTCGCGTAGCGGTGAGGAGCGGAACACCGACGCGTCCACCTCGACTAGTGGCGGCGAGGAACGGGACGGCGACGCGTGACCGTCCGCGCGGTGCTGCGAGGGGCTCCTAGGGCTTGTGAGGGGCGATGCCATGGTGGTCGACGTGAGAGGGAGGGGGAGGAGATAGCGATGAACGTGAACGTGAGGGGGAGGAGATAGCGATGTCGTGGGATGTGCAGTATTTATAGCGAGCAATGGCACACCTACATAAGATATGGACCGAGCTGCACTGACTTAACTGCAGGTCCAGTTGCGTCACTGACATGTGGGCCAGACCCATGTTGGGCCCATATGTCAGTGACCGAATGCACCTGCAGTTAAGTAACAACTACGTGGGCATATTTGTTGGAGTAAATTACGGGGGAGTGAAGGGGTGGAAATATTGCTGGTCACAACGGATTGGACGAGCGTGGGGGACGAGAGTCATGCATGCAGATTTTTTCACACGGGGTGGAGTGGTGGGACGGCCGGAGGGAGAAGGAGATTTTGGCAGGCATATTATTTCCACAAATGGAGAGGAAAAGATATGGAGACGAACGGGCTTCCTGCAGGTATGGGGAACGGTGCATAATAAGTCATCTTGCATGTCGGGCTAGGTATAGTCTCAAGTCATTAAAAACAAACACGCCCCACACATGTTCATATTTCAAGGTGCACTAAATTATTGCATGCGATGATTAAGGCTGGCCATAATGGTGGTAACTTAGCACACGGGAATAGCAAACATGCTGATGTGGCAAAGAATTAAAGAAGAGAGGGGCGTTAGAGTAACTAGTGTTCATGCATGCATTGGTAAACACATTTTTTGTGGAGAACGACAACACTAGTTGAGTACTTTTGCAGACTTCAAAAACTATTCCACAATGTGTCAACATTCACAATGTCAAATCAATATTTTTACACTCATTATAAAACATAGTTCTTATACTCATTATAATCAGTACTCCCTCCGTCTAGGTGAGCAAGTCATCTTAGATTGTGCATTGTGACCAAGGAGGAGGGGAAAACGAGAGATCTTAATGTTTATTTGCTAATTAATAGCATTGCATGCAATGAACTAACCACTGCATGTCGTGTTTGGTAGTCTCAAGTCATTAAAAGCATGCACACCCACATCTCCTATTGGTTGATATGTCAAGAAACAAGAAACGAGGTAGAATTTAATGCACCGCGCCTAAGTGTTTTGGGAATATTGTATCGAATGAGTGTACTGGTGTGGCTGGTTAATTAATATAAGGTGGTGTTCAAAAAAAAGTATAAATTTGGTTAAACACTTTGCAAACGGTTGACGGGAGTAAAAAGGACAAGAGGGAGTATCATGCATGCGGAGTAGGCAAAAAAAATTGCTTGTCTAAAAAAAGGCAAAAAATTGCTCATTTATAGCGGGTCGAAGTCTCCAAGGGCGCGACCGCGCAAGGGAGGCGAAGGTCATGGGAGGCGCGACGTTTGACAGAATTAAGTGAAGTTACATCCACGCGCTGGCATGGCGTGCAACCAGGCAGAAGCTATACCATCAGGCCTACGATATGGGTCTAGTAGACATGACATCTAGTGGGTCCCGCATAGTTCTCGAGAACTCTTTGGGGGCTTGCAGCCGTTTATCCACCGGGCAAGCCAGCAACCCCACGCCGTTCGCACGCCCTACTCGTCCCCATCTTCTACCTTACAACAGTTCGCTCCCAGTCGTCCCATCCTTTCACATTAGTTCGCTCCCAGTTTTTTTTGCGGGGTACAATAGTTCAACTTCTCCTAACCCTCCTCCAAAATCCATGGCCTCCCAAATCTCCATGGTCGCCGCTGAGTACCAGGTTAGATCCATCACCGGTGATCAGTTCATCGTCATCTACACACATGGATCCGAGATGGTGAAAGTATGGCTTGCTCGCTTCCTACGCATGTTCAACAGTTCAATGGATGAGTGGGTTGCTGGGCAAGATGTTGAGTACACCACAGTCCTGGGACGAGAGAAGGATCTAAAGGACAAAGAGAGGAAGAAGCCCACCGTGATCCAGGTTTGTGTACATAACGTTTGCTTGGTCTACCACATATGCCATGCCGACGTTGAGTGCCAGGATTTTAAGAACTTCCTCAAGGACAAAAGAGTGAAATTCGTTACTGTAGGCTTTAAGAACGACAGTGACGTCCTGCGTCGGATAGGTCTCGTTGTAGGCCAGCCCTTCGATCTCCAGAAGGCAAGCCTGGTGTCCTCCTCTCAACCTTCAATGCTGAACCTGGCAGCAGTCATGATTGATCCTTCGTACGCTAAACTGAAGAAACCTCATCACGCGTTTCATCATGCATGGGAGTCGAAGACATTGGATGAAGATCACATCATGTACGCAGCAATGGATGCCTACCTTTTTTTAAATATCTACAAGGGTTGGATGAAGAAGCAGAGCTCAGTGTCCGGTTCAAGCAAAGAATCATTGGTGCAGAGGAAGAGGAAGAGGGACGAGGACGAAGTCGAGGACGTGGACTCGGACTACAAATAGATGGCAGTGTCGTCGCTCATGCTGGTTCTACTCCAGCGTCAAGCCTACTAGTTGCTAATTAGTTTATTTTCAAGGGTGTGTTGTGCTGAGGCCCCAGCAGAACTATGTTTATGTTCTTTCTCGTTATTTGAACTCTTTAGTACGTACAGTAGTACTAGTACTATGTCTTACTACTCTTCTTCTTGAAGTTGGTACTACTGCTCGTATCTTCATGTTCCTACTGTACTTAATACGTTCGTACTAGTAGTTTAATTTGGGTTAGTCGATTTGTGAAAGGAGTTCGACGGAGCGAAGGAAGAAGACGGCAGAAGAGGTGGAAGAAGCCCTTCTAGCCATCCATGTTGCATCAAATGGCTCACGTGAGTCGACTCACCCAAATTTCTCCTTCAGATTGCAGGATCCACATGTCGTTCAAGGTCTCGAAGGTAGATTCCGCGTCCGCACCCGGTTTGCGGGCTCGACGCGCGCGTGACCGGCTTCCGCCGCGACAGCCACCATGCGTGCCTCCTCCGCGCGGGCGGAGACGACAATGACACGCTAGTTCCTCCTCACTGGCGTGCTGGAGCACGCGCTCATCCTCCTCTTCATACGCTGCATGCATAGACGCAGCTCCACCAGCTGCTCACATGCTTGGCAGCGCGGTGGCATCGTGAGGAGGGACTGCAGACGACGTGAGCGGGTGAGCCTTTAGTTTCATGGCATAGGGATGGCGGCGACACGGCGGTGATGGGCGAGAAATTATTAGCCTGAGCAGGCGGGCGCCGGCATGCGCAATGGCGGCGGCATATTGATGAGTGCGCGTGTGGGAGCCTATTTTAGTTTTAAATATAAGGTTGGTCAAACTTAAAAGAAAACCGTACTAGTACACGTAAACATTAGACTTAGGCAGCGCTTTTATTAGTTAGTACCACAGGCATGATACGGAATCATGTGCAAGCGCGTGAACCGCGGCCGCGCGGTCGATTGAATGGTGCGTCACTGTGTCGCGCTCGAAGGACATCCACCGAACCATTTTGTGTGTGTGAAAACAATCCTCGATTATTACTCAACTTTTTTTTCCTGTGAAAGTTCTTGACGCTACAATATTTCCATATATTTGAATTTAGCTACAGTTCGTGTTTATTTGGATTTGGACGTTTTAGGTGCGCCCTAGTTTTTTTAATACTGATTTTCTGTGTGTAACTGAGAGAGAACGTGTGTATGTGTCCATATGTGTGTTGTGGCGGAAGGGCAATGTGGAGACGTTGTGCGTGTGATACAGACATAGAGAGGTGCGAATGTGCAAATGATCATGCATGAGTGAGACATAGACAGATGCCGATACGTTGTGTATACATGAGAGAACAGTCTTCTAGTTTACTTGTGTGTGTGTGTGTGAGAGAGAGATAGAGGAGCATCCGTAACACAACAACCATCTCTCTCGATTCGTCCATCCCTCGCACTGTTGCATGCAACACATGCATCAACGCGCACATTTTGACACCCTCACCCGGCCCCTGCCCACCTCAAGGCCCGCACAATCTCTTCGTGAATACCCATTTCTCTCCTTAGGTTTGTTTTCTCTCAATATCTGACACACACACACACACAGACACGCAGCACAACACACACACACACACCCGAGCACACAATTCATCCCCATCCAAGGTTATACGGCGACCACTCTCACTTGTGCTTCTTTGCACCCCAACATGCACAACACCTCAATCTTCAAAGAGGGCAACGAGCAGATCGAAGACGGCGACCACACCACGCTAGAGAATGCGGGGTCATTTGGAAGCAGGGTGATGTGACAACGGTTGACTGACTCCTCCCCCCGCCCTCTCTCTCTCTCTCTTGCACAAAATTACCAATCCCTCTCTCCCCCGCACAAAATTGTCAATCCCTCAACCCACGAGATCCTTCCCCTCTCGTCCGTGTTTTTCCTGCTCACTCATCAAACATGTTCTCTCTTCTCCTTCCACGTATACAGAATCCGGATGCACACGCATCTCATGTATATTACATGTATGCATCTTTCTCACAGACCTAACTTCTTCCACTCTCTCTCTCTCTGTCTCATTAGGTTTGATTCCTACTCTCTCGTCCACATACATAAAATCTTTCCCGCCCTATCTGCTCCATCTTCAAAAGCTCTCTCTGCACGTTTCATTCACACATTGGGATATGTCAAAATGTTGCTTCTATAATGGCTGATGTAGAGTTATGGTTGTTCTTGTTGCATCCTACAAAGTAGTAACTATGAAATGCATTTAGATTCTCATTTGACTGGGATTATGTGCGTTTGAGCATGCTGTGAAGTCCTACAGACCTTGAATACATCTTGGGATTCGACAATGATTGTAACTATTTAATTGTATAGACCATTACATTCGAAGTCAATAGCCTAATATCTTTATCTCACAGTTTCAAGAAATGATTAGTTCACTACAAACTGAGAAAACAAATGTGTACTCCCTCCGTTTTTATTTAAGTCCGCGTATTAGCATTGGTCAAAGTCAAGTTTTGTAAACTCTCAGAAAGCTTGTAACAAAAAATATTAACATATACAATAACAAATAAATACCATTAGATTCATTATTGAATGTACTTTCACATCATACATATTTGTTATGGTAAATGTTTTTGTTTTTCTATAAACTTGGTCAAACTTTAGGAAGTTTGACTTTGGTCAAACCTAATATGCAGAGTTTACTACTATTACTCGCTAGTTGCTTAGCCGAATCACTCAACACGCCACACGGGGAGTCCAGTGTCACAAAATTTTGAGGTCGGCAGGAAAATCTCCGGCGACCCTGATGTAGGAAGTGGGTGTTCTCACCTTGTAGTCTGTTTTTATTTATTTTTTCCTTTTGAATTCACTTCTCCGAGTAATGTTTATCTGGCTTCTACTAAATGGATCTAGGTTGCTCTGAGTATTGATCTAAAAAAGAAGTAACTTCATGTTAGGATGCAGTTCCTGCGAGGAGGGAAGTATGGTCAACCTCGAGATCATGTTTCCAAAATGAGTCTGGATTACACACAAGGTGCCAGTTCCCTAATGATGCTGGATTAGACACAAGGTGAAAATTCCCAGATGATGCTGGATTACACACAAGCCAGGTGGAGTCGTCAGCTGTTCGTGTCCTCGTGGCATTTGTAAAGGCTGAAAGAAAGCGTGCAGCAGCCCTTGAGAATGTAGATGAGTTCCTGAAGAAGCGAAAAGAGCAATCAGATGCTCTCTTCACCCAAGCCAGAGAAGAGATGGAAGAAGCCAGAAATAAGCTAGCAGAGTCAGAGCAGGCTAGGCGTCTCCTGCTATCTAAAACTGTTGCCAATACAAAATTTCCTTTATAATAGCTAGGTTCATATGTTTATCCAGTCAGCATGCCTGTTGTGATGTCCGTGCATCTACTGACATGGCACAAAATGTTTTTTTCGGGTCATGTAATAACAGCAATTACTTTCCAAACAATAACAGACGAAGCATTGGACATGGTATAGTTCAAGCGCAAGCCCGACATTCCAAGTTCAACTTCCACACCAAACTCATGTTCACAGATATCTGCACATTCATACATAATGTCCACAACCATGTTTCACTTCAAAGCCAAAAAAATGTGAGGAGAGTTATAAATAAAGAAAATCCTCTACTAGTTCCTGCTACCAGTGCAAGCACAACAAGTCAAGACCATGCGTAAATTAATTATATTTTAGTCATTTTTTGTGTTCTAAAATGCTTGCCGGCTCGCAGAAGGACGTGTTGCCGGCACATGCGTGGATTCAATGAAGGCAGGCGGGGCAGTCTTAAGCTGGTTGCACGCGGCGAGGCGGCGTGCTCAGCCGGGCCTACAGCGAGTGCGACCCTCTTGGCCGGCGCGCCGGTTCAATGCCTGCGCTATGAGAGGTCGCGTTTGTCTGAGAGCAATCACTCCCTCTAGTCGTTTTTTATTTGGGTATAACAAAATCTCGTTTTCCATTCACATTTTACAAGTAAAGTTTGGTACGATGGGGACTAGTAAACCACAATGGAGGTAGTAGTTTTGTTATTCGAAGAAGGGTTTTCCCTTCCGATTTTCATTAAAGAAAACCAGCATCTAAATCGAAACCATAGTATTTGCCCTAGAACTACCAGGTTCAACATTTCGCAACATAAACCCATACAACCTCCATCAAAAAAAACCATACAACCATACGCCAAGGAGGTACGTAGTACTATGAATTCCATTTTCGCTCCATACCAATAGTTCTAAAAACTACTTACTACTTATAACGCGCCATTGAAAATCGGAACTCTTAACCCCGCTAAAAATGATATTTTAAACGTGGCTACTCGATCTGTGGCAACTGGCGAGCCACCGCGCTCCAAGTCGTTCACCTGTGGTCCCGACCATCAACTCCTACGGATCAAATTATCACGCGAGCTGACTATTCCTACAAAGGTGCTCCACCATGTACCCGGCACCCACGAATGCAGCAATCGTGCCCCTAGGGTTTTAGAGTTTATTTGTTAACTTCGCCTTTACGTAACACTCATGTGTGCGAGACAGCGAGAGGCCGACTGCGTGCGTGTGCCTCTTCTCTTCGTATATGTACTCCACCATTTGCCTGGTGTCCAAAAAATTATAATAACTACTAGCAATGTGCCAATGCGTTGCCACACGATCAAAGTAGATTAATACAGTGGGGGAGCTAGGTGCAGATTACGCCTAGGGCTGTGATATGTTGATTGATAAACTTCTATGATTTTATATGCTTTGCATGAAGAAATTACAGAGGAAGTTGTTTCTAGGCCTGGGGCTATACCCCTAGCTGCCCCAGGCCTGTCTCCGCCACTGGACTAATACATATTCACCGATTTGATAGAAAAAAATTCTAGCTTTGAAATATGTATATCACTAAAAATATGTCATGTTTCACTCAAAATATATTCCTTTGGCGGTTTTGATGAGATAAGGGAGGAATGTTGTTGGTTTCAAGATTCGAGAAGTGGTATGTGTCTAATTTCTACTCTTACTAGCAAGATGCCCATGCGTTGCACGGAACATCAAGATCTTATGGGAGAAAAGGATGAACGAGGGAAGGCCTTATCTGCAAATGTGGTAAAGAGTGTGGGTAAATTTCCATATTTTCCTTCCTATCCGTCAGATATAAATCAGACGACCTACATTGCTGGATGGCAGGCCCACCATCATCACCAACTCTATTTTTATCCCTACTCTTATAATAAGCATTGTCGGTGATGATCGTGTGCCTGCCATCCTGCAATATAGGCCGTCCGATCTATATCTGACGGATAGGAAGGAAACTATGGCAATTTTGCAAAAAGATACCCACACCCCTCTCCACATTTGCAAATAAGGCCTTCCCTCGTTCATCCTTTTCCCCCACAAGATAAACTACTCATACAAATGCATCTTGATGTTCCGTGCAACGCATGGGCATCTTGCTAGTTGTTGCAAAAAGCCCATATGTGTGGGAGAGAGAGAGGGGGAGTGGAGGAGGACGGAGTGCATGTGTGACAAAGACACAAGGAGTGTGTGTGCGATAGGTATTAGCTTAAAATGAGGCGATAGTGTGTGTGTGTGTGCATGATCGAATGGGCATGTCTCAAGAAGGGAAGAAAAATCTACATAGATACAAGGAGCGGGAGAGAGACATGTATGCGATGGTGGAAGCATGAGTGTGCGGGTGTATAAACCTATCTAGAGGCTAGCTAGTCGATGAATGTTTGTGAGAGAAATACGAGTCGGGATGCGAAAGCGAGAGTTTTGTGTGTGTGAGAGAGAGACGGTAGTCGGGAAGGGGAGTGGAAGCAGGAGTTGTGTGTGTGTCTGTGAGAGAGAGAGAGGAGACAGTAGTCGGGGTTGTCTGATCGGTAAACAAATGAATAATGTTAGTCTGGGATGGAGACGAAAAGGAGACCGCAACAAATGTTGTGTCTACAGGATAGATAGAGAGAGTAATTTTAGTGGTATGAGTCATATGTAGAGACATATAGGGTGTGTGAGAGAATCCCATAGAGAGAAAGACAAAGTGAAAGACGATTGGAGACTGTGTGTTTGGCTATGAAAAAGAAAGCTTAGGTACCGAGTGATACCAGAGAACAGTAGAGACGTGAGAGATAATGAAAACCGTGTAATGTATAATGATAGGGAGAGTGTGACACTTCTCAAGGGAGACCTCAAGAGACCATGTTTTCGAGGATAGGGGCAACATGAAGTGAGCGTGCGGGTGAGCTGGAGAAAAGAGAGTGATAGCTACCTGAAGGAGCATGCATGCGAGAGAGTTGGGCGTGAAAGGAGTGAACAAAAAAGGGATTAAAATATTTGAATTCTAGATGATGATACATGTAATCCATACTCGAACCAAAATTGATCTATCAAACATGCATACTCATATGAATTCACACACATCTATGTTATTTAATATGTAGATATTACTGATCCATACATTTTAGTAGAACATAATTAGGTTAAAAAAATTCGAATTCAACCTTAAGATTTTGAGATCGTTATATTTGTAAATAATATTATACATATAAAGGAGCAGAATTCTTTGTTGTGCTTTTGAAAGTATATATAAAAAATGATGTATATAGAATGTAATTCCAATTGAAAATGGATCCCGCTCAAAAAAAAAAGAATACAAACGGGATTCGAATTGAGTTGGCATGGTAAACGTGCACTCTGCAAAATTTGGACGAAGCGGGGAAAGTCGCAGTAACCGCCCGAAACCAAAATCTGCGAGATGGAAATCACTACTGCCTATCCCTGCCACGCAAAGCCTATATGCTGGATTTCTCTAGGTTTCATTAGGGGTAGGTTTGTAATTTCACCCAAACGTGACGTAACCGCCTCTCACCCGGATTCATACACGGTGGGCGCCAAAACACAGTGTGTCCTCGGTCGAAATCGACTCCCTTCCCGATTCATATTCATACACGGTGGGCGCCAAAAACAAACTCTCGTCGGCAAATATTCGGTGTATGCGAGATTACCGTCCTATCCCCAACCAACTAGTGTTGCTGTGATGTAGTAGAAATTTGAAACGGGGGCTAAGTTTGTAAATTTCCTCGCATTTGAGACAAGCGCGCCCTAAATACATGGTTCCCCCTTCCTCTATACCTCCCTTTTCCCCATTCGTACTCTGTGGGCGCCAAAACACCCTCTCCACCCCACGGTCCTCCGTTCGCCGCCGTCGTCCGCCACCCCATCCACCGCCGTCCTCCTCCACCATGCCGGAGCTGATACCCCGACGCCGCCGTCCATTATAAGAGATCGACCTCTCTCATCCACGTCTTTGGACCGGCATCCTTGCATCCCGTCCTCTCGCTTCATCCCGTCCTCTAGCTTCATCCCCGCCGTCGTCCACCTTGCCGGCGCCGCTCCTACGACTGTCTCGTCCACCGCGCCCCGCCGCCACCGTCTACCCTCCTAGATCTGCTTCCACGCCGTCGACAGCCATCGCTACCGCAGCACCGTGAAAATCTCAGCAGATGCGTACACGGCGCCGCACCAGAGGCGGTCCTCTTTCGTATCTGCTCAACTGATTTATCGCAGCAAGAAAATAGATCGCCACTCCTTTACTCCGATTTCTTGTCTTGGTTGCGAAGTTGCCTTTGTCCGGTTTGCACCTTCAGATCCGCCATGGCACACTCAACACCATACTCGCAATGCTCATGGTTTTCCCCTTCTATATTCCACACTAGTTAAATCACAGTAGGCTAAATTTCAAAATTGGGTCAGTCAATTTTTCAGAGCTCGTCGGAGTTCGCTGATGCGATCGAAGGGGCTCGGGTGGGGACGGTGGTTGTGGGGAGCGGTGGTGGGGCCTCGTCGAACAAAGAAAAATCGACGCAGGTGGGGGCGGGGTGGGGGTGGGGGTGGCGGAGGAACACAGGCGGTGGGGCCGGTGGTTCGGCCGGCGGCCCGTGTGGTGTTCTGTATGGGAAGCACAGTATGTTCCTTGTTAGGAAGGGGAGCAGGGACATCTGCAGTCTAACTGTAGCGACCAGACCTCAAACAGTCTGATCTCTGTGCTCCGGTGTCATCCCTGGATCAGTAATGCTGAAACCACACATTACTCGAAGGATTTCTAACAGGGTAGCAATCACACACTTATTACATCGACTCTCTCAATAGAGAACTTATTACAATAAATATGGCTTAAGGCCATCTAATAACGATAACAGCGGAAGGCTTGGAAGATAAGCGAGTCCATCAACTCCAACGGCATCACTGAGTATAGAACCACGACCTAAAAACCCCTTAATCATCGTCTAAAAAGTCTACAACATTAACGTTGCAGCCCAAAACGGGTCAGCACATGGAATATGCTAGCAAGGTAACACATAGAGAGTAATGGAATGAAACAGCTATACTATATGCATATTAGGCTGGTGGAAAGCTCTATGGTTACAATTTTGCGTGAAGCCAATTTTTCCCTACTGCAAAGGAATAAATTTTATTTAACTATCATGGTAGTTGTTAAACAGTGAGAATGGTTGACAGCATCCTCAATCCCAATTAAGCATCATCATTAACAAAACCCAACAAAATTAATTTAGAGTAACATGTTGAGATTCACATGATAATCCAAGTACTAGATACTCAAGCTGTCCATAACCGGGGACACGACTAACCATGATTAGTTTATACACTCTGCAGAGGTTTGTGCACTTTTCCCCACAAGACTCGATCGCCTCCGTTTGGTTTCTCGCACTACATGGTGTTTGAGAAGACGGATGACCGAGACATAGTCTTTCAGAAGCGCTAGCACCTTACGATGGATAGACCGTTACACCTACTTTCCCCTACATCTGCTAGTCTACCCTGTAAGAGTTCGCACGACATAATCAACAATGCCAGAGCCCATAATGGCTTGTGGCTGGACACGGAAGTTTCTAGCATGAAAAACCTCATGATCCCTTTGAGCCTGAGTGGCGGTCCATAAAAAAACAGGCAATCCTGGTCTACCCAGGTGCCTAGACAGGCAATCCTGGAATACCCAGGTACCTCAATCCACCCAGATGTGTGTTTAAGTTGCCACCTTAAGTAAAACATTAATTAACCATCTCACATCTGTCATGAATATCACTCACCCAATCCACGTCTACTAGCATAGCATGTCATAATGGCAAACGTAGAAGTAACTCCCAAAGGTTTGATAAAATAATAGGTAATAGGTACTACCTCAACTACTTCCCAAACCCACAATTTAATTAGATCCTAACCATGCAATGTGTGAGGATTGATCTAATGCAATAAAACTGGGTAGTAGAAAAGGAATGATCAAAGTGTTACTTGCCTTGCTGATGATCCGCGAAACCTAGAGATTTGAAGTAACAGGCGGCGCACTCCGGGTATTCTATCACAGACAAACAAACAAGCATACAATAAGCACTCATCTAATGCATAGGTAAAAGTTAAATAAGAGAGCTAACCAGAAAGTTCAACTTAAGAACTCCGGTTTGCAAAAAGAATCAAATCGAACGAAGCAAAGAAAGTCAAACGGCGAAAGAAAAGAACTTTGTTCTACTAATCTGGATCTAAGTCAAATTTGACAGTAGCAAAAAACTTGTTTAAGTTGGTTAAATGGATAGAGGGTTTCGAGACGAAACTCCAGGCGCTTTAATCGCCTGATTCCGATAAACGAGCAAAAAGTTATACTAAAACGAAAATCGGATCAGAAATCGCGATCAGAAAATAATCGCGGAAAATCCGAGAAAAAGAAAAACAACGAACGGATTAGCGAACGAACGTTCGCTAACCGGATCTAAATGATGAGAATGTTCGTTAAAACGAACGAACGAGCGAACGCTCGCTAATTAACCTAAACCGAAAAAAAACTCGATCCAAAAAAATGAAAACTAAAAAAAACCGACGAGAACCGACGGAAAACCGATCGGTTTTTAAAAAAACCGGTGGCGCGGGTTACGATGCGAACCTCGGGCGGCAGGTCGACGAGGAGGCGGCGCGGCGGCTCCGGCGACGGCAGGCGGCGGCGGCGTGCGGCGTGCGGCGCGGCAGCGTTGGCGGCGGCGGCGGGGTCGGGCGCGGGCGGGCGGCGGCGCTATGGTTCGGGGGCGCGGGGCTGGGCTGGCTTCGGCTGGGCTGCCCCCCGGCTTATAAAGCCTACGCGGGCCGGAGTCCCGGTCGGACACGGCCCGTAGGTCGGTGCGATTTTTTTTAAATAATTACGCGCAGAAGAAAAAATTAAAAGAAATACTAAACGGACTCCAAAAATCCCGAAATAAATTTTCCCCGACTTCCAAAATCAAGCCGGACAAAGTAAACATTTATTTGGGCCCTAAATGCAATTTTGATAAACGCATATTTTTTTCCTAAATTCAAATAAAATATCGAAAAGCTCCGAAATAAAATCTTATTTGATTTCTTTATTAAGTCCTCAATATTTCTTTATTTTGGGAAAGTCATTTTATTCCCTCTCTCTTAATTTTGTAATAGAAATAATTGATGACAAAATAAATAAAAATCAAATGATCCTATTCTCAATTTTTGAGAAAACTCAAATATGAAAATAACGAAATCCCCAACTCTCTCCGTGGGTCCTTGAGTTGCTTAGGATTTCTAGGATCAAAACCAAAAGCAAATAATATATGATATGCATTGATGATCTAATGTATAACATTCCAAATTGAACATTTGGGATGTTAGACTAACAGCTGATAGAGCTGGCCTGCACGTGATCGATAGGCTTCCAATTACTAGCGGCAATACAACACCGTAATTTCCAGCCAGTTCCACTTTCCCGATTTATATATCCTGGTTATGGTGTACCCCTGTTATGTACACTATGATCTGCCTAGTTGCTATGTGCTCTTGTTATCATGGTTTGGGAATAAACTCTCTATACAGTATATTATGAACCCATCATCTACCAGCTATCCTTACTTCTGGAGCCTATTTTTTTGTGTACTTGTGCCAGATTATATAAATGCATGCACCATATTACAACACACATGAGCTCTCTCATCAGAATCCAGTGATAGCACACAAGTGTTTACAGGGGCGCCCCTATATTAGAATATCATCTACATTACAAAGATAATCTCACAACTATTTATGTTTTCATGGTTCTCAGATATCATACGCAATTACAGTGAATATCAGAATCCGCGCATCAGAAGAATATTGTGGAAAACTACAATGACTTACAAAATTGGCACCAAGGCATTGAGTGCCATTCTGGAAGCAATGAAACTCGTATGCTCCCACCTGTTGATTCTTGTTCAGAATATCATCCTAATGACTATTCTAACCTCGAGGAGTCAAAGGCAGATGGCCTGTCCTGTTCACCCATCAAGGTGTCTGTTCTAATTTAGCAAGGTTTTATTGATTGCGTGTATCTTGCATATGTTGTCTTGCATTTCTTCTACTTTGTTGCACCACCATCTGCTTAGTTTACTCATCATATATGTCGAGATGCCATGCCCATCCATTATCAATACATAATCCATCTGTCATCGTACCATGTTTTTCTACTCAAATGCTGTTCTGGTGCGTCAGACATCAAAAAGGAAGAGGGTGATTGCCAAACCTGAAGGAGCACCAGCAAAGTCCTTGAAAAACGTGGTGGTGCCGGAGAAATCAGATAGCACCCCACTTATATTGGTTGTACAACCAGTGACACAAAACGTAGGACCGACTCCAGCAGACTTTACCCATACTTCACTGGCCACACCACTAGCCCCACCACACAGGACCTGCACTCCAGCAAAAGGTATACCGATTTCATTTGCCATAGCACCAGCTGTACCACAAAAAAATGTCACTCCAGCAAAAAGTACAGCAAGTCCACCGGCCGAAGACCTATCCCAACTACAGAGACGGCCAATTCCTGCAGATTGGAACCCCATTCCATTTATTCCCAGTTTAAAAGACAATGCTTTCAATGTTGTTAGGGACTACGTGCATATATTCCCATCATGGGAAGATTATTGTGAAGACAAACACCATTTTCACATCTTCCTATCCAACTTACGTGTAAGTTCTATTATTCATGGTTATTATTTTCCTGTTTTCTGCTGATTGAACACATCAATGATTTACATTACATTGTTGTAACTAGGCGAGGGTCAATCTGGATAGTCATGACGAGCAAAGCTTAATTGTGCTTTTCAAGGAAGCATTGCAGCAGTATCGGTGTTACTTGAGGAAATCACAGTTTGATGGCAAGTCTATAAACGAATTTCCGGTGAAGTCTCCTGTGCTAAATTTAGAAGACATTGAATGGAAAAACCTTGTTATGCACTAGTCTCATTCCCAGGATGAGGTACTGTCTATGAAATCACATGACAATTTGAACTTCTACTTTTCCGCATGTGCCTTACGGATCTTTTTTACAGGAAATCTACTCGAAGAAGAACTCCGGTTTGACAAGAACGACAGGATATCGCAAATATGCTGCCCGCTGCTTTGCTCTTGTTAGTACCTGTTGTCCTGTATCACTATACTGGCATACATACCTAGCTCATTATGTGACTGCAGTATGCATGATAGCTTGCTTATCAATTGTTCGCTCCAAATTATCTGATCTGTATGAATGGTTACATTAGTGTAGAATATATCCAATGCCAATGTTTTTTTTAGCTCTGCATTGCTCTTGAAAGTACATGTTGTCCTTTATCAATGTACTTATACTGACAGGTAGTTGTTCATGTACCATCACTCTGCAGCTTATGTTCCTTTGCCTTCCATTTTCTACACATCAGATCTATATTTACTCTTACCATAAGGTTGGTACTGAAGAAGTTTAGTTGTGCATTGCTCTCGGCTGTACCTTTTGCTTGTATCGCTGCACTTACATTTATAGCTACTTGGTTATGTAGCATCACTCTTCATCTTATCTTAAATATTCTCCATTTTTTTGTATATTATCACATCTATATTTACTCTTAACAAAATGTAGAATAAAGGCAATGCTTTTGAAGTAGATTCTGTGGTAAACTTCTTGAATTGCCCCCCATCAGCATGGACAAGGCCTTTATAGAGCCTGTCTTCACCAATAATGTAAGTTTGTCCATCTCAAGCCTTCAAACTTTGTTGTATATATTTGGTTAGGCATGACCGCAACAGCTGTTTATTTTTGGTGTTTGCATCAAATTGCTTGTTTAAAGTTTATTATATGTAGTTCATAAACAAAAGTTCGTGCTTTCTCTATTTAAGCCTTCAGTTGTACAACCAAGTTCCTTCTTCATACCATGTAAATTAAACTATATAGAGCAAGTGATCTTCTTTTGAACTGCATGTATGCTTCTGTTCTTCATCTGTAATCCAGTGGTGTGGTGAACCTACACACTACACCACAATGTCATATTCTGCAATGTCTTAACTATGAACAATGTCATATCATTCTACTATTATTTAAACCGTCTCTTTGTTTGCCAATCTGAAATGGTATAAATTGACAGCACACTAACCATTGATACTTATGAGTTCTTGATCTGTAATCCAGTGGTGTCATGAAGCTGCCAACTCCTTCACAATGTCATTTCCTGCCATGTCTTGACCTGAACAATACCATATTGTGTTAATGCAAATTTAAACTGTGTCACTTTATTCGTCAGTAAGAAATGTGATGAATTGTCAGCACTGGTACTTTTATGTGCAAAACCTGTCATCTGTCTGCTTGTTTATCTTTCAGAGTGAGGAAGATACAAGTGTTGAACAAGCGCAGTCTCATCATCTTACTCAGCTGCTTGCCCTGCAGCTCCCTAGCAGAGCTAACCTTTCTTGAACTCTATTGAAGTGTTGTCAGTTTTGTATATTATTTTGTCAGTGTGTTTATTTGCACTGGTGGCGATCTTTGATGCCTAGTGTATGTAATCTGCTGTCTGCTTGTGCTTTATTATCATAGTGGCGAACTTTGATGCCCAGTGGATGTAATATGCCGTAATTTATTTATTGTATAGTCTAGGTTTTTTCTTATTCACGATGCTGCAGTTATTTTACTGTATATATATCATGTCTTCGCAGTAAACTGGCCAAACCGTAAAATTACGGTACATAATCGGGCCGTCATCCAATCACGATGTAGGTTGGGCCTGAAACGTGCTGGTCAGCTCACGGGACGGCAGTAGCCCGAAATGAAACCCGGCCCATGATTGTGCGACTCAAATCATGGGCTTTTAACAGGCCGAAAAATTGTCTCGGTCCTTGTTTGGCCCAATCAGATATCGGCTGCGAGTAGGCCGGATGCAAACCGGGCCGTAGTTAGGCCCAACTATATGACATGCTTTTAACAGGCTGAAATTAATATAGGGCCGAAATGTTAAACGGGCCCTTAACAGGCCAAAACTAATATCTGGCCGAATTACTAAGTGGGCCTTTAGCAAGTGGGCCCAAAATCATAGTGTCCAGTTGACGGGCCGAATCTGATATGGGCAATATTTGAGACCAAAGCGTCTTAAAGGGCCGGACCTGATCTGGGCCGTAATTTGGCCCAGAACGTGGTAGGCCTTTAACGGGCCAGATCTCATATGGGCCACTATTAGGCCCGGAGCGTGGCAGGCCATTAATGGACCGGATCAAATATGGGCCAGCATTTGGCCCAAAACATTGCAGGTAGTTAATGGGCCGGCCTACTACGGTACTCAAAATCTTGTGGGCCGACAGCTGGGCCGGCCCATTAATGTCGGCGAAATCTCGTGGGCCTTTAGCTGGGCTAGCTCATTATGATACGCAAGAATCTTGTGGGCCTTCACCTGGGCCGGCCCATTACGGCACACAAAAATGTTATGGGCCTTTACCTGGGCCGGCCCATTATGGCCCGCAAAATCTTGTGGGCCTTTTGCTGGGCCAGCCCATTATGGTCCGCAAAATCTCGTGGACCTTTAGCTGGGCCGGCCCATTATGGTCCGCAAAATCTTGTGGGCCTTCAGTTGGGCCAGCCCATTTAAACTTGATTGGCCGGTCCACGTGTCAACATATCATAGGCGCGTCTCGCCCATTGGATGAGTTGACACGTGTCTCCTCCAGCCAATGACGATTTTACACGTGGAAAATCCCCATTGGTCGTGGCTGTTAACGATTTATCGGATCCAAAACCCGACTCGATAGCTGAACGACGTTCCGTTACGGTGGATGCCACATGTCGGTCACCCTTGACGAAAGCACTTCTGTGACGCGTGATTTATTGTCATGGAAGTGGACACTTCCGTGATGATAATTTTGGTAATGTCATGGAAAACTTCTACAACAGCACAGGTATGACTATCTTGATTCTGTATTAAATTTGTCATGGATGTACATGCATGAAAAAAAAGCGACCTACTGTGACAAACACGTATCATCACGGAAGTGTATTTTTTTGTAGTGAGAGGGAATCACTTTATCAAGTGGGGGAGCCGAAATATGGCACATTGCCGATACCGGATACCTATCCAGTACCCCGAAGAAGCCGTCCGAAGACTGGCCTTCGGAATGGTTTTATATGGAGGACGTCCCCCTTCCGGACCCTGTTCGGCGGGGTCTACCTGTGTTCAACAATGCTCCTCTGAAGAAGCGCCAAAGTTGGCGCCCACGAAGCCCCCAGGCGGAAGACAATGGAGAAGTCCTCTATCTGATGAACCGGATCAAAGCACTGGCTCAATCGGGATTGACAATAATTGAAGTTATGTCGATTTGCATAATGCGGGGAGTGCAGTCACTTCAATATCGTGGGCATCCCTTGTGGTGTTATAACGGGCGAATGACGCCACCCGCTGCGGGCGTAAGGGTCCGGACAATGCTGGCGCTCTAGTGAAGATTCTGTCTGAACTGTTCAAGGGTGAGGAGGAGGAGTTGACCCGCATCAAAATACGGGATGGATTCTCCATGTACAATCCTCCAAGCTGGGTAAGTTATATCTCCCTACTCCCATTTTTCCTGCATTCTTTGTCGTAAGTATTCACCTTGCCACTTTGCGGCAGGAACTGCGAAAAGCCATAAAGGAGGTCAGCAGCCCTTCTCCACAACCAGAGGACCCTGACCGGGCCCTCGACTCCGAACTCGAAGAAGATTCGGTTATATCCGTGGAGCTGATAGACAGGCAGTTCTATCAGTCAAGCTCCGATGATGCCATGGTGGCCATTACGGCCGACTATCCCGGACTGCTCCCTGCATCGCACGTAAGAAAAACCAAAAAATCCCAACTCCAAAACTAGGATCCCCTTTTAGACACTTCACCCACCATATACACATGGCATTTTACAGGGAAGGCATTCGGGACGCCCTGCCGAGCCCATGGCAACACGCCATCAGGAGGCACCGAGGTCGGGTACGCCAAAAAGGAAGGCGGTCAGGACGGAGACGCCAGCGCAAAGGTATAACAAACCCCGCTCCGTGCTTGTCATCCCTCTTGAAATATAATGATGCCCGCCTTTCTTTAACAAAAAAAAAACGATCGCCGGAATATGTCCGGCGATGTTACTAATCATGCTTCCACCAGCCGGGCGCCAGGACCAGACATAGAGGTGGAAGCCGATATGCGGCAGGCGCCAGATAATCCCTCTATGGAGGATGCAGATAGGTTATCCGCTACTAACTCAGAAGTGGAAAGCGCCATGAACCATAGGCACCGCCGGGCCGTACTCCAGGATGCTTGTTTCTCACCAGAGGCATTTGATACCTTTAATTCCGGAGAGGCGTACCTCCGTGCTGCTCAAGATGGCCTAGCCAGAGCCACGGATCAATATGTAAAGGATGTACGGGTAAGTGAATCTGAAGATTCATATGTATTACTAGCCCCTGAGACTTGAAACAGTTAGCAGAAATGATTTAAGGATCATCTTAATTGTGCAGGTTCTTACAGAGAAGAATACTAGGCTAACACAGGAGCTAGAGGAATGCAAGACCCAACTGCAGGCTGCTGTGGCCGCATTGCAAGAACCGAAAAAGTCACCTGCTGGTAACATTTATTTTAAGGAGTAATTGTTACCATATAATGTGCGGCATGGCTGCAAATCTAACAACAGATGTTGCAGATGAATCCGGAGAAAATCCGGAGGGCGAGCATGTTATGCGACAGCTAGAGGCTGGCAAACGCGTGCTGACTGAGGTTAGGCGGGAGAAAAACAATCTCCAAGACGCCAATATTAAACTGAGCGTGGAACTAAAAGACATTCGGGGACAGCTTGCCGACTCCGAGAAGGAGAATAAGCGGCTTCGGCGCGGCATTTTCAGTGAGTGCTTGAACGGGTCATCCCGCGGAGGAAATGCCCGGGTCTGCGGGTGATCTTCTATCCGAGCTGTCACATCTGCACGAGGAAGTTCGGAAGGTGATGCAAGGTGTTGCCCAGGGTTTGTGGCCATCTGTCTCCCTGCCAGAGGACGTTGCAGAGCTTATGGAGAAGTTCAAGGGAGCACGGCGGCGGCTCCGATTATGGAAGATATCGGCCTACCTACAAGGTGCCAGAGAGGCATGGGCCATGGTGAAGACTCGGTATGCCAAGGCAGACCCAAATCACATGGCCGAGGTCGGACCTGTGGGCCCGACGGAAAAGAGATCCCCGTTATCTTAGTTTATGGGCAAGTAGAATTTGCCGCGAAGTATTCCCAACAGGATTGTAAGCTAAACCGCCTGTTGGATGGTATAGAGGAGGAGTTTAGTCAGTCTGCATGACTATGTTATTAAAGTGACATGTATAATGCCTTCTAGCCACATTGTAGATCATTTGTCGTTGCGGACCTTTTCGCTTCAACCTCCGGGCCCGATAGTCCGGAGTGAATCCGAATACCCGCTCAGTTATATAAGAACCAGGGTATGCATGGAGACCATGCGTAGGGGTCATTAGTGCTTTATCAGACAAGTGCCAACTAGTTATGTTATATTACATGGGTAGTAAGAAACATCTTCCAGGGAGAATAGTTCCGTTAAGGGTTCCTTTCCCTGGGTAAGCATGCCCTAAAGTGCATGTCCGGATTGCGATAAGAAACGCAGAAAAAGCATCTAGGGGCAGATATGGACAATAAATAAAAATCATCTTTTGTTCACCGACCGAATATTCCCTTAAGAACACTAGCTTTCGGCTTCACCCAGTATGAGGTACACATCCGGCTGACCCAGCAGTAACAATCGCAGAGGTGCTCCCCTTATGCCCTAGCCGAATTAACGGGAACGTAGGGCATGAATACAAGAGCCAGGCAACCCAGCTTGGCCAAAACTTAAGTCATATCGATGCATACCATGGTGAAAAAAGGTACATGCGGAAGTATAACACATGTGTTGGGCGTGAGGCCCAGATAAATAATTTAAGTTTCTGTGAAAGAAGCCCCCAGGTATGGAGAGTGCAGCTAGCGCATTTGTAATGTACAAGTGAGGCACAAGGTGACCCTTGAAGGCCTAGAGAAATAATAAGAGAAAGAAAGAAAGGGAAACTAGACAGATGATGTATATGCAAAAAATGGACAAAGGGAGGGGACTAACATAGAGTCCGGTGCTAGGCGTAGAATCTTCGGAGCCTGGCCGCGTTCCATGGGTTCGGCTCGAGTCGACTAGTCGATGCATCCCGCAGTCGGTACGCTCCACCGGTCAGAACTTGGTCAATAATGAAGTGGCCTTCCCATTTGGGCTCGAGCTTGTTCTTTTTCTTATCCGGCAGGCGTAGAACTAGTTCGCCAACGTTATAAGTTTTGGCCTGTACTTCTCTGCTTTGGTATTTGCGAGCATGTTCCTGATAAAATGCGGAACGGGCTTTGGCTACGTCGCGCTCCTCCTCCAAGGTGTCCAGACTATCCTACCGATCGTGCTCAGCTTCTCTTTCTTCGTACATGCACACTCGAGGTGAGTCATGAATTATGTCATAGGGCAAGAGTGCCTCCGCGCCATACACCATAAAAAAGGGTGTATATCCGGTACTACGATTCGGCGTGGTCCGCAGCCCCCAGAGTACAGAGTCAAGCTCCTCTACCCAGTGCGTTTCAGACTCCGTTAAGGAACACACTAATCTGAGTTTAATGCCGCTCATTATAAGACCGTTTGCTTGCTCGACTTGACCGTTGGTTTGTGGGTGATAGACTGAAGCATATTCGAGCTTGATGCCCATTTTACTACACCAGAGTTTTACCTCGTCGACCGTGAAGTTCGTTCCATTGTCAGTGATGATGCTGTGGGGGACGCCATAAAGGTGTACAACCTCGGATATGAAGTCTATGACCGGTCCAGACTCGGCTGTTTTAACAGGTTTGGCCTCTATCCATTTGGTGAATTTATCCACCATGACCAGTAAGTATTTTTTCTTGTGGGTTCCCCCTTTAAGGGGTCCAACCATGTCAAGCCCCCATACCACAAAGGGCCATGTAATGAGGATTGTTTGGAGGGAGGTGGGTGGCATGTTGATATGTCTCCGTCGTATCTACTTTTCCAAACACTTTTGCCCTTGTTTTGGACTCTAACTTGTATGATTTGAATGGAACTAACCCGGACTGACGATGTTTTCAGCAGAATTGCCATGCTGTTGGTTTATGTGCAGAAAACAAATATTCTCGGAATGACCTGAAACTACACGGAACATCTTAGACAAAACAATAAAAAAACCTCGCCAAAGATAAAGACCAGGGGCCCACACCTTTCTCACGAGGGAGGGGGCGCCCCCCCTAGGGCGTGCCCCCTACCTCGTGGCCCCCCTGGAAACCCTCCAACACCAACTCCAACTCTATATATTTGCTTTTGGAGAGAAAAAATAGGAGAGAAGAAATCATCACGTTTTACGATACGGAGCCACTGCCAAGCCCTAAAACCTCTCGGGAGGGCAGATCTGGAGTCCGTTCGGGGCTCCGGAGAGGGGGATTCATCGCCGTTGTCATCATCAACCATCCTCCATCACCAATTTCATGATGCTCACCGCCGTGCATGAGTAATTGCATCGTAGGCTTGCTGGACGGTGATAGGTTGGATGAGATTTATCATGTAATCGAGTTAGTTTTGTTAGGGTTTGATCCCTAGTATCCATTATGTTCTGAGATTGATGTTGCTATGACTTTGCTATGCTTAATGTTTGTCACTAGGGTCCGAGTGCCATGATTTCAGATCTGAACCTATTATGTTTTCATGAACATATGTGAGTTCTTGATCCTATCTTGCAAGTCTATAGTCACCTACTATGTGTTATGATCCGACAACCCCGAAGTGACAATAATCGGGACCACTCCCAGTGATGACCATAGTTTGAGGAGTTCATGTATTCACTATGTGCTAATGCTTTGTTCCGGTTCTCTATTAAAAGGAGGCCTTAATATCCCTTAGTTTCCAATAGGTCCCCGCTGCCACGGAAGGGTAGGACAAAAGATGTCATGCAAGTTCTTTTCCATAAGCACGTATGACTATATACGGAATACATGCCTACATTACATTGATGAATTGGAGCTAGTTCTGTGTCACCCTATGTTATGACTGTTACATGATGAACCGCATCCGGCATAATTATCCATCACTGATCCGGTGCCTACGAGTTTTCCATATACTGGTTTACGCTTATTTACTTTACCGCTACTACTGTTACAATCACTACAAAATACCAAAAACATTACTTTTGTTGACTTTACTTTTGTGGCCGCTACCACCACTATCATATTACTTTGCTACTAAACACTTTGCTGCAGATACCAAGTTTCCAGTGTGGTTGAATTGACAAATCAGCTGCTAATACTTGAGAATATTCTTTGGCTCCCCTTGTGTCGAATCAATAAATTTGGGTTATCAAAACTAATTTCTGGCACCGTTGCCGGGGGGCATAGCTCTATTCTTTGAGTCACTAGGGATTTATATCTACTGGACACTATGAAGAACTTGAGAGATCCAAAAACCAAGATCTATCCCTCAACTAAGGAACTACCATCTAGCTCTGCCCTTGATTCACCTTCTGTTATGAGTAAGTTTGCGACACCTACACCTGCTTCTGCTATTCGTTCTGATATGTCGCATGTTATTGATGATGCCACCTCTTCTATGAATGATACTTATGATGAAACTGCTTCTATGCCTGATACTACTGTGCCCCTTAGTGAATTTCTTGATGAACAAATTGCTAGGGCTAGAGAAAAATAAATTATTGAATCTGAATACGATGATGATAGTGATGATGAAAATATGCCTATTATTGTTGAGGGTTATCTTTTTGATGTGGAATCTTCTGCCGCTATTTTAGCTTCCAAAGATAGATATGGGCTTAAGAGGTTATTAATTAAATGGAACAAAGAATCACTTTGAGATAAAATGAGACCTAACCCTGCTTTTGCTACTTCACCTATATATGTTCCTGATAAGTATTATGAATTCTCTGTTGATCCTGATATAATTACATTGGTTGAATCTGATCCGTTTTATGGCTATGAATCTGAAACTGTTGTGGCACATATTACCAAGTTAAATGATATAGCTGCCCTGTTCACTAATGATGAGAGATCGCGGTACTTTTATATACTCAAAATATTTCCGTTCTCATTAAAGGGTGATGCTAAGATATGGTTTAATTCTCTTAATCCTGGTTGTGTGCGTAGTCCCCAGGTATGATTTACTACTTCTCTGCTAAATATTTCCCTGCTGATAAGAAACAAGCTGCTTTGATGAAAATATACAACTTCGTGCAAATTAAAGAAGAGAGTCTCCCACAAGCTTGGGGGAGGCTTCTCAAGTTACTTAATGCTTTGCCTGATCATCCTCTTAAGAAACATGAAATACTTGATATCTTTTATAATGGACTAACCGATGCTTCTAGAGGTTACCTGGATAGTTGTGTTGGTTCTCTTTTCAGGGAAAGAACACCGGATGAAGCTGAAATTCTATTGAATAATATGTTGACAAATGAAAATAATTGGGCACCTCCTGAGCCAACTCCTGCTCCAATTACTGAGCCTATTCCTAAACCAACTCCAAAGAAGAGAGGTGTTCTATTCCTCAGTCCCGAAGATATGCAAGAGGCAAAGAAATCTATGAAAGAAAAAGGTATTAAAGCTGAAGACGTTAAGAATTTACCTCCTATTGAAGAAATACATGGTCCTAACATACCGCCTGTTGAAGAAACATATGATCTTAATTCTTTATTTACTGAAGAACCTCCTGATCCCGATATCCCGACACAGGTAGTAAAGGTAAATTCTCTCTATAGATATGATAAAACTGAAGTTCCTCCTACTAAAATTTCTAGTCAGTGCTTGGATGAGTTTGATAACTTTATGTTTAAGCAAGAAGAATTCAATGCTTATTTTGGTAGACAATTGAAAGAAAATGCTTATATGATTAGAACAAGTACTTAAGGCTCAAAAAGAAGTGCTTGATGAAATGAATAGTAAGAAAAATGATTATGCTGTTAGAGTGGCTACTAGAACTGGTAGAATGACTCAGGAACCTTTGTATCCTGAAGGCCACCCTAAGAGAATCGAGCAAGATTCTCAAAGAAATAATATTGATGTTCCTAGTTCTTCTAAAAAGAAGAAGAAGAAAAGTGATAGAACTGTGCAAACTTCTAGTGAACCTATTGCTGAACCACCTGATAATCCAAATGATATCTCTATGTCTGATGCTGAAACACAATTTGGTAATGAACATGAACCTAGTAAAAATATTAATGACGATGTTCATGATGATGCTCAAACTAGTAATGATAATGATGTAGAAATTGAACCTGCTGTTGATCTTGATAACCCACAATCAAAGAATAAACGTTATGATAAAAGAGACATTGTTGCTAGGAAACATGGTAAAGAAAGGGAACCTTGGGTTCAGAAACCCATGCCTTTTCCTCTGAAATCATCCAAGAAAAAGGATGATGAGGATTTTGAGCCCTTTGCTGAAATGATTAGGCCTACCTTTTTGCGTATGCGATTAACTGATGTGCTTAAAACAAATCCTTATGCTAAATATATGAAGGATATCATTACTAATAAAATGGAAGCTGAAATTTCCACCATGCTTGCTAATTATACTTTTAAGGGTGGAAGACCAAAGAAACTTGGAGATCCCGGAGTACCTACTATACCTTGCTCCATTAAAATAAATTATATTAAAACTGCTTTATGTGATCTTGGAGCCGGTGTTAGTGTTATGCCTCTCTCTTTATATCGTAGACTTGACTTGAATAAGCTGACACCTACTGAAATATCTCTGTAAATGGCTGATAAATCAACTACTATACCTATCGGTATTTATGAGGATGTGCCTGTTGTGGTTGCAAACGTTACTATTTTAACAGACTTTGTTATTCTTGATATTCCTGAGGATGATAGTATTTCTATTATTCTTGGAAGACCTTTTCTTAATACTGCAGGGGCTGTTATTGATTGCAACAAAGGAAATATCACTTTTCATGTTAATGGTAATGAGTATACGGTACACTTTTCGAGGAAACAACCTGAAGTTCATAGTATCAACTCTATTGGAAAAATTCCGTCGATTATATTTGGAGGTTTTGAATTTCCTCTTCCTGCTGTCAAGAAGAAATATGATATTCTTATTATTGGGGATGTGCATATCCCCGTTGAGGTAACTTAGTGTTATTCGAAATTTCTCCGGTTTCATGATTATCGAAATGAGTTTGTTAACAAGACTAGATCAACCTTGTTAGTGGATTCTTTTTGATGAGCATAAGTTGGATGAAACTAGAAGCACAAACTTCTGTACCCCACTTTTACTTTCTGTTAATTACATTAAATAAAGTAAAAATAGTATTTTCTGTCTGTTTCCTGACTTATCCATGCAATATAAAAGTATCCCAAAAATAAAAGTCCTCAGAAAGACATGGCAATTTAATATTATTTTTTGGGAATATTTGAGGATTTACTGTGCAAAAATTACCGCGGGAGGAGCTGCCACCTGGCCACGAGGGTGGTGGGCGCCCCCCCCTATAGGGCGCGCCCCCTGCCTCGTGGGCCCATGGTGGCCCTCCTCCATTTATCCCAGCACCCATTTTCTTCCTCTTTCTCACACAAACCCGAAAAACCAACTCAAGCACGAGTTCCAGCCACTTTTGCTGTGATTTTCGATAACCTTGCTCAAAGCACCTCTCGCAAAACTGCTTGGGGAGATTGTTCCTTGGTATGTGACTCCTCCATTGGTCCAATTAGTTTTTGTTCTAGTGCTTCATTCTTTGCAAATTTGTGCTGCATAGGTGACCATGTTCTTGAGCTTGCATGTCAAATTTATATGGTTCCAAGAAGTTCTAATGCTTGATTTAGGCTCTAGGCACTTGTAGGAGTAGTTGCTATCAGTTTTATTTAAGTTGGTTCACTTTTCTTTGAAGTTACTAAAAATTTCAGAATTTTTTAGAGAAAAACAATATGTTTAGGAAGATGTTCCAAGGTGGTTCCTCTAAGAAGCAAGGACCCAGGATTGCTATGCGCGATGCTGACGAGGATCAACCAAGAGACGCTCCAGTACGGCCTTGTGAATGGCCGTCGGAAAATTTTATGGACCGTGCGGGAACTAAAGAAGAATTCAAAGCATATTTGCGTAATGCCGGTCTTGAGGATTTTGAGGCTAACAAATGCCCCCAGTATCATGATCTCACAAGTTCATTTGTGAGGAGGTTTGAGTATTCATCTTCGCGTCATTATCCTTCAGTCATGTTTGATCTTTATGACAAATCTTATACCATGGACCTAGAGGATTTCACTTCTTGCGAACTTCCATCATGGGGTAGTGTTAGGGATCCCCCTAAATCTGAATTCAGAAACTTTCTTGCTAGTATAACTGTGGGGGAATCTAGAGATATAACACAGGCTACCATAAGGAGCATTCACCTTCCTGCTATACATTAGTTTGCTCTCTTTATTGGTAGATGCATAAATGCTAAGGATGAAGCATGTCAGATGTGCGTCCCCGATCTTAGCATTCTTAGGAGTGCTGTGTTAGGATACCAATCTTATCATATGGGAGCCATTGTAGCTCGTAGGTTGCATCATAATAGACATAATGGAGATTTCTTTGGAGGAATTTATGCAACCCGCTTAGCTCATTTTCTTGAAATAGACATTCGTGAGGGTGATATGGAGTTGCCTCCTGCATATTTAGATTATGACTATGGCTTCACAGAAGTTTGTCGAGAGGCCTGAATCACCTCTCTTATATCGTTTAATTTTTGATAAACGACGTGTTTTCCGTATTACTCTCCCTGCTCCTGCCTTCTTTGATTCACAGAAAAAAAAGATATGTTATTACCAGAGAGGAGGCAGAAGAGTACGAGAGGAGAGCGGAGGTAGCTCGACTCCACGCTGCAGCACAGCAGGTGATAACCGCTGCACATCAGTATGATCCCAACTATTCCTCCTCATCACAGTACGACCCGAACAACTATTATTATGGATATCCGCCAGGCCAGCCGTGGCCATAGACCAACTTAGGCCAAAAGCCTAAGCTTGGGGGAGTTCGTACTTCTCACCGACATTACATTTATGCTCACACACGCTCATTGCTAGATGTCGGTGCTCATACTTTTTCACTGTAATATCCATGCTAGTTTATTTTCTTTTTCCTGCTTTCTTCTTGTGTGTTTGTTAAACCTTAAGAAAAACAAAAAAAATTAGTAGTAGTTTATTTTTCTGCTGTAGTAGTAATAATTAAAAAGAAAACCCGAAAATATTTCATGTTCTTCTTTTGCTTGTTGGGAGCTTTCCCGTGTAAATAGTTTTATTTCTTTTCTTTTCTTTGGGGGTCAGTAGGAGAAGACCATAATTAAATTGTTTGAGTGGCTCTTATATGCATTATTGATTGATTTAACCCAGAGCCCATATTACCTTGTCTTCTCCTGTTTATTGAATGCTCGCAGATTCCAGCTTAGTCCAATGCATGTACACTCTTATTATTATTCACATCGTTCGGTCGTGCAAGTGAAAGGCAATTATGATGATATATGATGGACTGACTGAGATGAGAAAAGCTGGTATGAACTCGACCTCTTTTGTTTTTGTAAATATGATGAGTCCCTCGTTCTTGATTCAGCTTATTATGAATAAACATGTTTGCAATGACAATTAGAGATCATAGTTGCTTGTGCATGCTTGATTAGCTATGAGTTATAATGATTTACCTTGTGTGCCAACATGCTATTGAGATGATTATGATGTGGTATGATGGGGCGGTATCCTCTTTTGAATGATTTAAGTGACTTGACTTGGCACATGTTCATGCATGTAGTTGAAACAAATCAACATAGCCTTCACGATATTTATGTTCATGGTTGATTATATCCTACTCATGCTTGCATCCAATGTTTATTAATTTTAATGCATGTACATGGCTGTTGTCGCTCTCTAGTTGGTCGCTTCACAGTCTTCTGCTAGCCTTCACTTGTACTAAGCGGGAATACTGCTTGTCCATCCAATCCCTTAAACCCCAAAGTTATTCCAGATGAGTCCAGCATACCTTGCTATATGCGGTATCTACCTACCGTTCCAAGTAAATTTGTATTTGCCAAACTCTAAACCTTCAAATAAACATGCTGTTTTGTATGCTCGAATAGGTCATGTATCAACAAAGGCCGTCCTTATCTTCCATGTTAGGCGGGTTATTCTCAAGAGGAGTGGACTCCGCTCCTCACTCACGAGAAAATGGCTGGTCACCAGGATGCCCAGTCCCATGCTTTATGCAAACTAAATCAAAATTAATTGCAAACAAAACTCCCCCTGGGACCTGATGTATGTTGGAGGCACTCGTTGTTTTGAGCAAGCCATGGATCGATGCTTGTTGGTGGAGGGGGAGTATAAACTTTACCATTCTATTTGGGAACCGCCTATAATGTGTTTAGCATGGAAGATATCGCCATCTCTTAGTTGTTACGTTGACAATGAAAGTATACCGCTCAAAATACAATTTATATCTATATCAAAACCGAGCTCTGGCACCTCTACAAATCCCTGCTTCCCTCTGCGAAGGGCCTATCCATTTACTTTTATGTTGAGTCATCACCCTCTTATTAAAAAGCACTAGCTGGAGAGCGCAACCGTCATTTGCATTCATCACTGTTAATTTATATTGGGTATGACTATGATTGGATCTCTTTTACCATGAATTACAATGTCTAGTCAGTTCTTGATCTTTAAAGGTTCTCTGCATTTATGTTTTGCGGTCTCAGAAACGGCTAGCGAGATACCATCTTGTTATATCATATTATGATTGTTTTGAGAAAGTGTTGTCATCCGAGATTTATTATTATGACTTGCTAGTTGATTATGCTATTGATGTGAGTAATCATGAGACCAGAGAATTACTGCAAATGTGGTTAGTTATGATCTATGCTGAAAACTTGAATGCTGGCTTGGCATAGTTACAACAACAAGAGCAAACAGAGTTTGTAAAAGTTTTTCTTTCTTTCTTTCAGTTTGTCAACTGAATTGCTTGAGGACAAGCAAGGGTTTAAGCTTGGGGGAGGTGATACGTCTCCGTCGTATCTACTTTTCCAAACACTTTTGCCCTTGTTTTGGACTCTAACTTGTATGATTTGAATAGAACTCACCCGGAGTGACGCTGTTTTCAGCAGAATTGCCATGGTGTTGTTTTATGTGCAGAAAACAAATATTCTCGGAATGACCTGAAACTCCACGGAACATCTTAGAACAATAAAAAATCCTCACCAAAGATGAAGACCAGGGGGCCCACACCCTTCTCACGAGGGTGGGGGGCTCCCCCTCCCCCTAGGGCGCGCCCCCTACCTCGTGGGCCCCCTGGAAACCTTCCGACGCCAACTCCAACTCTATATATTTTCTTTTGGAGAGAAACAAATAGGAGAGAAGAAATCATCACGTTTTACGATACGGAGCCACCGCCAAGCCCTAAAGCCTCTCGGGAGGGCTGATCTGGACTCCGTTCGGGGCTCCGAAGAGGGGGATTCATCGCCGTCATCATCATCAACCATCCTCCATCACCAATTTCATGATGCTCACCGCCGTGTGTGGGTAATTGCATGGTAGGCTTGCTGGACGGTGATGGGTTGGATGAGATTTATCATGTAATCGAGTTAGTTTTGTTAGGGTTTGATCCCTAGTATCCATTATGTTCTCAGATTGATGTTGCTATGACTTTGCTATGCTTAATGCTTGTCACTAGGGTCCGAGTGCCATGATTTCAGATCTGAACCTATTATGTTTTCATGAATATATGTGAGTTCTTGATCGTATCTTGCAAGTCTATAGTCACCTACTATGTGTTATGATCCGGCAACCCCGAAGTGACAATAATCGGGACCACTCCCGGTGATGACTATAGTTTGAGGAGTTCATGTATTCACTATGTGCTAATGCTTTGTTCCAGTTCTCTATTAAAAGGAGGCCTTAATATCCCTTAGTTTCCAATAGCACCCCGCTGCCATGGGATGGCAGGACAAAAGATGTCATGTAAGATCTTTTCCATAAGCATGTATGACTATATACGGAGTACATGCCTACATTACATTGATGAATTGGAGCTATTTTTGTGTCACCCTATGTTATGACAGTTACATGATGAACCGCATCCGGCATAATTATCCATCACTGATCCGGTGCCTATGAGTTTTCCATATACTGGTTTACGCTTATTTACTTTACCGCTGCTACTTTTACAACCACTACAAAATACCAAAAACATTACTTTTGCTGTCTTTACTTTTGTTGCCGCTACCACCACTATCATATTACTTTGCTACTAAACACTTTGTTGCAGATACTAAGTTTCCAGGTGTGGTTGAATTGACAACTCAGCTGCTAATACTTGAGAATTTTCTTTGGCTCCCCTTGTGTCGAATCAATAAATTTGGGTTGAATACTCTACCCTCGAAAGATGTTGCGATCCCCTATACTTGTGGATTATCACACGTGGCTTTGATTTGCAAAGAGCTGGCAACCGGCGCAACGTTGGACCAAGTCCTGTGCGTCTGCCCGGGCTGTTGGCCAATAGAATCCTGTGCGAAAGGCCTTGCTTACAAGAGCCCGGGCTGCGGCGTGATGACCGCCAAGTCCGGCGTGAATTTCTGCCAAAAGATTCCGCCCTTCCTCTTTGGAGATGCACCTTTGAAGGACTCCGGTAGTGTTTTCCTTGTACAATTCTCCCCCATGGACCCTGTAGGCCTTGGATCGCCGTACTATGCAGCGTGCCTCATTTTGGTCCTCCGGAAGTTCCTATCTAGTTAGGTAGGCCAGGAATGGTTTTGTCCATGGGGCAATAATGGCCATTATTATGTGAGCTGAAGGTGTTATTTCGGTCGCAGAGCCTCTGATTGTGTCAGAGTATTCGGTATCGGGCATTTTGGCCGAGTCCGGACTATTGTTACCGGTGTCTCCTTCCCATACTACGGATGGCTTGAACAGCCTTTCCAGAAATATGTTGGGGGGACCGTATCGCGTTTTGCGCTGGTGCGGGCAAGGACATCCGCAGCCTGATTGTTTTCTCGAGCCACATGGTGAAATTCGAGCCCCTCGAGCCGAGCTGACATTTTTAGGATGGCGTTTCGATAGGCCGCCATTTTTGGATCCTTGGCGTCAAAGTCTCCATTTATTTGGAATATTGCGAGGTTTGAATCCCCACGCACCTCCAGGCGTTGAATGCCCATGGAGACTGCCATCCGAAGAGCATGCAACAGAGCTTCGTATTCGGCTGCATTGTTGGAGTCTGTATACAATATTTGCAGTACGTACTGAACGCTATCCCCGGTTGGGGATGTCAGGACGACGTCAGCCCCTAGACTGGCTAGCATTTTAGAACCGTCGAAGTGCATGATCCAGTTGGAGTATGCGTCGTACTCTTTAGGGAGTTCGGCCTCCGTCCATTCGGCGACGAAGTCGGCCAATACTTGCGATTTAGTGGCTCGTCAGGTTTTGTATGTTATGTCAAATGGGAGGAGCTCAATGGCCCATTTGGCAATCCGTCCCGTAGCGTCGCGGTTGTTTATAATATCATTAAGTGGCACTTCCAAGGCTACCGTAATCGAACACTCTTGAAAGTAGTGTCGTAGCTTCCGGGATGCCATGAATACCGCATAGGCTATCTTTTGATAATGTGGGTACCATGATTTGCATGGAGTGAGGACAGTGGATACATAGTATACCGGCTTTTGAAGACGGAATTTATGTCCGGCGGCTTCTCGTTCAACGACGAGCACTGCTCTTACAGCTTGATGAGGTGCCGCAATGTACAATAGCATTGGTTCGCCAATATTTGGCACGGCCAGGATTGGGTTGGTTGCCAAAATGGCCTTTATTTCTTCCAATCCAGCTGAGGCAGCGTCCGTCCACTCGAAGTGTTCGGTGCGCCGAAGAAGACAATAAAGGGGTAAAGCTTTTTCTCCTAAGCGGGAGATAAAGCGGCCTAGAGCCGCCACACATCCAGTTAACTTCTGGATTTGTTTGAGGTCTGTTGGTGTAGCCAACTGTGACAAAGCTCGGATTTTGGCCGGATTAGCTTCGATACCTCTGCTGGAGAAAATGAAACATAGGAGCCTTCCGGCTAGTACGCCGAAAATGCATTTTTCCGGATTGAGCTTGATGTCATATGTTCGGAGGTTGTCGAAGGTGAGCCTCAAGTCGTCTATCAAAGTGTCGACGTGTTTGCTTTTAACAACCACATCGTCTACGTATGCCTCTACTGTTTTGCCGATTTGCTTCTCCAGACATGTCTGAATCGTGCGCTGATATGTTGCGCCGGTGTTCTTGAGCCCAAAAGGCATTGTGTTAAAACAGAAGGGACAATATGGTGTGATGAATGCCGTTGCGGCTTGGTCGGACTCCGCCATCTTGATTTGGTGGTAACCGGAGTATGCATCGAGGAAACACGCTGACTCGTGTCCTACGGTAGCATCAATGATTTGATCGATGCGTGGGAGGGGGAAGAGATCATTTGGGCAAGCTTTATTGAGGTCTTTGAAATCGACACAAAGGCACCAGGATTTGTCCTTCTTTGGTACCATCACCAAGTTTGCTAGCCAGTCCGGGTGTTTTATTTCTTTGATGAATCCGGCCTCCAATAACTTGGCTAGTTCCTCTCCCATGGCCTGTCTCTTAGGTTCGGAGAAACGCCGAAGAGCTTGCTTGACCGGCTTGAATCCCTTTAGGATATTGAGGCGAATATGTCCCAGTTCTCGCGCAGGAACTCTCGTAGTCCGGCGTCCACAACGGGTGTCGGTGTCAAAACCGGCGGATCTCGGGTAGGGGGTCCCAAACTGTGCGTCTAGGTCAGATGGTAACAGGAGGCAGGGGACACGAAGTTTTACCCATGTTCGGGCCCTCTTGATGGAGGTAAAACCATACGTCTTCTTGATTAATATTGATGATATGGGTAGTGTTGGGGAACGTAGTAATTTCAAAAAAATTCCTACGCACACGCAAGATCATGGTGATGCATAGCAACGAGAGGGGAGAGTGTGATCTACGTACCCTTGTAGATCGACAACGAAAGCGTTTGGTTGATGTAGTCGTACGTCTCCACGGCCTGACCGATCAAGCACCGAAACTACGGCACCTCCGAGTTCTAGCACATGTTCAGCTCGATGACGATCCCTGGACTCCGATCCAGCAAAGTGTCGGGGAAGAGTTCCGTCAGCACGACGGCGTGGTGACGATCTTGATGTACTACAATCGCAGGGCTTCGCCTAAGCACCGCTACAATATTATCGAAGACTATGGTGGAAGGGGGCACCGCACACGGCTAAGAATATGATCACGTGGATCAACTTGTGTTCCAAGGGGTGCCCTCTACCCCCGTATATAAAGGATCAAGGGGAGGAGGTCGGCCGGCCCTCTATGGCGCGCCAAGGAGGAGTCGTCCTCCTAGTAGGAGTAGGACTCCTACTAGGAGGGGGAAGGAAGTGGGGAGGGAGAGGGAAAGGGGGGGCGCCGCCCCCCTCTCCAAGTCCAATTCGGAGCAAGGGAGGAGGAGGCGCGCGGCCCACATTTGGCTGCCCCTCTCTCTCTCCACTAAGGCCCATATGGCCCATTACTTCTCCCGGAGGGGTTCCGGTAACCCTCCGGCTCTCCGGTTTTCTCGGAAATCACCCGGAACACTTCCGGTGTCCGAATATAGCTGTCCAATATATCAATCTTTATGTCTCGACCATTTCGAGACTCCTCGTCATGTCCGCGATCACATCCGGGACTCCGCACTAACTTTCGTACATCAAAACTCATAAACTCATAATATAACTGTCATCGAAACCTTAAGCGTGTGGACCCTATGGGTTCGAGAACAATGTAGACATGACCGAGACACGTCTCCGGTCAATAACCAATAGCGGAACCTGGATGCTCATATTGGCTCCTACATATTCTACGAAGATCTTTATCGGTCAGACCGCATAACAACGTGCGTTGTTCCCTTTGTCATCAGTATGTTACTTGCCCGAGATTCGATCGTCGGTATCTCAATACCTAGTTCAATCTCGTTACCGGCAAGTCTCTTTACTCGTTCCGTAATACATCATCTCGCAACTAACTCATTAGTTGCAATGCTTGCAAGGCTTATGTGATGTGCATTACCGAGAGGGCCTAGAGATACCTCTCCGACAATCGGAGTGACAAATCCTAATCTCGAAATACGCCAACCCAACATGTACCTTTGGAGACACCTGTAGAGCACCTTTATAATCACCCATTTACGTTGTGACATTTGGTAGCACACAAAGTGTTCCTCCGGCAAACGGGAGTTGCATAATCTCATAGTCATAGGAACATGTATAAGTCATGAAGAAAGCAATATCAACATACTAAACGATCGGGTGCTAAGCTAATGGAATGGGTCATGACAATCAGATCATTCACCTAATGATGTGATCCCGTTAATAAAATAACAACTCCTTGTTCATGGTTAGGAAACATAACCATCTTTGATTAACGAGCTAGTCAAGTAGAGGCATACTAGTGACACTCTGTTTGTCTATGTATTCACACATGTATTATGTTTCCGATTAATACAATTCTAGCATGAATAATAAACATTTATCATGATATAAGGAAATTAATAATAACTTTATTATTGCCTCTAGGGCATATTTCCTTCAGTCTCCCACTTGCACTAGAGTCAATAATCTAGATTACACAGTAATGATTCTAACACCCATGGAGCCTTGGTGTTGATCATGTTTTGCTCGTGTAAGAGGCTTAGTCAACGGGTCTGCAACATTCAGATCCGTATGTATCTTGCAAATCTCTATGTCTCCCACCTGGACTAGATCCCGGATGGAATTGAAGCATCTCTTGATGTGCTTGGTTCTCTTGTGAAATCTGGATTCCTTTGCCAAGGCAATTGCACCAGTATTGTCACAAAAGATTTTCATTGGACCCGATGCACTAGGTATGACACCTAGATCAGATATGAACTCCTTCATCCACACTCGTTCATTTGCTGCTTCCGAAGCAGCTATGTACTCCGCTTCACATGTAGATCCCGCTACAACGCTTTGTTTAGAACTGCACCAACTGACAGCTCCATCGTTTAATGTAAACACGTATCCGGTTTGCGATTTAGAATCGTCCAGATCAGTGTCAAAGCTTGCATCAACGTAACCTTTTACGATGAGCTCTTTGTCACCTCCATATATGAGAAACATATCCTTAGTCCTTTTCAGGTATTTCAGGATGTTCTTGACCGCTGTTCAGTGATCCACTCCTGGATTACTTTGGTACCTCCCTGCTAGACTTATAGCAAGGCACACATCAGGTCTGGTACACAGCATTTCATACATGATAGAGCCTATGGCTGAAGCATAGGGAACATCTTTCATTTTCTCTCTATCTTCTGCAGTGGTCGGGCATTGGGTCTTACTCAACTTCACACCTTGTAACACAGGCAAGAACCCTTTCTTTGCTTGATCCATTTTGAACTTCTGCAAAATTTTGTCAAGGTATGCGGTTTGTGAAAGTCCAATTAAGCGTCTTGATCTATCTCTATAGATCTTAATGCCTAATATGTAAGCAGCTTCACCGAGGTCTTTCATTGAAAAACTCTTATTCAAGTATCCCTTTATGCTATCCAGAAATTCTATATCATTTCCAATTAGTAATATGTCATCCACATATAATATCAGAAATGCTACAGAGCTCCCACTCACTTTCTTGTAAATACAGGCTTCTCCAAAAGTCTGTATAAAACCAAATGCTTTGATCACACTATCAAAGCGTTTATTCCAACTCCGAGAATCTTGCACCAGTCCATAAATGGATCGCTGGAGCTAGCACACTTTGTTAGCTCCCTTTGGATCGACAAAACCTTCTGGTTGCATCATATACAACTCTTCTTCCAGAAATCCATTCAGGAATGCAGTTTTGACATCCATCTGCCAAATTTCATAATCATAAAATGCGACAATTGCTAACATGATTCGGACAGACTTAAGCATCGCTACGGGTGAGAAGGTCTCATCGTAGTCAATCCCTTGAGCTTTGTAGACAGTAATATTACCGTCAGCGTCAGTCTTCTTCTTGAAGATCCATTTATTCTCAATTGCTTGCCGATCATCGGGCAAGTCAACCAAAGTCCATACTTTGTTCTCATACATGGATCCCATCTCAGATTTCATGGCTTCAAGCCATTTTGCGGAATCTGGGCTCACCATCGCTTCTTCATAGTTCGTAGGTTCATCATGATCTAGTAGCATGACTTCAAGAACAGGATTACCGTACTACTCTGGCGCGGATCTCACTCTGGTTGATCTACGAGGTTCAGTAGTATCTTGTTCTGAAGTTTCATGATCATCATCATTAGCTTCCTCACTAACTGGTGTAGGTGTTACAGAAACAGTTTTCTGTGATGCACTACTTTCCAATAAGGCAGCAGGTACAGTTACCTCGTCAAGTTCTACTTTCCTCCCACTCACTTCTTTCGAGAGAAACTCCTTCTCTAGAAAGTTTCCGAACTTAGCAACAAAAGTCTTGCCTTCAGATATGTGATAGAAGGTGTATCCAATAGTCTCCTTTGGATATCCTATGAAGACACATTTCTCCGATTTGGGTTCGAGCTTATTAGGTTGAAGCTTTGTCACATAAGCATCGCAGCCCCAAACTTTCAGAAACGACAACTTTGGTTTCTTGCCAAACCACAGTTCATAAGGCGTTGTCTCAACGGATTTTGATGGTGCCCTATTTAACGTGAATGCAGCATCTCTAGAGCGTATCCCCAAAACGATAGCGGTAAATCAGTAAGAGACATCATAGATCGCACCATATCTAGTAAAGTACGATTAGGATGTTCGGACACACCATTACGCTGTGGTGTTCCGGGTGGCATGAGTTGCGAAACTATTCCACAATTTTTCAAATGTACACCAAACTCGTAACTCAAATATTCTCCTCCACGATCAGATCGTAGGAATTTTATTTTCTTGTTATGATGATTTTCTACTTCACTCTGAAATTCTTTGAACTTTTCAAATGTTTCAGACTTGTGTTTCATTAAGTAGATATACCCATATCTGCTTAAGTCATCTGTGAAGGTGCGAAAATAACGATATCCGCCACGAGCCTCAATATTCATCGGACCACATACATCTGTATGTATGATTTCCAACAAATCTGTTGCTCTCTCCATAGTACCGGAGAACGGTGTTTTAGTCATCTTGCCCATGAGGCACGGTTCGCAAGTACCAAGTGATTCATAATCAAGTGGTTCCAAAAGTCCATCAGTATGGAGTTTTTTCATGCGCTTTACACCGATATGACCTAAACGGCAGTGCCACAAATAAGTTGCACTATCATTATCAACTCTGCATCTTTTGGCTTCAACACTATGAATATGTGTGTCACTACTATCGAGATTCAACAAAAATAGACCACTCTTTAAGGGTGCATGACCATAAAAGATATTACTCATATAAATAGAACAACCATTATTCTCAGATTTAAATGAATAACCGTCTCGCATCAAATAAGATCGAGATATAATGTTCATGCTTAACGTTGGCACCAAATAACAATTATTTAGGTCTAATATTAATCTCGAAGGTAGATGTAGAGGTAGCGTGCCGACTGCGATCACATCAACTTTGGAACTGTTTCCCACGCGCAACGTCACCTCGTCCTTAGCCAATCTTCGCTTAATCCATAGTCCCTGTTTCGAGTTGCAAATATTAGCAACAGAACCAGTATCAAATACCCAAGTGCTACTGCGAGCATTAGTAAGGTACACATCAATAACATGTATATCACATATACCTTTGTTCACCTTGCCATCCTTCTTATCCGCCAAATACTTGGGGCAGTTCCGCTTCTAGTGACCAGTCTGCTTGCAGTAGAAGCACTCAGTTTCAGGCTTAGGTCCAGGTTTGGGTTTCTTCTCTTGAGCAGCAACTTTCTTGCCGTTCTTTTTTAAGTTCCCCTTCTTCTTCCCTTTGCCCTTTTTCTTGAAACTAGTGGTCTTGTTGACCATCAACACTTGATGCTCCTTCTTGATTTCTACCTCCGCAGCTTTCAGCACTGCGAAGAGCTCAGGAATAGTCTTATTCATCCCTTGCATATTATAGTTCATCACGAAGCTCTTGTAGCTTGGTGGCAGTGATTGGAGAATTCTGACAATGATGCAATCATCTGGAAGATTAACTCCCAATTGAATCAAGTGATTATTATACCCAGACATTTTGAGTATATGCTCACTGACGGAACTGTTCTCCTCCATCTTGCAGCTATAGAACTTATTGGAGACTTCATATCTCTCAATCCGGGCATTTTCTTGAAATATTAACTTCAACTCCTGGAACATCTCATATGCTCCATGACGTTCAAAACGTCGTTGAAGCCCCGATTCTAAGCCGTAAAGCATGGCACACTGAACTATCGAGTAGTCATCAGTTTTGCTCTGCCAAACGTTCATAACATCTGGTGTTGCTCCAGCAGCAGGCCTGACACCCAGTGGTACTTCTAGGACGTAATTCTTCTGTGCAGCAATGAGGATAATCCTCAAGTTACGGACCCAGTCCGTGTAATTGCTACCATCATCTTTCAACTTTGCTTTCTCAAGGAACGCATTAAAATTCAACGGAACAACAACACGAGCCATCTATCTACAATCAAGCATAAACAAGCAAGATACTATCAGGTACTAAGTTTCATGATAAATTTAGGTTCAACTAATTTATTTAAAGAACTCCCACTTAGATAGACATCCCTCTAATCCTCTAAGTGATTACATGATCCAAATCAACTAAACCATGTCCGATCATCACGTGAGATGGAGTAGTTTCATTGGTGAACATCAGTATGTTGATCATATCTACTATATGATTCACGCTCGACCTTTCGGTCTCCGTGTTCCGAGGCCATATCAGTATATGCTTGGCTCGTCAAGTATAACCTGAGTATTCCGCGTGTGCAACTGTTTTGCACCCGTTGTATTTGAACATAGAGACTATCACACCCGATCATCACGTGGTGTCTCAGCACAAAGAACTTTCGCAACGGTGCATACTCAGGGAGCACACTTCTTGATAATTTAGTGAGAGATCAACTTATAATGCTACCGTCAATCAAAGCAAGATAAGATGCATAAAAGATAAACATCACATGCAATCAATATAAGTGATATGATATGGCCATCATCATCTTGTGCTTGTGATCTCCATCGAAGCATCGTCGTGATCACCATCGTCACTGGCGCGACACCTTGATCTCCATCGTAGCATCGTTGTCGTCACGCCAATCTTATGCTTCCACGACTATCGCTACCGCTTAGTGATAAAGTAAAGCATTACAGAGCGATTGCATTGCATACAATAAAGCGACAACCATATGGCTCCTGCCAGTTGCCGATAACTCGGTTACAAAACATGATCATCTCATACAATAAAATTTAGCATCATGTCTTGACCATATCACATCACAACATGCCCTGCAAAAACAAGTTAGACGTCCTCTACTTTGTTGTTGCAAGTTTTACGTGGCTGCTACGGGCTTAAGCAAGAACCAATCTTACCTACGCATCAAAACCACAACGATAGTTTGCCAAGTTGGTGCTGTTTTAACCTTCGCAAGGACCGGGCGTAGCCACACTCGGTTCAACTAAAGTTGGAGAAACTGTCACCCGCAAGCCACCTATGTGCAAAGCACGTCGGGAGAACCGGTCTCGCGTAAGCGTACGTGTAATGTCGGTCCTGGCCGCTTCATCCAACAATACCGCCGAACCAAAGTATGACATGCTGGTAAGTAGTACGACTTATATCGCCCACAACTCACTTGTGTTCTACTCGTGCATATAACATCAACATATAAAACCTAGGCTCTGATACCACTGTTGGGGAACATAGTAATTTCAAAAAATTTCCTACGCACACGCAAGATCATGGTGATGCATAGCAACGAGAGGGGAGACTGTGATCTACGTACCCTTGTAGATCGACAACGGAAGCGTTTGGTTGATGTAGTCGTACGTCTCCACGGCCCGACCGATCAAGCACAGAAACTACGGCACCTCCGAGTTCTAGCACACGTTCAGCTCGATGATGATCCCCGGACTCCGATCCAGCAAAGTGTCGGGGAAGAGTTCCGTCAGCACGACAGCGTGGTGACGATCTTGATGTACTACCGTCGCAGGGCTTCATCTAAGCACTGCTACAATATTATCGAGGACTATGGTGGAAGGGGGCACCGCACACGGCTAAGAATATGATCACGCGGATCAACTTGTGTCCCAAGGGGTGCCCTCTACCCCCGTATATAAAGGATCAAGGGGAGGAGGCCGGCCGGCCCTCTATGGCGCGCCAAGGAGGAGTCCTCCTCCTAGTAGCAGTAGGACTCCTACTAGGAGGGGGAAGGAAGTGGGGAGGGAGAGGGAAAGGGGGGGCGCCGCCCCCCTCTCCTAGTCCAATTCGGACCAAGGGGGAGGAGGCGCGCGGCCCACCTTTGGCTGCCCCTCTCTCTCTCCACTAAGGCCCATATGGCCCATTACTTCTCCCGGGGGGGTTCCGGTAATCCTCCGGCTCTCCGGTTTTCTCCGAAATCACCCGGAACACTTCTGGTGTCCGAATATAGCCGTCCAATATATCAATCTTTATGTCTCGACCATTTCGAGACTCCTCGTCATGTCCGTGATCATATCCGGGACTCCGAACTAACTTTGGTACATCAAAACTCATAAACTCATAATATAACAGTCATCGAAACCTTAAGCGTGCGGACCCTACGGGTTCGAGAACAATGTAGACATGACCGAGACACATCTCCGGTCAATAACCAATAGCAGAACCTAGATGCTCATATTGGCTCCTACATATTCTACGAAGGTCTTTATCGGTCAGACCGCATAACAACATACGTTGTTCCCTTTGTCATCGGTATGTTACTTGCCCGAGATTCAATCGTCGGTATCTCAATACCTAGTTCAATCTCGTTACCGGGAAGTCTGTTTACTCGTTCTGTAATACATCATCTCGCAACTAACTCATTAGTTGCAATGCTTTCAAGGCTTATGTGATGTGCATTACCGAGAGGGCCCAGAGATACCTCTCCGACAATCGGAGTGACAAATCCTAATCTCGAAATACGCCAACCCAACATGTACCGTTGGAGACACCTATAGAGCACCTTTATAATCACCCATTTACATTGTGACGTTTGGTAGCACACAAAGTGTTCCTCCGGCAAACGGGAGTTGCATAATCTCATAGTCATAGGAACATGTATAAGTCATGAAGAAAGCAATATCAACATACTAAACGATCGGGTGCTAAACTAATGGAATGGGTCATGTCAATCAGATCATTCACCTAATGATGTGATCCCGTTAATCAAATAACAACTACTTGTTCATGGTTAGGAAACATAACCATCTTTGATTAACGAGCTAGTCAAGTAGAGGCATACTAGTGACACTCTGTTTGTCTATGTATTCACACATGTATTATGTTTCCGGTTAATACAATTCTAGCATGAATAATAAACATTTATCATGATATAAGGAAATAACTAATAACTTTATTATTGCCTCTAGGGCATATTTCCTTCAGGTAGTACAAGAGTAGATCTACCACGAGATCAAAGAGGCTAAACCCTAGAAGCTAGCCTATCGTATGATTGTTGTTCGTCCTACGAACTAAAACCCTCCGGTTTATATAGACACCGAAGAGGGCTAGGGTTACACAGAGTCGGTTACAATGGTAGGAGATTTACATATCCATATCGGCAAGCTTGCCTTCCACGGGACACGGGACGAAGTCTTCAATCTTGTATCTTCATAGTCTAGGAGTCCGGCCGAAGGTATAGTCCGGCCACCTGGACACCCCCTAATCCAGGACTCCCTCAGTAGCCCCTGAACCAGGCTTCAATGACGACGAGTCCGGCGCGCAGATTGTCTTCGGCATTGCAAGGTGGGTTCCTCCTCCAAGTACTTCATAGAAGATTTTGAACACAAAGCTAGTGTCCGGCTCTGCAAAATAAGTTTCCACATATTGCCATAGAGAGAATAACATTTACACAAATCTAATTTGCTGACGTATTCCGTAGTGTGACATCACACCACGGCCAAGTCTATATTCGAATCGTTTTACTGTCCCACCTCAGCGCATTTAGCGAGGCGGTTTCCTTGGCACGTCTTGTTAAAGCAGAGATCGTGTCCCCTTATTCCGGGATTCTCATCAATACGGGTGTGGGTAAGCCAACCGCGCCATTGACTGCGGCGCTTGGGAGATAAGCGAGTTTTACCAGGCTGGTGGGGGCGCATAGTCGCGTCTGCCCATATAAGGGGATAGGGATCCACCTTTTCATCCACGCCTTCTTCCGCCTTTGCCTATCCATTTCCGCGCACTCGAGCTCCAGCGCCCAAGTCCGCACACCCCACCTCAACCTTCTCCAGCCATGTCCGGAGTGGGAGGCAAGTGGATGGTCTCCTCCGTCACGGAGGGACACATCAAAAGACTGAGGAAGGCCGGATACTTGTCCAACGACATTGCACACCGGCTTCCCGAAGAGGGGCAGCTCATCCCCACCCCTAGGCCCATGAGAGGGTGGTGTTCCTCCCCCATTTCCTCCGCGGACCGGGCTTCCCTCTCCCCCCATTTGTCCGGGGGCTCATGTTCTACTATGGCCTGGATTTCCCTGATCTGGCCCCGAATTTTGTCCTCAACATCTCGGTGTTTATCGTCGTGTGCGAGGCTTTCTTCCGCATCCGCCCCCATTTCGGCCTATGGCTCAAGACTTTCAATATCAAGCCGAAGGTGGTGCGCGGCACCCAAGCGGAGTGCGGAGGCGCCATGGTGGGCAAGATACCCAACATCCTATGTTTCGAGGGCTCCTTCGTGGAGTCCCTAAAGGGGTGGCAGTCGGGGTGGTTTTACATCACCGAGCCGCGCGACCCTGAATGGGTCGCAGCCCCCGAGTTCCAATCCGGACCCCCTATGCGGCTCACCTCCTGGAAAGAGACGGGCCTATCGTGGGGTAAAAAAGGAGAGCTGACCGGACTCCAAACATGCGTCCAAACCCTGGTGGATAGGAATCTCAAACTTGTCAACGTAGTCCAGGTTATGCTCATCCGTCGGATCCTCCCATGTCAACAACGGGCTTTCAACCTATGGGAGTTCGACCCGGCGCGTCACCGAACTCTAACCAGGCTCTTCGACACGACATACGAAGATGCCTGGAAGGTGCTTTTCAAGGGCGCCGAGGCCCCCACATCCGCTACCGAGGATCGCGGATTCAGCATGCAGTGTCACACTCGTGCGGTAAGCTGTTTTCACCTTTTACAGGGTATTAGTTTTTCATAGTTTGACTCCATGCGGGATCTAAGTTCCCTTACCTTTGACAGGATTGGCAGGAGATGTCCGGACAAATCAACTGTCCGGATCCTTTGACCGAAGGCCCAACGGACGCTCGCTTGGCGAAGCTGCTGGTTCCGGCACCTTACGTGGTGCCGGAGAAGAAGGCCACGGGGACTCGAAAGAGTGCTCGGCGCCAGGAGGTGTCGGATTCACCATCAGAAGACTCCAAGGCGCGCTCCTCCCCTGAAGATGAGGAGGAGGAAGAAGAGACCTCTCCCCCCCCCAGCGGGGGGAGGGAATAAAAGGAAGGCCGCCCCAACCGGGGAGGCCGAAGGGTCCAAGAGGGGGAAGACCCCTCCTCCGGACTACTCCGCCAACGCCGACGACGGCGAAGAGGAGTGGCCGCACAGGGCCAAGCCCCTGGCAAAATCGTAAGTATCTGGATACCAGAGTGATTCATAGTATTCCCCCATTGCACAGCTTTTCCTTACGTTGAACATGATTGTGTAGTCCGCCCAAGGCCGGGCTCGACGAGTCGTCGAGCGGCTCCCTGCACTCGTCAGATGTGAATTCGCTTCCTATGGCTTCCTCCCCCCACCCTACAGACGGCGCCGAGGTGGCGTCCCAACAGGTTCCAAGCCAGGAGGAGGTGGTCCTGGAGGAGCCGCGAGGCAACCTCCCGGACTCCAGGCGTAAAGGGGACAGAATCCCCAAGGGCTCCAAGTCCGGCCTTGAGTCGGAAACCGCGCCGGAACCTTCAGCGGTTCCGGACTCCGGTAGGCAGCCTCCTTCCAAGAGGAGCAAGCCTACCGAGCCGGTGACCTCCATCCAACCGGAGGCACCGGACAATTTGCTGGAGACGCTTAACGGTGCCTCCATCGACGAGGAACACCGCACTATTATGAGTGCGGTGATCCAGAAGGTTCAGTCCGCCAAGAGCGGACTGACTGAAGCCTGTGCCAGCCTTCTAACAGGCTTTGAGGTAAGTAAGAATATGTAAAAATATTACCGCATAGACAGTAGCCCCTGATGCTCTGCTTGGCGTTCGGAAAGAAAAGTCGAATTGAGGATCTAATAATCGCAGGAGTCTAACATAATCAAGTCAATATGCGTATGCAGGCTTCGCTGCTGGCCTCCGCCGCACTGACTGCGGAGGTGGATACGCTGAAGTAGAACCTCGTGTGGTCTGAGATGAGCTTGGCCATGCCAAGAGGCAACTCGAGGAGAAGGAATGTAAGTAATACCATGCGCAATTATATAGAGTAGATGTGGTTGCAAAAAATGATAGGATCAACGTGCTATTATAGGGGCCACGGCCGAGGTGGCAACCCTTAAGCAAGCGTTGTCCGAGGCTGAAAATAGGGCGGCCGCAGAGCGCACGGAGAGAGAGAGAAGCAGGAGGCACGGGTGGAGGAGGTGTAGAAAGAGCTCCAGGCTCTCGTGAAAAAACACAAGAGTTTGGAACTTGACTCAAAGACGCAAGCATCCGAGCTTGCGGCAGTCCTCAAAAGTGCGAAGTCTGCCAAGGCCGAAGCCCAGAAAGCCCTCAAAGAAATTGACGCGATGAAGAAGAAAGCGGCGAGTAAGGCATTCATTATGCAAAGCAAGCACGTGAAAGTGAATTATTTGTTACTTACCCGAGTCCGGAGCTCTCTAGGAGCATTTGCAGATTTGCCCCGCAGTGCGTCTGATGCCGCCGCCTACTACCGAGCCGAGGAGGGGAGCTCGATGGAGAAGGTGTTCTGATCTCAGTATGCTGAGGCCAGACACCTGGTGCCTTTGAGCGACCAGCTGAAGCAGATGGTCGAGCTCCACAAGGTTGCCGAACAGGCCGTAAAGGGCCTCATAGTTCGGTTGTGGCCTAGAGAGGCTCTGCCTGGGAGCTACTTTGGGTTGGTGAGGCGGCTGGTGGATGCCTGTCCACGGCTTGAAGTAATCAAGCGCTCCATCTGCATCAAAGGTGCCCGTAGGGCGCTTGCCCGTGCTAAAGTGCACTGGGGCAAGATGGATGCGGAGAAGCTGGTGAAGGATGGGCCGCCGCCGGGCAAGGAGCATCGCGTCCCGGAAGCGTATTATGAGGGCATCCTGAAGGGTGCCCGCCTTATAGAGGATGAATGCTCCAAAGATGTAATTTTTGAGTAGACTCGCATTTGTGATCATGTACGCTGAAACCTTCTTCATATGCGCTAAGCGACGCTTTTGAATTTAAAATATTACCTTCTGTGTGGCCATTTATCAAATTTGAGAGATGGCGAGTCGTCGGCTTCTGCCCCCATGCCACGAGTGCTGGGGTGTTCGGGATAAACATGGCGCTCTTTTTCCCATTCTTGGGTCCTTCGAGGGAGGCGCTCAACACAACGAACAAGGCAATTGGACTATAATGCTTGAACACTCTCACTTAGCCATAGAATTCTATAATTTCAAATTTCGGCGAAGCCCCTAGTGTTCGGAAGACCGAGTTCGGGGCTCTATCCACGCCTAGGCCGGACAAAGCCGACTCCTTGCCCTAAGCGGCATAAGTCTTTAGGGACTCGAAAACCTCTCGAACAGCGACCAGCTCTCGCCTCATCATGACGGTCAGTTTTACCTTTCTCTACTGAGGTGCTTAGCCCATCTCAACTGGGGCACAATCTCTATAGTTCTCCTAGTGCTACCTTAGCCGATATAACGGAACGTAAGGTACCAAAACATAGGAGCTGGGCAAACCCAACTATTGACCCAAGACATGATTCGGAGCCGATGCATATAATGCTATAAGTTCGAGGTGCCGCACTTGTGAAAGTGTTTGGACTTCTCACACCATGTTGTGGGGTACTTAAGCCCCTGGCGTATTGGCCGTACCAAAGTGTACGGGTGCAACATGTCATTAATGAACATATATTCGTAAAAAAGAGGTAATGCGGTAATAGACGTAAGCTATGCATTGTTTATTTAAAAAAGCTGTGATCAAAGCAGAACGATACAAATAGTGCGATAAGCAAAAGATGGGACTATCAAATATGTCCTTTCCAGGGGCGAGCTGCGGAATGTTATGCGAAACAGGTATACTGCTTATTATAGAGACCACCTTAGAGTTCCGTAGTGCGGCGTAGCTTTCTGCTTCCCTGGTTATATCGTTTGTGCGGCAATTGTACAGCCAGACAAGCCTTCCGAAGAATGGAGTCCTGAAAATAAGAGAAAATTTAAGAAATCGGTAGCCCCTAGTGCGGTTTAAGCCGCGTTTTGGGCTTGCCGTGATGGTGCCCCTCCCCCTATGCCCATGGTATTTCTAGAGCGTAGCGCGGCACTAGTTTCGCAAGTTCGCGAGGGCTGGGGTTGGGGCCGCATTGCTACGCTTGGTCCGAACGTGCCAGGCGGTATTGTTGTAGGCTATTCCAGGCGCGCTTGACGGTGTCCGAACGTTTAATGGCCGGACTGGAGAATTGCCTTGAGAGGCTGCTTTGTACTTCCGCTGCGATAGCCGCCGTATGCTCCTCCGTTCGGAGAGAGCGTTCGGTGTTTCCATTGACCGTGATGACGCCTCGAGGGCCTGGCATCTTGAGCTTGAGGTATGCGTAGTGCAGCACCGCATTGAACTTGGCAAATGCGGTTTGCCCGAGCAGTGCATGATAGCCACTGCGGAACGGGACTATGTCAAAGATTAACTCCTCGCTTCGGAAATTATCCGGAGATCCGAAGACCACTTCAAGTGTAACTGAGCCTGTACAGTTGGCTTCTACACCTGGTATGACGCCTTTAAAGGTCGTTCTGGTGGGTTTAATCCTCGAGGGATCGATGCCCATTTTCCGCACTGTATCCTGATAAAGCAGGTTCAGGCTACTGGCGCCGTCCATAAGGACTCTAGTGAGGTGAAATCCGTCAATAATTGGGTCTAGAACCAATGCGGCGAATCCGCCATGACGGATACTAGTGGGGTGGTCCCTTCGATCAAAAGTGATCGGGCAGGAAGACCATGGGTTGAACTTTGGGGCGACTGGCTCCATCGCGTATACGTCCCTTAGCACACGCTTCCGCTCCCTCTTGGGGACGTGGGTTGCGTATATCATGTTCACCGTCCGCACTTGTGGGGGAAAACCTTTCTGTCCACTGTTGTTCGGCGGCCGGGGCTCCTCTTCGTCATCGCTATGCAGCCCCTTGTCTCTGCTTTCGGCATTTAACTTGCATGCCTGCTTGAACACCCAACAATCCCTGTTGGTGAGATTGGCTGGTTTTTCGGGGGTGCCATTGTATCTGGCATGAGCGGTCGAGTATTCGGTCCAAACTGGACGGGCCCGAAGTATTTCTTTTGAATGGCTTTTTCCACTGACCGGGATTAGAGCCTCTGAATCCAGCATTAACTGCCGTATCCTCATCATTGTTGCCGTTAATGCGGCGCTTTTGCTTGTTGCGACGCGACCTGCCACTGCTGTCCTTGGTATCCGAATTACCAGGGCTCTTGGTCATGTTATTGCTGCGAGCTAGCCAGCTGTCTTCTCCCGCGCAAAACCGGTTCATAAGTGTCGTGAGGGCTGCCATAGATTTCGGCTTTTCCTGTCCTAGGTGCCGTGCAAGCCACTCATCGCGGATGTTATGCTTGAAGGCTGCTATGGCCTCTACGTCCGGACAGTCGACGATTTGATTTTCCTTGGTTAGGAACCGTGTCCAGAATTGTCAGGCCGATTCCTCTGGCTGCTGAATTATGTGGCTTAGGTCATCGGCGTCTGGTGGTCGCACATAAGTGCCCTAGAAATTGTCGAGAAATGCGGCTTCCAGGTCCTCCCAACAACCAATTGATTCTGCTGGCAAGCTGTTAAGCCAATGCCGAGCTGGTCCTTTAAGCTTGAGTGGGAGGTATTTGATGGCGTGTAAGTCATCATCGCGGGCCATGTGGATATGAAGGAGATAGTCCTCGATCCATACCGCAGGATCTGTTGTGCCATCATATGATTCGATGTTCACGGGTTTGAAACCCTCGGGGATTTGATGATCCATTACTTCATCTGTGAAGTATAGTGGGTGTGCAGCGCCTCTGTACTGGGCTATATCACAACGTAGCTCAAACGAGCTTTGTCTACTGTGTTCGGCCCGGCCGGATCTACTATATCCAGCATGACGAGTACCGTCTCGTGCCGTGGGGCGCCCACGTGATCCGTAGATCGATCTTGTTTGCCTTGCCTTGTCCTCCAATGTGTCTCACAGGTCTGGCGCATTTTTCCATGCCTTGGTAGTTTTTGAGCGGGGACGGGGTGCGACTTGAGTGGAGGGCCGAGAGGCCTCTCTATCGCGGCCACAGGGTGGCCGGTCGGCCGCATCATGCGCTGGTGATGTAGGTTTAGGTGCTTCCTCCTCTAATTGGGGTAGCAACCTGCGCTTTGGGTAGCTCTTGGAGGGGCGTTCGAGTTCATACTCTTCGGCCGCAAGGATTTCAGTCCATCTGTCGGCTAGCAAATCTTGATCAGCTCTAAGTTGTTGCTGTTTTTTCTTGAGGCTTCTCGCCGTGGCCATAAGCCTGCATTTGAAACACTCTTGTTCGACGGGATCCTCCGGCACGACAAATTAGTCGTCGTCGAGGCTTGCCTCGTCGTCGGAGGGAGGCATATAATTATCGTCCTCGACCTCTCTGTCTGCCGCTCGCTCATGAGGGCTGGCTTCTCTATCCTCCTATGCGTAATCTTGCTGGAGGTGGTTGTCTTCGGCACTGTCCGGGGTGTTATTATAACCCGTGTCGGAATCACCATTTTTGTTTTGGCGGGATTTAGAGCGGCGCCGCTGACGCCGGCGCTTAGGCTGCTTCTTGGAGGGGTCATCCTCCGCTGTTCCATCGCCATTGCCTTATTTTGGGGTGTCCACCATGTTTATATCATACGACGAGGTGGCTTTCCAGTGCCCTATAGGCACTGGTTCTTGGTCGTCTCCTGCATCGGCGTCCATACCGTTGATGTCTTCGGAGTCGAAGTCGAGCATGTCGGTTAAATCATCGACAGTGGCTACGAAGTGGGTGGGCTTTGAATTTCTTCATCATCCACATCCCAACCTTGCCAACCATAGTCTGGCCAGGGCTCTCCTGACAAAGAGAGAGACTTTAGTGAATTCAGAATATCGCCGAAGGGCGAGTGCTGAAAGATGTCCGCGGCGGTGAACTCCATGATCGGCGCCCAAGCGGGTTCGATCGATCGGGGTGCGGAGGGCTCGGAGTCTGGAGAGGAGTCGGGCTCCTTGGAGTCACGGGCTTCGCAGAGAACAGGGCTAGTGTTCGGCTCCCGAGGCGGTGTATAACCACCCATCCTCGGTTGGTGTGATCGGCTCCGAGCTAGGGGTCAGAGAAGACACAGGTGCGGCCTCTAGGGCACTGTTCGGCGGCAGAGCTAAATCATGCCCATCGTGACAGTGCGGCGCGCTTGGCTGTGGATCGAATCCATCGAAGATCAAGTCTCCGCGGATGTCGGCCGTGTAGTTCAAACTTCCAAATCTGACCTGATGGCGAGGGGCGTAGCTTTCGATCTGCTCCAGATGACCAAGCGAATTGGCCCGCAGTGCAAAGCCGCCGAATACAAAGATCTGTCCGGGGAGAAAAGTCTCACCCTGGATCTCATCGCTGTTGATGATCGGAGAAGCCATCGGGCCTAAAAGCGACGACACAGAGGAACTCCCAATGAAAGCACCAATGTCGGTGTCAAAACCGGCAGATCTCGGGTAGGGGGTCCCGAACTGTGCGTCTAGGTCAGATGGTAACAGGAGGCAGGGGACATGAAGTTTTATCCAGGTTCACTGGAAGCTAGCCTATGGGTGATCAGAGAGGCTAAACCCTAGAAGCTAGCCTATGGTATGATTGTTATTCGTCCTACGGACTAAAACCCTCTGGTTTATATAGACACCGGAGAGGGCTAGGGTTACACAGAGTCGGTTACAATGGTAGGAGATTTACATATCCGTATCGCCAAGCTTGCCTTCCATGCCAAGGAAAGTCCCTTCCGGACACTGGACGAAGTATTCAATCTTGTATCTTCTTAGTCCAGGAGTCCGGCCGAAGGTATAGTCCGGCCACCCAGACACCCCCTAATCCAGGACTCCCTCAGCGGGGCTTAGTTGTGCCCCGATGGAGGCTGTTTTTGTATGGTTCATCGGTTGGACTTGGAATTTGACTATTTCATCCGCTGGTTTAAAAGAGGTGGACTTGGATTTCTTGTCGAGTATCACGTCGTCCCTGTCCACTGTGGAGCGTAGCGTGGTTAATTCCTCGGTCAAGAGGGCTTCGAATAATGCCTCGAGGGCCAATGCGGCGGTTTTGTTTTTGGCGCGGAGTGTTGTGTCCGAATCGCTGGCCCGGTCATTTTGAGCTTCATGTACCCGTAATGGGATATGGCTTGGAAGATTGTGAATGCCTCCCGTCCTAAAAGAGCGTGATAACCACTGTTGAACGGGGCCACTTGGAATGTAATTTCTTCGGACCTGTAATTATCCGGCGTGCCAAATACCACATCTAGTGTGATTTTTCCAGCACAATGTGCTTCCCGACTGGGGATGATTCCTCTAAAGGTTGTGCTAGTTTGCTCAATGTGGTTCCAGTCTATTTCCATCTTTTGAAGAGTTTCCTCATAGATGAGGTTTAATCCGCTGCCGCCATCCATGAGTACTTTGGTGAGTCGAAAACCATCCACGATTGGACTGAGGACCAGTGCGGCTGGTGCTCGGACTGTTCGGAATTTAGGTTCGTCACTGGCATTGAAGGTAATTGCCATATCGCTCCATGGATTTATTGCTGCTACGTGGCAGATTTCGGCCATGCTGCGGAGTGTTCGCTTGCGTCTATTATTTGACACGAAGGTCTCAAAGACCGTTAACACCGTATTGTTATCCACGGGATGGTGCTCTGTGGTATTTGGGAGAAGTAGATCCTCACCACTTTTGGCCACCTGCCATAGTATGCAACCTGCTCTAAGGCTGTGCATTGGTATTGTATCCGCTGTACTATGAATTTTGCAGGGTCCGTTGAGCCATCCTTCCGGTACGGTTCCATAACCTGTAGAGGGTTTCTGCTTTTTGGTAGTTGACCCGGGTGTGTAGTGATAATGCACCCTTTTGTTTCGGACTGGGCTTGTATTCAGGGCCGGATTATCCCAAAAGTTTATTTCGGTTTTCCAGGCACTTTCCATCGCACAGTACTTTCGTACTATCGACGCCAAGTCAGCGAAGCGTGTTATCTCACGGCGATTTATGGCGTTAAGGATTCCCTTGTCCGTGCAATTATTGCAGAAAAATAGGATTGCGTCTTCCTCGCGACAGTCCTTAACCTTGTTCATTGCAAGGAGGAATCTGGCCCAATAGTGATGTACTGACTCCTGGGGCTCTTGCCTGATGTGGAAAAGATCGCTTATGTTTGGGTGGGTGGGTGGAATTGAATCCGAACCCTCACCTGATCTGGGATCGAGGGGCCGAGGAATTTCCAATTTTGGAAGTTCCGGTTCCGGGGTGTGACCCGATACTCCTGGCCCGCTGCCTGACTCTAAGTTCAGGGATTGGATGTTGTCCTCCCGCGAACGGGCGCCCGACTCAAAGAGCTCGGGAATCCGAACATAGTTGGTCCTCAAGATGGAGGAATGGTCGCCGCATTTTTCCTCCACCACTGCAATATGATGGGTGACCGATGGAGAGTTAATCTCCCTTTGATCGGGTTTAAGCCCAATCCGATCGTAGTCACTAGCGACTCCCAAGGCGGCGATGCGATCTAAGATCTCGTTTAAGGAGGCGAGCTCCATTGGATCCATCTGTTCTGGGAGTGCCGATTTGACGTGGAGGCTGTTTTCGATGACCCGAGAAGTCATCATCGGCGCGGCGGCCGAACAGGCGGTCATGATGAAACCGCCTAGCCGGAGAGTTTTGCCGATAGCGAAAGCTCCCCCGACAGTAGTACCGTCTTTAAAGATGAGACGAGAGATCCTTCCTTCTGGCGACGGCACAGAGGAACTCTCAATGAAAGCACCAATGTCAGTGTCAAAACCGGCGGATCTCGGTTAGGGGGTCCCAAACTGTGCGTCTCGGCGGATGGTAACAGGAGGCAGGGGACACGAAGTTTTACCCAGGTTCGGGCCCTCTGGATGGAGGTAAAACCCTACGTCCTGCTTGATTAATATTGATGATATGGGTAGTACAAGAGTAGATCTACAACGAGATCAGAGAGGCTAAACCCTAGAAGCTAGCCTATGGTATGACTGTATGTTGTCCTACGGACTAAAACCCTCCGGTTTATATAGACACCGAAGGGGGCTAGGGTTACACAAGGTCGGTTACAAAGGAGGAAATATACATATCCGTATTGCATAGCTTGCCTTCCACGCCAAGTAGAGTCCTATCCGGAAATGAGACGAAGTCTTCAATCTTGTATCTTCATAGTCCAACAGTCCGGTCAAAGGATATATTCCGGCTGTCCGGAGACCCCCTAATCCAGGACTCCCTCAGGTGCCTTTTGTCCCGGTTGGTAGCACCAACCGGGACCAATAAGCTTCCACGCGTCAGCAGTTCAGGGGCTAGGGTTTTTTTTCTGAAGGGGGGGGTTGAGGGTTTTGTAGGGTTAATTAAGGGGTTTCATATATTGTGTTAGCTAGCTGATCTATACCAATATAAAAAGACCTAGAGGGGCAGATCGAACTGATCTCAGCCATCGAACTAAGTTAATCCAATGACCTAGACTGCTCCAATGGCGAGCGTTAAACGTGTTTAACGTGCAAGTAATATCATACCAAATATTACACTAATCATAGGATTATCTATAGCAATATAAAAACACCCAGAGGGGCAGATCCAGCTGATCTCAGCCATCAAACTAAGTTAATCCAACGACCTAGACTGCTCCAATGGCGAGCGTTACACATGTTTAACGTGCAATTAATATCATACCAAATATTACACTAATCACAGTATTAACACACAAATAATAGCATACCTAAAATCCACGTGCAATTAATATATTTCTTAAATATTTAACGTGTGTTGCACGTGCGCATTTACTAGTAGAGAGAAGAGTCCTCTTTTATCTTTGTGCTTGGTCGACGCTACGTACTATACGTATAGAGAGGTCTCGACACGCTAGCTAGTAAGCAAATAAAGGGAACCATTAAGTATAGAAGATCGTCATGAACATATATATATATATATATATATAGGGTCGCGCTATTCGTCACCCTGGTTGAGGAATAGTTATTCTTCACCCCCTCTATTTTACCATCAATGCACCGTAATTTTACATTCCGTAAGTTTTTGTCTTATTTCCGATGCAAAAAGCGACCGTAAGAAAATATATAATTGTCGTAAAAAATATTTTATGTTATGTAAAATTACAAACGTAAAAACATAGTGTAAAATACACATAAACTGCAAAATTTCTTGTATTATGACCTATATTTTTATTTTCATATGCCAAATTTTACGTAGTGAATTAATAGGAATGTATTTATTTGAATTCCAAATGTAATTTAATTATGAAAGGATTTTAAGATTACCTCGGATGAAGAATAACTTATTATGCACTCTGGGTGATGAATAGTATCACTATATATATATACATACATACAGAGACAAGTGATCGACCTCTCCTTCTCCAAGAGATTGGTCGAACAACAAGTTTGTGTATATCTATCCGACGCTACTCGCTACATATATACAATATTAATATCTCTTACAATATAATTCCCAAATTATATATGAACTCAGCTTCCACATAGTATTCTCCAGCTTTATTGATTACGTGGTCAAGAAAGAATCCTGCCATTTCCTCTTGAATTGCTTTCATGCGATCTTCTTGTAGGAGTTCATCCTGCATCTGCCACGTCTAATTTGAAGAAGGGGGTTAATACATATATATGAATGAAACTCAACAGAAATGATGGTGTAATAAAATCAAATTGTGAATATTATTGCTTACGCACATCAAATTGTCTTTTAGAGTAGCCCCGCTTACTTTTGCAAGTCGCATTGTAGATGAACTTGCAGACGTAGTATCCACAGAAAGCATTCCCTTGTTCCTGCCACAAGCACTTTATGAGAAATAGAGGTCAATCAAACTGATAATGAAGCATTATAAATGGCATTGATGAAAGTAGCTAGAATCAATGGGAGATGCGCAGAACTAGCTAGCTAGTAGTACTTACTTTCGAGTATGTAAATCGCAGCTCCCCTGGCAGTCCTGGAGCTTCGGTGGTGAATAGTTTCCAAACCCTATGAGACAAAGAAAAAAATTACTTGATATCAGGAAATGAACAAAAAGTTGCCGATATGGTGCGATAATGATCGATTGAACTTACTTCTTGAGCATTTTAGTCATGTCCGCATAGGTCTCATGATTTTTTTCGTCTCGATTCTAAGATGGTTACTAGTCCCTACTCAGGCTTAATCTCCAGGAGAATATAGTGGAAGCTGCGCACGCATGCATAACTCATCATTTACATTACTATAACCTCGAGTAATAAGGGAAAGTGAATATGCACAAGACAGTAACACTCACTTGAAGTTGTAAGGAAAGAGTATTTTATCTTTGTTTTGATTTATTAGCAACGATTTGAGCAAGTTGGCCTCGGCTTCTTTGGCATCAAATTTAACCGTATATTCATCTATGAGATTTGTGTTAATGAACCCAATATCATAGATTTCTGCTTTTCTGCATTCGATGATCGTCAATCTGCATAATATAGTGAGGGTAATAATATATACATGCAATGAAAGAGCTGAGCTATATAGAGAGAGACTTAATGACATAAGTAGTACTTACAGACAGTAGCTAGCGACCATTAATTTATCGAGGGCCTTTTGATTGAACTCCTCAAATGGAACAGACAACAGTTCAATTCCAACGAGGTCGTGCTCCTCTTTAACTCTCAGCGTCAAAGTATCCTGCCCCCCAGACTCTCTGCATGTTTTCATGTACCAATCATGGAATCTTCGCATCATCGTTGTCAGAGTAGTTACATCTTTGATGAGAGGCTTCCCGTACTTGTATTTTTGTTCGTCCACCTCCATTATATCATAATGTGCATCGTCAGGCAGGTAATCTCCAAGATTGGTATAACCGGGTACCATCCTTGGATCATTAGTGATGATATCCCTAGACAGGGCATGATTGGTTCGCTTGTTCGCCGAGCTGGGCATTTTTTCCCAGCTCGTCGTTCTGCTAACCTTCGGTCACTGATAGTACTTCCCGACCGCTCCGCTTCGATAAATGACTTTCCAATAATGCGCTCATAGTTGGTTTTCGGCGGAGACGGTGGTGGTTTCTTCAGGGCATTGAGTGTATGCTTTCCTTTCACCGGAACTATCTTCTCCTCCGGAGGTGGATGTTTCTTTTCTTTCGCCACTTCAAAGAAGTCCCTCACTTCGGCTTCCACGATCTTCGCGTTTTCCGCCACGGTCCTCTTGTATGGTAACTTCTCTAGAGGCTTGAGAGATGGACCAAATCTGTATTGCCTCCCACCTCTAGCTCTACTACTATATGACGGAGCAGATGGAGTGGCTGCGGCTATCTTCTTTCTTTGCTTACGAGGTGGAGGAGAAGGACTACGACGCGCCAGAGCAGCCGAAGAGGCGGCGGGTCTCTTCCGTCCTTGCTGACGAGGTGGAGAAGGAGGAGGATGGCTGCTCGGAGAAGGAAGCGGAGTGCCACCACACACCGGAGAAGGAGGCAGAGTGCCCTGATCACTCGCCGGCGGAGGAGGCGGAGTTCCCTTACTCGCCGGAGGAGGAGGAGGAGGCGGAGGCATCCAGTTCGGAAGGTGTAACATCCAAAAATTCTAAATTTTGGAACGTTATAAACAAATAGATAGATTGATTGATTGTTTGATTGATTGCGTGAAATTGAGTGAAATTCGAATTCTTTTTGAAAGTTAAATGAGAGGGAATAAAAGGACTTTCCCAAACTTTCATATTTGCTTTCTGATCTCCATGAATTCAAATTCATTTCAAACACTAAACCCCGGAGAGAAGATGACATGACTTCTTCCATTTATTTAAATGACAAGGGGTGTTGAAAATATTTGAATTTCATTTGAAAATATTCCAATTCTGAAACTTTATGCGACTCAATGATTTTCATGAGAGAAGATAAAATGACTTCTTCAAATTATATGAAATATGAGTTGGGAGTTTCAAAGAATTAAATTCAAAGTTCTTTTGAATTTATTTTCAATTTGGAACATTAGATCATCATGCATATCCGATTTTCTTGCATTTTGGTCGATCCTAGAAATTTCACGCAACTCAAGGACCTTCGGAGAGAGTTGGATATTTCGTTATTTTCATATTTGAGAGTTTTCTCGAATTTGAAAAGAGGGTCATTTGATTTATTTATTTTATCTTCAATAATTTTTCGATGTCAAAATATATGAGAGAGGGAATAATATGACTTTCCCAAAATATAGGAAAAAATGAATATTTAATGAATAATTCAAATTTTGGTTTTCCGGAGTTTATTTGCATTTTATTTGGATAGGGAAAAATGCGCGTTTTCAAAAATTGCATTTTAGGCCCGGAGAAAAAGTTCATTTTGTTCAGCTCATTTTTAGGAGTCGGAGAAAATTTACTTTAGATTTTTCGGAGTTTGTTTAGTTCTCCTTTTTGTGTTTTTTCTGCGTGCTGAACCGTTTTTTTTTAAAGAGAGAGCCAGGCCAGCCGGGCCTAAAGCCCAGCCAGCCTCGCCTCTTGCCTCAAGCCGAGTCCCAGCGGGACTTAGGCCGGCCCTTCCTTGTTCCGTTTTCTTTTCTTTTTTCTACTAGGACCCTTTTTCCTAATCCTAGTCTATTTTCCTGTCCCCTACCCCAAGTAAACCCCCCCTCCCCTATATAAATACCCAAGCACCCCCCCCTCTAAACATAAAATCAAAACCCCTCTCCCCACCATCCAAGCCGCGCCTCACCCCGCGCCTCTCACCCGCGCCGCGCCCTGCGTCACCCGCCGCCGCCCCGCCTTGCCTACACCGCCACTGCCCCTCACCCATGCCACCGCCGCCGCCGCCCAACGCCGCCGCCACCGGAGCCCCTCACCGGAGACCTCGCCGGAGGTACCACGTCGCGTCTCTTTTCTTTTCCTTAGATCGGTTTCTTATAAATCGTTCCGATTCTTTTCTTCTCCACCGATTCGTTTTTCTTTCCGGTTCTTCGCTAAACCGTTCCGGTTTTCTAGATCGGTTTTCCGATTCTTTCCGGTCTTTTTCTCCGAAAACCCTAGATTGGTTTTCGTTCTTCTTTCGGACCGTTCGTCTCAACGAACGTGATCACCGGTTATTTCTTGGTTAACGACGCCCGTTCGTTTAACCGTTCTTCTCTTTATTTTCGTCGGATTTATTCCGCGTCTTTTCCGCGATCGTGATCTCAAATCCGATCTTCGTTCTAGTTTATCTTCTCGCTCGTTTATCGGAATCAGGTGATTCAAGCGCCTGGAGTTTCGTCTCGAAACCGCCGCTCCGTCTGATCAACTTGAACAAGTTTTTGCTACTGTAAAATTTTGACCTAGTTCAACTTGCTAGAACCGAGTTGTTCTTCCGCCGTTTGTTTTCGGTTTCTTTGTTCGGTTCCTTCTTTCTTTGCAACCGGAGTTCTTAAGTTGAACCTTCTGGTTCGTTCTCTCGTTCGAGTTTTACTTGTGCATTAGATGAGTACTTATTGTGTGGTTACTATTGTTTGCTTACGATAGATTGACCGGAGTGTGACGAGTAGATCTATCACGAGTTTTGAGTGCGAATCATCTTCATCAACATTGCAGGCAAGTTCACACTTTGATCATACCTTTTCTACAACCCATGTTTTATTGCATTAGATCAATCCTCTCACATTGCATGTTTAGGATCTAATTAAATTGTGGGATGGGAAGTAGATGTGGTAGTACCTATTACCTGTATTACTATGAAACCTTTGGGAGTTACTTCTACGTTTGCTTATTATGCCATGCTATGCTAGTAGACGTGGATTGGGTGAGTGATATCCATGACAGATGTGAGATTGATAATTTTAATGGTTTACCTAAGGTGGCAACTTAAACACACATCTGGGTGGATTGAGGCACCTGATGTCTATCAGGACTTGCCTGTTTTTTTCGGACCGCCACCCAGGCTCAAAGGGATCATAAGATAATTCATGCTAGAAACTTCCGTGTGCAGCCACATGCTACTATGGGCTCTGGCATAGTTGACTAAGTTGTGCGAACTCTTACGGGGTGGACTAGCAGATGTAGGGGATGTAGGTGTACCGGTCTACGCCACATGTAAGGTGCTAGCGCTTCTGAAAGACTATGTCTCGGTCATCCGTTTCTCAAACACCATGTAGTGCGAGAAAACAAACGGAGGCGATCGAGTCATGTGGGGAAAAGTGCGCAAACCTCTGCAGAGTGTACAAACTAATCATGATTAGCCGTGTCCCCGGTTATGGACAACTTGAGTATCTAGTACTTGAATATCATGTGAATCTCAACATGTTACTTCTAATTAATGTTGTTGGGTTTTAATTATTTTTAGTTGGGATTGAGAATGCTGTCAACCATTCTCAATGTTTCACAACCACCATGATAGTAAAAAAATTTATTCCTTTGCAGTAGGGAAAAATTGGCTTTACGCAAAAACCTTATAACCATAGAGCTTTTCCACCAGCCAAATATGCATGTAGTGATAGCCATTGTTCATCATTCTCTATGGTGTGAATTTGCCAGTACATTCAATGTACTGACCCGTTTCGGGCTGCAACGTCTCATGTTGCAGGTTTCTTACGACGAGTAAGTGATACGTTAGGGTTACGATTTCTACACTCAACTTTGCCGTTGGTGTTGATGGGAAACCACAACCTTGTTGCTTCCGCTATTTGGATTGAGGTAATAGTATATACGTTACTTTATACATGTGATTTACCTCTGTTAAAAATCCTTCGAGTACTATGTGTGTCAGCATACCGATCCAGGGATGACACGTAAGCACAGAGACTTGACCCATTTGGGTCGGGTCGCTACAAGATGGTATCAGAGCACATGTTGACTGTAGGACGTGACCCTAGAAACTGGCAAGCCCATAGCAAAGATTTTTCTCTACAACTTTTCCTTTCAAAAAGATCTTTTACCTCTCTTCTCTTCTCAGCTTATTCAAAAATTCTTTTTTTAGTAAGACCATAACCCTTTCCCCTTTTGACCACACAAGGATTCAACTAAAGAGATCACTCCAAGAAGTACAAGATATCGGACAACTAAGACCACTTCGAAATGAAGAGTATTTTCCGTGCATCTAAATAATGGAAACTACAGCTGTTGAAGACTCTGAAGACAAGTAGAATTGGAGGCTCTGAAGAATCCCCAGATTTATATGACCTAGGAAGGCTACCCTTATGGAACTTGGCAGATTATGGAAGTTGTCAATACCCGAGATCAAGGTATATTGGAGAAAGACTGAAACAAGGAGCACGAGAACTCGAAGAAAACCCTAAGGCAGGGGATATCAACTATGGAAGATAGCTCATGGCAATGACAAGGGCAGAAACACGGTTATCCGTGATGTCATCACCCGCTAATGCTATTGTCACCGTGCTGAGTTAAGGATGCAAGTCTTCAGAATGGATTTAATGGAAGAAGGCTGACGGAGCACCTATCATAAGATGAAGTTTTAACCCTAGACGGTGTATCACCAGGATCTGGAGTATTACCTTAAGAAGTTTAAGGTGGAGCTCCAGGAAGTCGTATTAGACAAGGAAGCATTTCGTGAAGAACTTAAGACCAGAAGTTGAAAGCCGCCAAGATAGAGAAGTAAAACCTTGAGATACCGGAGATTTGTCAGGAACTGAAGGACAGTATGACCATGGCTCATGCCAAGGATGTTGAAACCTAGAAGTTTGGAATGCAATTCCAGAATATTCAAGGATGTCACGAGAGACTTCGTGTCAACAGAGTTGATCTAGCAAAAGAACTTGAGAAGGACAAGCATGATTGGATGAAGCCATTGGAGGCATGAACAAGGCTTGAAGAGTTTGGAGACGTTGAAGAGTTATTGACCTTTAGAAGACCAAACCCCTGTTATATACCTACATTAGATGCGACATTTGTGAGCTGTCAATTGTTTGTTGTTTTTTTCGACAACCACAACAAAAATCTGTCTTTTCAAAACTTTTCTTTGTATTGTGTGCATCCCTCTCTCTTGATCTCTCTTATCTCACCCCAAACCCATGGACCCAATAGATGATGAATGGAGATGAGCTTGTATTTTCTGGACCGATGAGTCAATTGGAGACAGACCGATGGATTCATAACATGGAGAATCATATGGAGAACAACGCTATAGTCGGAAAGGATATGGCCCAGCATGCTCTTCAATGTTTTGAAAGAGGTGCTGCTACTTGGTGGAGGACGTACCAAACCATCAATGGATGGCAAGGAGTAACCACTTGGAAAGAATTTAAGTTGACTTTGCTAAAGACTCAGTTTGTGTCCCAGAAATTGAAGCCTTATGGAAAGGACATGAAGAAACCTTGTGCATGCAAAATTTGTGGAGAAATAGGACACACCCATAAAGAACACAAGGATGAATGCCCTAATTGTGGAGGAAGTCACCCAGTTGAAGAATGCCCAGCTAGGCAGATCACTTGTTTCTTGTGTGAAGGGACTACCCACTACCCTGCTCGGTGTCACATTTACCCCTTGGTACAAAGAACCATCCAGCAGAAGAAAGAAGAAATGAAAGGAGCCCTTATGGAAATTTTAGAAGAAACTGTGGTGAAGGAAGATGTGGAAGATACACCTAAAGAGGACCCGAGTAAACCCTGCACCAAGTCTTGCTATTCATGAGGAGAAGAAGGACACATCTCCCAAAATTGTATGAATGGGGATCTAGTAGAATTCCCAGCTGAGGAAGTAGAGTATGACCCACAGGAAATAGAAGCCCTGATTGGAATGGAAAAGTCCAGAAAGTGAAGTAGATTGGATTCCGGGAAGGATCTGAGTCATATCACATGTTATAGGTGCAAGGAGTCAGGGCACTACCTCCACAGTTGCCCAAAAAGGAAGCCAAGAACCCCAGGAGGCTATATAATCACAAGAAAACCTCAAAACTTGTCAGATGTAATATGTTTCCATTGTAATAAAGCAGGGCACCTTGCCAGAGATTGTCCGAAGGAGAAGGAGACTTGTAATAAGTAGTTTAGTTGTAACAGAAGAAATATAGTCGTAGTAGTGAGGACATTTTCCTTTATATTGAGGTGTTGAGTTGAGACATGTAATGGAGAAGCGAGAGATTGTAATCATTTGAGAATCAATAAAGTGGCATCGTTGGTACTGATATGGATTTTATGAGTTGATACTCTATGAAGGAGAATTTTGGCCATTCTGAGGATAAGAGAAATATGGTCTATGGAAAATTTGTGCATTTTAAGGGTGGTAGTACCCTGTAATGGATTTCGGACAAAATGAATACGAGTTTTGTCTCGATATGTGTGATGCCCCAAGAGTATGTGGGATGAAGTAGGAGACCGACAGTTGTTGGAACAAAGGAGTCAGAAGAGAATGTTAAGTTGATTCAAGATAGACTGAAGGTAGCTCAGTCCAGGCAGAAGAGTTATGTAGATTCAAAAACTCAAGGAGGTAGTCTATGAAATTGGAGACCGAGCATGTCTTCATGTGTTCCCTCTGCGAGGAATTAAATGATTTGGAGTTAAGGTACAGTTAGCCCCAAGATTTGTAGGACCGTACCGAGTTTTGGAGCGTATGGGAGAAGTGGCCTACAAGTTTGAGTTACCCGAAGGACTGTCAGGAGTTCAAGATGTGTTTCACGTTTCCCAGTTGAAGAAGTGCCATGCAGAGATGGCCAATATTCCCCTGTAAAGACGCTTGACCGCGGAAAGGATAATGATGTACCACGAAGTGGAATATGGACTTCATAAGTATAAGTTTTATCTCGGTATGAGGGATACCCCACGCGAATGAAGAGATGAGTTACCATTGGATATAAAGGTGGTATGATGTTGGAAATATGGATCAATGGAAATTCCATGATGAGTCTGAGTAATCATGTCCTAGTTTGGTGCCAATAGAAGGAAGACAGTACAATTGGATGGATTTAAGAATACTAGGAAGTTGAACGTTGAACTAATGATCAGTTGCCCGAAGATGAGTTCAAGGATTACAAGTGAGGAGATGGGCTATAACCCACAAGCTCCAGAACCTGCCAAGGAGCAAGCACATTCTTGCTGAAGGAAAAACCCTGGAAGTGGATATACCTTTATCGATAGACGATCTTATAGGAGTACCGCAAAACCTGAGAGTTGTGAAGGAACGATAGATGTTTGTCTAGCTTGCAGAATCTATGGATATATCCGAACCTGGTTCATTGACAAGAGAAATTATGCAATGCTTGTGAGGATGACCGAGTGTTACAATGCGAGATTCGCTAAACCGTATACAAGGTAATGATTTGGGTGCGGGATGGATTGATCACCATACCGACTTACTCTTATTATTCGCCTTGCTATATGGGATGGTAAATCTGAGTGATTTGCCTATAGTGGAGAGACGACGATATTAAACCTTGTTAAACCTTAGAATGGTATAAGAATTTTTCCCTTGTACACGGCAGTTGTGCCAACCGTAGGTTATACGGTGAGGATCAACCAAGACCCATTTCTTGCAGGAGAGACCATAAATAGTTGACCGCCATGAGATATCGGTAGTTGTTTAGTAATGGCGCCAGACCCGTCAGCTAAGAAGACCCAATCTCGAAATAACCTTACCAAGAGGAAATGACAAAAGAATTGAGGAAAAGGTTATGCCACTACCGGAAGAGCTCAGAGAAGGAATTTCCTCAGGGATCTGAGAAGACCGACACTGTTAACAATATGGATGAAGTATATGAGTTTCGATGGAGCTATAACCAGGTTTCTAAGGGTGGTAGCACCCCAGACCCCTGTGATGATTGATGGATTTTGAGGAGACCCCCAAACTCTAACCTTTTTCTTTCTAGCCTCTCCTAATCTTGAGGACGAGATTCCTTTTAAGGGTGGTAGGTTTGTAACATCCCAAAATTCTAAATTTTGGAATGTTATAAACAAATAGATAGATAGATTGATTGTTTGATTGATTGCGTGAAATTGAGTGAAATTCGAATTCTTTTTGAAAGTTAAATGAGAGGGAATAAAAGGACTTTCCCAAACTTTCATATTTGCTTTCTGATCTCCATGAATTCAAATTCTTTTCAAACACTAAACCCCGGAGAGAAGATGACATGACTCCTTCCATTTATTTAAATGACAAGGGGTGTTGAAAATATTTGAATTTCATTTGAAAATATTCCAATTCTGAAACTTTATGCGACTCAATGATTTTCATGAGAGAAGATAAAATGACTTCTTCAAATTATATGAAATATGAGTTGGGAGTTTCAAAGAATTAAATTCAAAGTTCTTTTGAATTTATTTTCAATTTGGAACATTAGATCATCATGCATATCCGATTTTCTTGCATTTTGGTCGATCCTAGAAATTTCACGCAACTCAAGGACCTTCGGAGAGAGTTGGAGATTTCGTTATTTTCATATTTGAGAGTTTTCTCGAATTTGAAAAGAGGGTCATTTAATTTATTTATTTTATCTTCAATAATTTTCCCGATGTCAAAATATATGAGAGAGGGAATAATATGACTTTCCCAAAATATAGGAAAAAATGAAGATTTAATGAATAAATCAAATTTTGGTTTTCCGGAGTTTATTTGCATTTTATCTGGATAGGGAAAAATGCACATTTTCAAAAATTGCATTTTAGGCCCGGAGAAAAAGTTCATTTTGTTCGGCTCATTTTTAGGAGTGGGAGAAAATTTACTTTAGATTTTTCAGAGTTCGTTTAGTTCTCCTTTTTGTTTTTTTTTCTGCGCGCTAAACCGTTTTTTTTAAAAAGAGAGAGCCAGGCCAGCCAGGCCTAAAGCCCAGCCAGCCGGCCGGCCCCTCCCCTCGCGCGCGCGCAGGCAGGCAGCCGCCTCGCCTCTTGCCTGAAGCCGAGTCCCAGCGGGACTTAGGCCGGCCCTTCCTTGTTCCGTTTTCTTTTCTTTTTTCTACTAGGACTCTTTTTCCTAATCCAAGTCTATTTTCTTGTCCCCTACCCCAAGTAAACCCCCCCTCCCCAATATAAATACCCAAGCACCCCCCCTCTAAACATCAAATCAAAACCCCTCTCCCCACCATCCAAGCCGCGCCTCACCCCGCGCCTCTCACCCGCGCCGCGCCCTGCGTCACCCGCCGCCGCCGCGCCTTGCCTACACCGCCGCCGCCCCTCACCCACGCCACCGCCGCCGCCGCCGGAGCCCCTCACCAGAGACCTCGCCGGAGGTACCGCGCCGCGTCTCTTTTCTTTTCCTCGGATCGGTTTTCTTATAAATCGTACCGATTCTTTTCTTCTCCACCGATTCGTTTTTGTTTCCGGTTTTTTGCTAAACCGTTCCGGTTTTCTAGATCGGTTTTCCATTTCTTTCCGGTCTTTTTGTCCGAAAACCCTAGATTGGTTTTCGTTCTTCTTTCGGACCGTTCGTCTCAACGAACGTGATCACCGGTTATTTCTTGGTTAACGACGCCCGTTCGTTTAACCATTCTTCTCTTTCTTTTCGTCGGATTTATTCCGCGTCTTTTCCGCGATCGTGATCTCAAATCCGATCTTCGTTCTAGTTTATCTTCTCGCTCATTTATCGGAATCAGGTGATTCAAGCGCCTGGAGTTTCGTCTCGAAACCGCCGTTCCGTCTAATCAACTTGAACAAGTTTTTGCTACTGTAAAATTTTGACCTAGTTCATCTTGCTAGAACCGAGTTGTTCTTCCGCCGTTTGTTTTTGGTTTCTTTGTTCGGTTCCTTCTTTCTTTGCAACCGGAGTTCTTAAGATGAACCTTCTGGTTCGTTCTCTCGTTCGAGTTTTACTTGTGCCTTAGATGAGTACTTATTGTGTGGTTAATATTGTTTGCTTATGATAGATTGACCGGAGTGTGACGAGTAGATCTATCACGAGTTTTGAGTGCGAATCATCTTCATCAACATTGCAGGCAAGTTCACACTTTGATCATACCTTTTCTACAACCCATGTTTTATTGCATTAGATCAATCCTCTCACATTGCATGTTTAGGATCTAATTAAATTGTGGGATGGGAAGTAGATGAGGTAGTACCTATTACCTGTATTACTATGAAACCATTGGGAGTTACTTCTACGTTTTCTTATTATGCCATGCTATGCTAGTAGACGTGGATTGGGTGAGTGATATCCATGACAGATGTGAGATTGATAATTTTAATGGTTTACCTAAGGTGGCAACTTAAACACACATCTGGGTGGATTGAGGCACCTGATGTCTATCAGGACATGCCTGTTTTTTTTCGGACCGCCACCTAGGCTCAAAGGGATCATAAGATAATTCATGCTAGAAACTCCGTGTGCAGCCACATGCTACTATGGGCTCTGGCATAGTTGACTAAGTTGTGCGAACTCTTACGGGGTGGACTAGCAGATGTAGGGGATGTAGGTGTACCGGTCTACGCCACATGTAAGGTGCTAGCGCTTCTGAAAGACTATGTCTCGGTCATCCGTTTCTCAAACACCATGTAGTGCGAGAAAACAAACGGAGGCGATCGAGTCATGTGGGGAAAAGTGCGCAAACCTCTGCAGAGTGTACAAACTAATCATGATTAGCCGTGTCCCCGGTTATGGACAACTTGAGTATCTAGTACTTGAATATCATGTGAATCTCAACATGTTACTTCTAATTAATGTTGTTGGGTTTTAATTATTTTTAGTTGGGATTGAGAATGCTGTCAACCATTCTCAATGTTTCACAACCACCATGATAGTAAAAAAATTTATTCCTTTGCAGTAGGGAAAAATTGGCTTTACGCAAAAACCTTATAACCATAGAGCTTTTCCACCAGCCAAATATGCATGTAGTGATAGCCATTGTTCATCATTCTCTATGGTGTGAATTTGCCAGTACATTCACTGTACTGACCCGTTTCGGGCTGCAACGTCTCATGTTGCAGGTTTCTTACGACGAGTAAGTGATACGTTAGGGTTACGATTTCTACACTCAACTTTGCCGTTGGTGTTGATGGGAAACCACAACCTTGTTGCTTCCGCTATTTGGATTGAGGTAATGGTATTTACGTTACTTTATACATGTGATTTACCTCTGTTATAAATCCTTCGAGTACTGTGTGTGTCAGCATACCGATCCAGGGATGACACGTAAGCACAGAGACTTGACCCATTCGGGTCGGGTCGCTACAGAAGGTTGATGAGCTCCTTCTGCTATAGGCATGGAGTCTTCAGAGCAGAACCCAGCCGAGTCTCCCCTTCACCGGTAGGGTGGTCAAGCTCGAGGACCTCAAATCCCTCCGTTATTTCATCCACCATCACCCTAGCATATCCTTCTGGAATTGGACGGCAGTGAAAAAGTTACGTCGGGTTCAGGAGGTCGAATAGAGCCGACAGCCACCTTGACTTTGAAGTTCTGCCATTGCGTCATAAGGTGGCAATGCTGAGACTCTATGATAGCATCCACGGGGTACCTAGCAGGAGTCGTGAAGACAGGCTCCAGCTGAAGCAGCTCGGTGGAAGCCATGTTGCTTCTCCGCTGAGAAGGCGGGGTAGCTTCGGGGGTAGCTTTGGCAGGTCGCTTGCTGTGAACTACTTCTCGTTCCTCTAGCGCTTGCACCCTTGCGTGCAGCTTCTGCAGTTTGGTTCGCTCCACTTTCTTCCTCCTCTCCTGGCATTTGTAACCACCTGCGTACGGAAACCCATCCTTCCACGGAACGGAGCCTGGCGTGCCTCGTGTCCATCCAGGGTGCTCAGGATTCCCGAGGGCCATTGTGAGCTCGTCGTTCTCTCTGTCTGGAACGAACGTCCCATGCTGCGCTGCGGTGATATAGTCCTGAAGCTTCGTGACGGGTATTCGCATTTGCTCATTCATCCAAACGCACTTCCCTGTTACAAGGTCCAACATCCACCAACCCCGAAGAACCAAGTCTGGCAATGGACTGGCCAGTTCAATGTCTCTGGTTCGACCCATTTATCAAGCAGGTCATTCTCAGCCTTGGCCCACAACGGCCGGGCTTTGAGGTAGCCACCTGACCATGTGCGATGGTGATGCTCCTTCTTCGCAGCATTTATCTTGTTTGTCGTTGATATCTTCTAACTCTTGTTCGATGTCTTGTGGGCCACAAATGCGTCCCAGTGATCTCTGATCTTCTGATACCGGCCGGTGAATTCTGGTGTCTCTTCTTTGTCGACAAACATTGTTTTCAGCTCATTCTTCCACCTCCTGAATAGTTCTGCCATCTTCTTAAGAGCATGAGACTTGATCAATGGCTCTTTAACTGGCTTCTCCGGATCCTCCTCTGGTGGTAGGGTGAAATTTGCCTTCAGCGTGGTCCAAAGATCATCTTTCTGCATATCGTTGACATAAGACACCTCAGGGTCTTCCTTCTTAGGCTTACACCATTGGTGGTTGCTGATCGGGATCTTGTCCCTAACAAGAACCCCGCACTGAGAAGCAAATGCTTCCTTGGTCTGGATGGGTTCAATCGGTTGGCCATCGTGCGCGATTGCTATGATCATGAACCTTTCATCCGGGCGCAACTTTTTCTTCGGGCCTCGTTTCTTAACGAAGTTGTGCTCGATCCGGAGGGCTAGAAAAAAGAAGAAAGATGACAGTTAATATGTGTACATACCAAAACAATGAATGCCTCAATTAGCAAGTCAGCACATGCTTAATTAATATATATACCTGGCCGGACTCTGTTTGGTCATCGGAGCCGTCATCACGGTCTCCTTCTTGCACCGGCATTAGGTCACCGGAGCCATCATAATCATGTCCTTCCTCCTCCATTATTCGATAGCTTGCTTCACCCTCTCCTTCTAGACCATCGGTGTCGTTGAGATACAACATGACATCACCTCTGGCTGCGATTATGTCGCCTAACACCTGTTCTGCGGCCTCGTCTCGGCCGTGCTCCATAGTTTCTGCAAATATTACAACATGGAAATTATTATACAAACATGACAAATGGATATATTAGTGGGAAACATAGACCTCGCTAGTAATCATAACAAGGAATTATATTAGTGGCATCAACGCTTCTCTAGGGTTTGGGGTGGCCTCGGCAACGCTTCTAGGGTTCGGGGTGGCCTCGACGACAATGCTCTTTTAACTTAGTAAATTTGGGTGGCCTCGGCAGCGCTTCTAGGGTTTGGATCAACTTGTGCACATCCATAATGGGTGCATTCTTGATAAATCAGGACCTTTGCTGAAATTAGTACAAAAAGGTGAATTATTCTATCCAAGACTCCGTTCGAAAACAACTTTGCACAACTACATACCATCATGCCCTAGTTACTTCCGGATAATGATGAAGCCATGGATTTCTTCAATACTTTGACACTAGGCAACCTCTCGACCCCTCAGCGACCCTCGAACCCTCGGTGACCCTCGAACCTCTACCCTAGTTCCCGACCCTCGCCCCTCGAACCCTCGGTGACCCTCGAACCGCTACCCTAGTTCCCGACCCTCGCCCCTCGAACCCTCGGCGACCACCCCCCCTCAGGTCGAATTTATCAGGGAGGGGGTATATCGACCCCCCCCCCCACCCTCATGTAAGAAGAGGAAAAAAGATTGAAGAAGAAAAAAGAGGAGAAGAAGAAAGGAATAGAGGAGAAGATCGAAGGAAAGAAAAGAAGAAACAAAAGAGGAGAAGAAGAAGAAATAGAATAATATTCTATTTTTTTTCTTCTTCTCCTCTATTCCTTTCTTCTTCTCCTATTTTTTTCTTCTTCTTTTTCTCTCTACTTATTTTTTTCTCCTCTCCTCTTCTTCTCCTTCTTCCTCTTCTTATTTTCCTTTTTCCACTCTTTCTTTTTCTTTTTCTTCTTCTTCTTCTTCCTTCTTCCTTCTTCCTTCTTCCTTCTTCCTTCTTCCTCTTTTCTTCGTTTTCCTTATTTTACTTCTTCCTCTACACTAACCTAAAATGCACTAACCTAAAATCGGTATCTACTAATTAACAACCTAAATAAAAAAATTAATATATATATATATATGAAAAAAACATCATATGCACAAAAAACATCATATGAACATGATATGACAAAAAACATCATATCAACATCATCACACAAAAAACATCGGAAGGCCGCCGAACCGTGGGGCGGCGCGGTGACGGCATCGGGGCAACGGCGGCGCGAGGCGGTGATGGCGTTGGGGCGGCGCGAGGAGGTGACAGCGACGGCGGGGGGTTGCGTGCGGCGACGGCGTCGGGGCGGCGCGGGGCGTGGGCGGCGATGGGGCAGGGCGCCACGACGGGGGCGCGCGAACGGCGTCGGGGCGGCGCGGGGACGGTGTCCGGGCGGCGTCGGGGTGGCGGACGGTGTCGATCGGGGCTGCCTGGCGGCATCGATGAGCTCGGCGTCGTCAGGCGGGGGGCAACTGGCAATGAATTCGTGAAATTTCCCGAAGTGCTACCTATATACACGGAGCATTAGTGCCGGTTCATAGAATCAACCGGGACCAAAGACCCCATTTAGTCCCGGTTGGTGCCACCAACCGGGACCGGAAAAAGAGGCCTTTGGTCCCGGTTGGTGGCACCAACCAGGACTAAAGGGGGCATTAGTCCCGGTTGGTGCCACAAACTGGTACCAATGCACCCCTTTAGTCCCGGTTGGTGTCACCAACCGGGACCAAAGGCCTTGTGCAGCCCCGCGTCAAAAGTTTAGTCCCACCTCGCTAGCTGAGAGAGCTGGAGAGTGGTTTATAAGCGTTGCTGCGCCCATCCTCTTGAGCTGCTCTCAACTGCAGGCTTTCGGGCCTAATCTGTCACTTGTGCCTGTGGGCCTACTGGGCCTGTTGCGGACCTGAATCCTGGCCCATGGTTGGGTTTCTAGTCGTATTCAGGCCGTGCTGGCCCAATAGGTGGCACTTTTTTGTTTTATTTGTTGCTTTATTTATTTTTTTTGTTTCTACATACAACAAAATAGTTATTGTTGTTATTTTGTTCTACTTATTTATTTTATTAAAGTTTATTTTATTTTATTTTATTTCTACTTATTTATTTTTTTAAAATTTACTTTGTTTTATTTTGTTTCTACTTATTTATTTTATTTTGTTTCTACTCATTTCTTTTATTTTGTTTTTATTTATTTATTTTATTTTATTTCTACTTATTTTTTATGTTTTTTGTTTGTACTTATCTATTTTATTAAAGTTTATTTTATTTAATTTTGTTTCTACTTATTTATTTTATTTTGTTTCTACTTATTTATTTATTTTATTTCTATTTATTTATTTTATTTTGTTTCTACTTATTTATTTTCTTTTCTTTTTGCTTATAATGTTTTGAATAGAAAATACTTTGATAATTTTAGTTGCATAAATTTTATATAATTTTATTTTCAATAATACTATAGGTTTATAAAACTTTTTAGTTAATTCCTTTTGCTATTAGAGTTTCATTAAAGTTTTCTAGTTCATTCTTTTTTCTATTAGAGTTTCATTAAAGTTTTCTAGTTCATTCTTTTAGTTTATTATTTTTGCTATTAGAGTTTCATGAAAGTTTTCCCGATCATTTTTTTATATTAGTTCATACTTTGAGCTAAATGACCCTGAAATTGAAAAGCACTTCAGATGAACTCTGAAGAGGTTGAAAATTGGTATAGTATCATCATTTCACCCACATAGCATGTGCTAAAAAGTTGAGAGGGTTACGGAAAATACTAGATGCACTTCATTTACAAAATGGACAATCTTTTTCGAAGTATCAGGGTTTCATAAGGAAACTCGTCTGTTACATGGATATTCTAGATCAAAGGCATCATCATAATAGATGTGGAGAGAAAAGTCTTCACTTTTTCTTCACTTGTGTCCTTTGCTTATTGCGCCATAACCATGGAAAATCTTCATCGTTTATCAACGTGCTTGGATCAGCCTTGACTTTGAAGGAAGGAATTTCATGAAACTTTTCATAATCTTCGGACATATCTGTCTTGCCCTCCACTCCCACGATGTCTCTTTTTCCTGAAAGAACTATGTGGTGCTTTGGCTCATCGTATGATGTATTCGCCTCCTTATCTTTTCTTTTTCTCGGTTTGGTAGACATGTCCTTCACATAGAAAACCTGCGCCACATCATTGGCTAGGACGAACGGTTCGTCAGTGTACCCAAGATTGTTCAGATCCAATGTTGTCATTCTGTACTGTGGGTCTACCTGTACCCTGCCTCCTGATAGATTGACCCATTTGCACTTAAACAAAGGGACCTTAAAATCATGTCCGTAGTCAAGTTCCCATATGTCCATTATGTAACCATAATATGTGTCCTTTCCCCTATTGGTTGCTGCATCAAAGCAGACACCGCTATTTTGGTTGGTGCTCTTTTGATCTTTGGCGATCACGTAAAATATATTCCCATTTATCTTTTATCCTTTGTAAGTCAATACAGTCGAAGATGGTCCCCTGGACAACGAGTACAGCTCATCACAAATAGTGTTGTCACGTCTGAGACATGTTTCCAACCAACTGCTGGAAGTTCTAATGTGTTCACATGTAATCCAGTCGTCACACTGCTCCGGGTGTTTGGAGCGCAGACTGTTGTTGTGTTCATCGACATACAGGGTCACCAAGGTAGAGTTCTGTAGAACTATGTAGTGTGCTTGAGACCAAGAATGCCCGTCCATGCATATTATTGAGTCCACTCCAAGCGTGCCTTTTCCAGTCAGTCTCCCCTCATACCGCGATTTAGGGAGACCTATCTTCTTAAGGCCAGGAATGAAGTCAACACAAAACCCAATGACATCCTCTGTTTGATGGCCAATGGAGATGCTTCCTTCTGGCCTAGCGCGGTTACGGACATATTTCTTTAGGACTCCCATGAACCTCTGAAAGGGGAACATATTGTGTAGAAATACGGGGCCCAGAATGACAATCTCGTCGACTAGATGAACTAGGATGTGCATCATGGTATTGAAGAAGGATGGTGGGAACACCATCTCGAAACCAACAAGACATTGAGCCACATCACTCCTTAGCCTTGGTATGATTTCTGGATAGATCACCTTCTAAGAGATTGCATTGAGGAATGCACATAGCTTCTAAATGGCTAATCGGACGTTTTTCGGTAGAAGCCCCCTCAATGCAACCGGAAGCAGATGCGTCATAATCATGTGGCAGTCATGAGACTTTAGGTTCTGGAACTTTTTCTCTGGCATATTTATTATTCCCTTTATATTCGACGAGAAGATAGACGAGACCTTCATACTGAGCAGACATTCAAAGAAGATTTCCTTCTCTTCTTTGGTAAGAGCGTAGCTTGAAGGACCTTCATACTGCTTTGGAGGCATGCCATCTTTTTTGTGCAAATGTTGCAGGTCCTCCCGTGCCTCCGGTGTATCTTTTGTCTTCCCATACACGCCCAATAAGCCTAGCAGGTTCGCGCAAAGGTTCTTCGTCACATGCATCACGTCGATTGAAGAGCGGACCTCTAGCTCTTTCTAGTAGGGTTGGTCCCAAAACATAGATTTCTTCTTCCACATGGGTGCTCGTCCCTCAACGTCATTCGGAACAGATAGTTCTGAATGTTCGGGGAGCAGAGCAGCAATCACAGCACCTGGCCCGTGACTCTATGTATGTATAACCTTCCTCCTTGGATGTGCATGAAGAGGAAGTTCATTATGGGACACGCACCCATGTGGAAGAAGAAATCTATATTTTGGGACCTACCCTACTAGAGAGACCTAGAGGTCCGCTCTTCAATCGACGTGATGCACGTGACGAAGAACCTTTGTGGGAACCTGCGAGGCTTCTTGGGTGTGTATGTGAAGACAAAAGATACACCTGAGGCACGGGAGGACCTGCAACGTTTGCACGAAAAAGATGGCATGCCTCCGAAGCAGTATAAAGGTCCTGCCAGCTACGCTCTTATGAAAGAAGAGAAAGAAATCTTCTTTGAATGCCTGCTCAGTATGAAGGTCACGACTGGCTTCTCGTCGAATATAAAGGGAATAATAAGTATGCCAGAGAAAAAGTTTCAGAACCTAAAGTCTCATGACTGCCACATGATTATGACGCAACTGCTTCCGGTTGCATTGAGGGGGCTTCTACCGGAAAACGTCCGATTAGCCATTGCGAAGCTATGTGCATTCCTCAATGCAATCTCTCAAATGGTGATCGATCAATAAATCGTACCAAGGCTAAGGAGTGATGTGGCGCAATGTCTTGTCAGTTTCGAGCTGGTGTTCCCACCATCCTTCTTCAATATCATGACGCATGTCCTAGTTCATCTAGTCGACGAGATTGTCATTCTGGGGCCCATATTTATACACAATATGTTCCCCTTTGAGAGGTTCATGGGAGTCCTAAAGAAATATGTTCGTAACCGCGCTAGGCCAGAAGGAAGCATCTCCATGGGCCATCAAACAGAGGATGTTATTGGGTTTTGTGTTGACTTCATTCCTGGCCTTAAGAAGATAGGTCTCCCTAAATCGCGGTATGAGGGGAGACTGACTGGAAAAGGCACTCTTGTAAGTGACTCAATAATATGGAGGGACGGATATTCTTGGTCTCAAGTACACTACACAGTTCTACAGAACTCTACCTTGTGACCCCGTATGTCGATGAACACAAGAAGAGTCTGCGCTCCAAACACCCAGAGCAGTGCGACGACTGGTTTACATGTGAACACATCAGGACTTTCAGCAGTTGATTGGAAACACGTCTCAGAGGTGACAACACTGTTTGTGATGAGCTGCACTTATTGTCCAGGGGACCATCTTTGACTGTATTGACTTACAAAGGATATGAGATAAATGGGAATACATTTTACACGATCGCCCAAGATCAAAAGAGCACCAACCAAAACAGCGGTGTCCGCTTTGATGCAGCAACCGAGAGCGGAAAGGACACATATTATGGTTACATAGTGGACATATGGGAACTTGACTATAGACATGATTTTAAGGTCCTTTTGTTTAAGTGCAAATGGGTCAATCTGTCAGGAGGCGGGGTACAGGTAGACCCACAGTAAGGAATGACAACAGTGGATCTGAAAAATCTTGGGTACACTGACGAACCGTTCGTCCTAGCCAATGATGTGGCACAGGTTATCTATGTGAAGGACATGTCTACCAAACCGAGAAAAAGAAAAGATAAGGAAGCGAATACATCATACGATGAGCCAAAGTGACACATAGTTCTTTCAGGAAAAAGGGACATCCTGGGAGTGGAGGGCAAGACAGACATGTCTGAAGATTATGAAAAGTTTCATGAAATTCCTCCCTTCAATGTCAAGGCTGACCCAAGCATCCTGATAAACGATGAAGATTATCCATGGTTACAGCGCAATAAGCAAATGACACAAGCGAACAAAAAGTGAAGACTTTCTCCCGCAACTATTATGATGATACCATACCAACTTTGTAACACACGAGTATGCTATGCCAAATTTTTCAGAGTTCATTTGAAAACTATGAATTTAGGTCGAATTTTCTCTATAGGTGCATCTATGTTCATTTTTGTAGTAAAGTTAATCACAAACTTGTGATTCACACAAATTTCAAAGAATTCAAATTTGAAAACTAATGCCACTAACAGAAAGTTTATAATTTTTCTAAAACTAATGGCACTAACAGAAAGTTTATAATTTTGCTGACCTAAAAGCAAAAAGAAATAAAAAATTAAACCAAAAAACAAAAGAAAATAAATAATGCAGAAAACAAAACAAAAAATCTGGAAAATAAAAATAAAAATAGCAACAATAAGTATTTTTTTGTAAATAGAAACAAAATAAAATAAATAAAGCAACAAAGAAAACTAAAAAACTAAAAAAGTGTTTTCAAATTTGAAAACTAATGGCACTAACAAAAATTTATAATTTTTCTAAAACTAAAAGCAAAAAGAATTAAAAAATAAAGAAAAAAACAAAAGAAAATAAATAATGCAAAAAACAAAACAGAAAAACTGGAAAAAATAGCAACAATAAGTATTTTGTTGTAAGTTGAAACAAAATAAAATAAATAAAGCAACAAAGAAAAAAAGTGCCACCTACTCGGCCCCCACGGCCTGAATTCAGGCCCGCAGGAAGCCCAGTAGGACCACAGGCACACAGCGCAGGGTTAGGCCCGAAAGCCTGCATTTGAGAGGAGCTCGAGAGGGAAGGCGCAGCAGCGCTTATAAACCACTCTCGAGCTCTCTCAGCTAGCGAGCTGGGACTAAACTTTTGGTGCGGGGAAGCACAAGTCCTTTGGTCCTGGTTGGTGCCAGCAACCGGGACTAAAGGGGCATTGGTCCCGGTTCGTGGCACAAACCAGGACCAATGCCCCCCTTCAGTCCCGGTTGGCCCTTTGGGCTGCTGAAAAGAGGCCTTTGGTCCTGGTTGGTGGCACCAACCGGGACTGAAGGGGGCACTGGTCCCGGTTTGAGCCACGAACCGGGACCAATGCCTTTGCTATATAAGCCGTCACTTAGGAAATTTTCACATTTCCCTCGCAGTTGCCCTCGACGACGCCGAGCACATCGACGCCGCCAGGCTGCCCCGACGCCGCCCGCCACCCCCGCCGTTGCCGTCGCCCCCGCCCATCGTCGCTGTTGCCCGCGTCCTCGTCGGCCGTCGCCCGCGCCCTCGCCCCCGCCGTCGCCCTCCCCCGTGCCCGACGTCGCCCGCCCCCGCCGTTGTCGTTGCCCGCGCCTGTCGTCACCGTCGCCCGCGCCTATCCTCACCGTCGCCCGCGCCCTCGCCGGCCGTCGCCCGCGCCCTCGCACCAGCCGTCACCCGCGCCCGTCGTCGCCCGCGCCCTCGCACCAGCCGTCGCCCGCGCCCGTCGTCGCCCGCGCCCTCGACGGCCGTCGCCCGCGCCCTATGTGAGCACCGCACGTCTGCCTCCCCCGCCGCCGCCGTGCAATTTTTTTTAATTATACATGCTGTTTTTTAAATGTTTTTAGATTTTCATATATATATATATATATGTATGTATTTTTTTAGATATATGTATTTTTTGATGTATGTTCATATATGTATGTATGTATTTTTTACATGTTTTTTGTATGTATGTATTTTTCAATTGCAATGATGTTTTAAAAATACATATATGCAAAAGTTAGATTTTTAATTGGAAAAGTTTTATCTATATATGTTCTCTGATTTAGTACATTTTAGGTTAGTTTCATTTAAAAAAAATATATATTTAGGAAGAAGGAATAGAAGGAAGAAGAAGAAAGAAAGGGTTTTATATATGAGGGTCGACAGGGGGTCGACGGTCGCCGAGGGGTCGAGGGTCGACAGGGGGTCTAGGGTCGCCGAGGGGCCGAGGGTCGTTGAACATGAGAGGAAGAAGAGGATAAAAAAAGAAGAGGAAGAAGAAAAAAAGAGGAGAAGAAAGAATAGAGGAGAAAAAAAGAACATGTCGGACACTATATCCACGTCCCACAAGTGACGTGGGCGTGCCCACATCACTTGTCGGTGTCAAAACCGGTGGATCTCGGGTAGGGGGTCCCGAACTGTGCGTCTAGGCTGGATGGTAACAGGAGACAAGGGACACGAAGTTCTACCCAGGTTAGGGCTCTCTTGATGGAGGTAAAACCCTACGTCCTGCATGATTAATATTAATGATATGGGTGTTACAAGAGTAGATCTACCACGAGATCAGAGAGGCTAAACCCTAGAAGCTAGCCTACGGTGTGATTGTATGTTGTCATTGTTGTCCTATGGACTAAAACCCTTCGGTTTATATAGACACCGGAGAGGGTTAGGGTTACACAAGGTCGGTTACAAAGGAAGAGATATCCATATACGTATTGCCTACCTTGTCGTCCACGCCAAGTAGAGTCCCATCCGGACACGAGACGAAGTCTTCAATATTGTATCTTCATAGTCTAACAGTCCGCCCAGTGGAGATAGTCCGGCTATCCGGAGACCCCCTAATCCAGCACTCCCACAGTAGCCCCTGAACCAGGCTTAAATGATGATGAATCCGGCGCGTAGTTGTCTTCGGCATTGCAAGGCAGGTTCCTTCTCCGAATACATCACAGAAGAATTTGAATACGAGGATAGTGTCCGACCCTGCAAAATAAGTTCCACATTCCACCGTAGAGAGAATAATGTTTTCGCAGATCTAATTTGCTAGCTTGTTTCAGCAGCATGACGTTACGTCATGGCCTGGTGATTATTCGAACCGTTTCTTTTAACCAGCCCCGCACATAACGCGAGGCAGTTTTTCGACACATCTTGCCGAAGCGGAGATCGTGTTCCCCCAATTACGGGATTCTCATGAATACAGGAGTGGGTAACCCAATCGTGTCTAGGACTCCTAGATTATAGGCAAGTCCTAAACGGCTACGGAGAGGGCACTTGACATTCACCCTCTTTATAAACGGACGGGGCTTTTGCTTTTTTCTCTCGTGCTCAATCGAACCCTTCCTCTGCCTCGAGTTCTAACACCCAAAGCCCAGGTTAGGTGCTCCGGATCTTCAATCATGTCCGGATCCAGCCTTCAAGGCCGATGGATGCCCTCCTTCGTGACGGAAGAGGACATTAAGAAGCTGAGGGAGGCCAGATACCTGACCACCGAGGTTTCGCATCAGCTGCCTGCTCAAGGGAAGGTCGTCCCTACTCCCGAACCCAACGAGAATGTTGTGTTCGTCTCCCACTTCCTCCGAGCTCTAGGCCTCACTCTGGATCCTTTCGTCAGGGGCTTGATGTTCTATTACGTGCTAGATTTCCATGATCTAGCTACAGACTCCTTTCTCCACATCACGACATTTATTGTCGTGTGTGATGCCTTCCTCTGTGTGACCCCTCACTTCGGCCTGTGGCTCAAGACCTTTGATGTACAACCGAAGATGATCGAGGGGCAACATGCAGCGTGCGGAGGTGCATCAATAGGCAAGATGGCAGGAGCTCCATGGCGGAAAGGTTCCTTTCCAGAGGTGTCCGAATTATGGCAACGGGAGTAGTTTTACGTCACGGCTCCCAGAAGTGCCAAGTGGGCGGCTGCCCCCGCTTTCCGCCCGGGCCCCCCACCACAACTGATGTCATGGATTAGCAGGGGTCTGAGCTGGGGTCCAGCCAAGGACGTGCCTATACTGCAAAGCCGCATCCGAGATCTCTTCGATGGAGATTTTAATTTGGTTGCGGTAACATAAGTTATGCTGGTTCGTCAAGTCTAGCCTTGCAAACGCCGGCCCCTGCGCTTGTGGTAGTTCAACCCAGAGGGGCCACGTGCCATTCAAAGTTTCCTCGGCCTGACGCACGAGGAGATGTACAAGTCATTCTTCGGACCTCAAGTGGAATGTCCGGATATCACCGAGGACGTGGCCCTGAGCAGTAACCGCGCCACCGAACAAGTAAGAAATCCTCTAGTCGAACATGCTGTCTTTTATTCGAAGTTATTTCTGAGAGTTCGCTTTTTGACCAGGACTGGCTAACAAAGGCGAAGATGATTCGGTGTTTGGCCCCCCTCCCTGAGGGTTTGGAAAATCCGGTATTGGAAAAGATGCTGGAGGTCGCACCTTGCCCGGGGCCCTTGATGGAAGATACCGAGGGGGATAATATGGGCACACGCGGGCCCCCATCGCTATCCGCTCCAACCGAGGGAACAAGCATCTCCACGAAGGAGGACGATTGGGGTAGGAAAAGGACTGCTTCCGAGGATCCGGAAGCCGAAGCCTCCAAATGGGAGAAGAGGTCTCCCACTGAGGATCCTGCCTTGGGGGGTGCTTCTGCCGCACAGAATCTGCGGGGGGATCAGCCCTGCAACGAGTCGTAAGTGATCCAAAATATTTCAATATTAAGGGTATGCTATCTTTTTCCTCTGGGAAAATAACCACCGCATCTATCTTGCAGTTCGGGCCTCAGCCCCTCTCAAATGAGCTCGTCTTCGGGGGATCTTCTTCCAGAGATGATGGAGAGCGAAACGCCTTCCCCGGACTCCTCCGCTCCAGAAGCGGGCGACCCCGAAGTGTCGTCGTGGAGGGCCTCTTCGGATCCAGTGAGGCCATAAGATAATCCCATAGACCCCCAAAGTCCCCAGTGTGCGGCTCCCGAAGAGAGCAAAAGAGTCCGGCACCGCCTGGTGTACGGTCAGACATTCTGAAGGAGTTGGTGGGGAGAGCGGCCATCTCAAAAGAGCACCGTACGCTGATGGGTATGGTGATGGAGAGAATCTCATCCGCTGAAAGCGGATTACATAAAGCCTTTATGAGTCTATTGACAGGCTTTGAGGTATGTGAGATAATATGTGATAGCACTGCACATGTTATAGTAGCCCCTAAGACTCTGGTTGTCGTCGAGAATGGCGGCGAACAGAGGATCATATTCCCAGGTAATAACCAAACTGCCTTTATGTGCAGGTGGTGGGAGCTCCGGTGGCTAGCCGGAGTAGGGAGTTTGCACAATTAAAACGTCAACTGGATGCGGAAGACGCCGACATCGAGGTTGTTTACAAGAGGCTTGATGAGGCACAGGGTAAGTGTTATTATCCGGTGAATGCCACATAGTAAGAGCAGCATAATGCCAGTATCTTTAATATGTTGTGACTGCAAATGGAGCTGCCATCGTGGAAGCCTTGCGGGCGGAACTTGCCCGAGCCAAGGAACAAGCGAGGATTAGTAATGCGGCTGCTTTGAAGGCAGCCAAAGAGTTGAAAGCCGAGAAGGCCGCACATTGCGAGAGCCAGGAGAAGATGGCCAAGATGGCCGTAGAATTAAAAGACACTACCGACTGTTGCCGGTTCCTTGAAAAAGAAAACCGAGCGAAGGCAACGGACCATGAGAAGGCCACGATGGCGGACAAAGACACCCGTTCTGCTATGAGAGCGAAGGAGGAGCTACGGGAAGCCGGGGATATTGCGGCTGGGAAACCCTTCATGTTACGAAGGAAGTTCGGAGATCCTCGGTATGCCCATCTGGATCGGCTATGGAGTTCGGCAGATGCGTATATGGATTTGGCGGCGAGCGCTGCCGATGCGACCAAGTACTGCCAAGGTCAGACAGATCGTGAAGTGGACAAGCTGTTCTGGACGCAATTCCACGTTCCAGAGCGTCCGCTTTCATTGACTGGCAAGCTAGCCGAATGGCCCAAACTGAATAGGTTGTCCGGACTCGCCATGAGGTCTGTTGTGTATCAGCTATGGCCGGAAAGACCAAAGCCGAACAACTATTTCAACTTAGTGCAGCAGTTCCTTCATGCAGTGCTGCGCATTAATGCGATGAAGAGGTCGGCGTGCATAGAAGGCTCGCAGATGGCCCTTGCCCGTGTTAAAGCATATTGGGCAGAGATGGACGCTACCACTGTTGCGGCGCAGGGATCGGCCATAGGCCGGGTGGCTGCCGAGCACTATTTCGAGGAGGTTCTTGAGGGTGCTCGTTTGATAGATGCCCAGTGCTCGAAAAATATTATGTTTGAGTGATATGTATTATCATTGTAAGCACAATGCTTTTATGAATTTTTTATAAGGTTATTTTTATACTTTTGCCTGAAAGTAGTATGATGCCTCCTGTGCGTCCGTTTATGTATACCTGTGTGTAACCTGAAAGATTGCAGTCGTCGGCTTCAACCCCCACGGATAAAATGCGGGGGTGTTCGCAAAAAACGTGTGTTCACACTTAACCCAACGTCTTGGTCCTATTAAGGAGGTGATAGCGTAGCGAGCGAGGCAACTGGACTATAATGCTTTAACACTTTCACTTAGCCATAGGAGTTTGACAGTGGGGCTACTAGATAGCCCCTGGTGGCTCCGCACTCTCCCGATCGCGGGGTGCGTACATGCCTGGCCGGGAAACGGCCCTTCGTTAAAGCGGAGGAATTCTAACATTCTAATAGGTCACCGAGTGGTTAACCAGTCTCACGCTATATCATGACAGTCAGTTTTCTGCTTTCTCTACTGAGGTGCTCGTCCGGATGAACCAGGGCACAATCGCAGTAGTTCTCCTGGTCCTACCTTAGCCGGTAAAGCGGAACATAAGGCACCAAAACACAGGAGCCGGGAAAACCCAACATTTGACCAAAGATAATGATTCGGAGCTGATGCATATAAGGCCAAACTCGCGACGCTGAACACTCCCTAAGGTATTCGTTCTTTATGGTATAAATAGGGCCTAGATAGTGCCCTTCGTAAGAAGCCCCTTGTGTCCAGGTATGTGCATTATTCCGATGTGGCCACATGCAAAGACGCCAGCATCCTTCTCGACTATGCTGAGAATTCGGTGGATATGTATCAACAAGAGACAGTAAAAAAGGTTTACGCAGGGTCTTAATCTAAAAAGAATCCTTGGAGCGGGTCCCTGCTGCACGTCTGCGCCTCTGTCTCCGTTGTGTCGTATCCTGGACGGGTGTAGCACGATGATTATCTGTAAAGGAGAGGAGCTTACCTGAAAAAAGTTGTCGTGCAAAAAGATGGTTTTTTTAAAAGAAATCATGTATAATTCAAGGTAAGTAAGAATTGCCGCTTGTCTGCGCACGTTGAGCCCCTTGTATTTGTAATAGGCGTGTGATCATTGATCCGTTAAAAATTGCATATGGCTGCGCCGGACTCGTCTAACCATGTCCGAGGTCGTGACGACCTGCTAAATGCTTTAGTTGGTGAGGCCGTTCTTAGTGTGCGGCTGCCAGGGCAGCCGCACGCTCTTCGATGCATAGAGATCGCTTAATACTTCCATTCACTGCAATGATGCCACGTGGACCGGGCATCTTGAGTGTGAGGGAAGCATAGTGTGGTATTGCGTTAAATCGAGCAAAAGCTTCGCGTCCGAGTAGTGCTTGATAGCCACTTTGAAACGGAGCGATGTGGAAGGTTAAATGTTCGCTATGGAAGTTATCGGGGAAGCCGAATATAACTTTTAGTAGCAGGGAGCCCCTGCAATGAGCCCCTGGGCCTGGCGTTACTCCTTTAAAGGTAATATTGCTATGGCAAATTTTTGTTGGGTCTATCCCCATTTCGCGGATTGTATCCTGGTATATCAGGTTTAGACTGCTGCCACCGTCCATCAGGACTCGTGTGAAGTGGTATCCGTCAATTATTGGGTCTAATACCAGGGCAGCCCATCCTGCACGCCGGACACCATCGAAAGTGATCGGTTGAGATGACCAGTGGCAGGACTCCGCGGTGATAGGCCTTCAGGCTTATTTTTCTGGGAGTGCCGTTTTGTTTCTGCCATTGATCACGTGTAACACGTTTATTGTTTTGACTTCTGGCGGAGATTTCTTTTGTTCCCCAGTGTCTTCCTTGAGAGGCTCATCCTCATCTTCGCTTGGTGTATCCTCCCCCTTGTGTACGGCATTGAGCTTGCCGAACTGCTTGAAGACCAAAGATTCTCTGTGGGTATGATTGGCTGGTTTGCCAGGGGTGCTATGGACCTGACATTTTTGGTCTAGAATTTTGTTTAGGCTGGACAGTTCGTCTCTGGCGCCTTTAGGGGGCGGCTTTCGCTGACCTGGCCGAGAGATTTTGAATCCGGCGTTTACTGTCGTGCTCTTCGTTCGATGTCTTTTATTCCGGAGTTTGTTATTGTTGTTGTGCCGTGATTTCACGTTTCCATGTCTAACTTCAGATATACTAGGGTCGCTGGAGCTGCATCAGGCTAGCCAGCTGTCTTCACCCGCGCAAAAGCAGATCATGAGGCTTGTTAATGCTGCCATTGTTCTCGGTTTTTCTTGGCCGAGGTGTCGGGCAAGCCATTCGTCACGGACGTTGTGCTTAAAAGCTACCAAGGCTTCGGCGTCCGGGCAGTCGACAATTTGGTTCTTTTTAGTAAGAAACCTGTTCCAAAGCTTTCGGGCTGACTCTCCGGGCTGTTGAGTTATATGACTCAAATCATCCGCATCCGGAGGTCGGACATAAGTCCCTTGAAAGTTTGCCCGAAAAGCGTCTTCGTGCTCTGCCCAGCTTCCAATGGAGTTTTTGGGGAGGCTTTTAAGCCAATGACGAGCTGGCCCTTTGAGTTTGAGTGGTAAGTACTTGATGGCGTGGAGATCATCTCCTCGAGCCATATGGGTGTGGAGGATATAGTCCTCGATCCAGACCCCAGGGTCTGTTGTTCCGTCGTATGCCTCTATGTTTACAGGTTTGAATCCCTCTGGAAATTCATGATCCAGCACCTCATCGGTGAAACATAGGGGGTGTGCGGCACCCCTGTATCTAGGTATACCGCGTTGTTCGGATGTTTGTTGTGTTATATCGTATGCTGGGGCGCGCTTGTGTGGTCCATAGATGGATCTGGTTGCGCTGTCCTTTTGGTGCAAGCCCTCGCGTGAATCGCGTATTGTCTTGTGGGTGGCATTGTTTGCCGCTCTATGTTGGCCGTGAGGTCCCCTATCCGGCCAGGTGGCTGTTTTGATTTTTGGTTGTGAGAGGTCTGAGGCCTCCTCATCGAATTCAGGTAGCAACTTCCGCTTTGGGTAGCTCTTGGTGGGGCGATTGTCGCCGTACTTCGCTGTTGTGTTGAGTACTTTACTCCATATGATTTGGAGTGTGTCCTGTGCAGCCTTGAGCCTTTGCTGCTGCTTTTTCAGACTCCTCGCAGTGGCAACAAGCCTTTGACGGGCACTCTGCTGCTCCGGGTGCCTGTCCGGCGTTGTGTCATCCGGACTATTATCTTTGACCGAATTGGTTTGTTCGGTTTGATTCTCCGTATTTCCGTGGTCCGGCAGTGGTTCGCCCTGCTCAAACATTGGGTCTGTGTTATCGTTATTTCTGGCGAGGCGTGATTTGGGGCGGCGCTTGCGCCGCCGTTTTGACTACTTCTCGAGGGAATAAGCCTTCGGTGCGTCCTTCCGTTCCTCGTCGTCTTCTTTTGGTGTATCCAGCATGTATACATCGTATGATGAAGTGGACGTCCAGCGCCCTGTGGGCGGTGGTTCCTCTTCACCTCCCACATCGTTGTCTATACCGTCGATGTCTTCGGAGTCGAAGTCGAGCATGTATGTTGAATCATCGACAGTGGCTATTAAGTGGGTGGTGGGTGGGCGTCGAATTTCTTCGTCATCCACATCCCAATCCTGTTGGCCATGATACGGCCAGGGCTCTCCTGACAAAGAGAGAGACCTTAGTGAATTCAGAATGTCGCCGAAGGGCGAGTGCTAAAAGGTATCCGCGGCGGTGAATTTCATGATCGGTGCCCAATCGGATTCGATTGGCAGGGGCGCGGATGGTTCGGGGTCCGGAAGAGAGTCCGGCACCTTGGAGTCACGGGCCGCACGGAGATTTATGCTGGTGTTCGGCTCGATCGCCGTTGAGACTGCAACCCCTAAGGCGGTGTCTAACCACCCGTCCTCGATTGGCGCAGTTGGCTCCGAACTAAGGGTCGGAGCTGATGCGGGCGCGGCTTCTGGGGTACTGTTCGGTGGCAGAGCTAGGTCATACCCATCGCGACAGTACGGCGCGCCCGGCTGTGGCTCGAATCCGTCGTAGATCAAGTCCCCACGGATGTCGGCCGTGTAATTCAAACTTCCAAATCTGACCTGATGGCCAGGGGCGTAGCTTTCAATCTGCTCCAGATGGCCAAGCGAATTAGCCCGCAGTGCAAAGCCGCCGAATATGATGATCTGTCCGGGGAGAAAAGTCTCACCCTGGACCGCATCGCTATCGATGATAGTAGAAGCCATCAAGACTAACGGCGACGACACAGAGGAACTCTCAATGAAAGCACCAATGTCGGTGTCAAAACCGGCGGATCTCGGGTAGGGGGTCTTGAACTGTGCGTCTAGGCGGATGGTAACAGGATACAAGGGACACGAAGTTATACCCAGGTTCGGGCCCTCTTGATGGAGGTAAAACCCTACGTCCTGCTAGATTAATATTGATGATATGGGTGTTACAAGAGTAGATCTACCACGAGATCAGAGAGGCTAAACCCTAGAAGCTAGCCTATGGTATGACTGTATGTTGTCATTGTTGTCCTACGGACTAAAACCCTTCGGTTTATGTAGACACTGGAGAGGGTTAGGGTTACACAAGGTCGGTTACAAAGGAAGAGATATCCATATACGTATTGCCTAGCTTGCCTTCCACGCCAAGTAGAGTCCCATCCGGACACGAGACGAAGTCTTCAATCTTGTATCTTCATAGTCTAATAGTCCGCCCAATGGAGATAGTCCGGCTATCCGGAGACCCCCTAATCCAGCACTCCCACACTCCTCTATTTTTTCTTCTCCTCTTGTTTTTCTTCTTCCTCTTCTTTTTTTATCCTTGAAGCGTTGTCAAGGCCACCCCAACCCCTAGAGAAGCAGCATCGTGGCCACTAATTAATATTAGTTCTATGTTTGCCACTAATATATCCATCTGTCATGTTTGAATAATAATTGCCATGTTGTAAATATTTGTAGAAACTATGGACACCGCCCGAGACGAAGTAGTTGTTGGGGGACATAATCGCACGAGGAAGTGATGCTGTCTGCTCGTTGTTTCTCAACGACACCAATGATCTGGAAGCAGCTGGCTATGATTATGATGGCTTCGGTGACCCAATGCCGGTGCAAGAAGGAGACCGTGAGGACGGCTCCGGTGACCAAATGTCGGTGCAAGAAGGAGACCGTGATGATGTCTCCGGTGACCGAACCGAGTCCGGCCAGGTATATATATTAGTTATACCTATGCTGACTAGCTAATTGGTGCATTCATTGTTTTGGTATGTACACATATTAATTAAGTCTTTGTCCTTTTTTCTAGCCCTCTGGATCGAGCACAACTTTGGTAAAGAGACGAGGCCCGAAGAAAAAGTTGAGCTCGGATGAAAGGTTTGAGATCATAGCAATCGTGCCCGACGGCCAACCGATTGAACCCATCCGGACAAAGAGCGCATTTGTTGCTTAGTGCGGGGTTCTGGTTAGGGACAAGATCCCGATCAGCATCCAGCAATGGTTAAAGCCGGCTATAGAAGACCCTAAGGTGTCTTATGTCAATGATATGCATAAAAATGATCTTTGGACTGAGCTGAAGTCAAATTTCACCCTACCGCCAGAGGATGATACGGAGAAGCCATTTAAAGAGCAATTAATCAAGTCTTTTGCTCTTAAGAGGATGGCAGAACTATTCAGGAGGTGGAAGAAAGAGCTGAATAAGTTTGTCGATAAAAAGAGACACCAGAATTCAAGGGCATATATCAGAAGATCAGAGATCACTGGCCCGCATTTGTGGCCCACAAGACATTGGAAAAGAGTAAGAAGATGTCGGCGACAAACAAGCAAAATGCTGCGAAGAAGAAGCATCACCATCGCACGGGGTCAGGTGGCTACCTCGTAGCCCGGCCTAAGTGGGCCAAGACTGAGAATGATCTGGTAGATAAAGGGATCGAACGGGAGACAATTAACTGGCCAGACCATTGCCGGACTTGGTTCTTCGGGGCTGGTGGAACCTTGGACCCTGTATCAGGGAAGTGCATTTGGACGGACGAGCAAATGGAAATATCAGTCAAGAGGCTTAAGCACTATATCGAAGCAGCGCAGCAAGGGACGTTCGTTCTAGACAGAGAGAACGACGAGCTCACAATTGCCCTCAGGAATCCTGAGCACCCTGGACGGACACGAGGCACGCCAGGCTCCATTCCGTGGAAGGCTGGGTTTCCGAACACAGGCGGTTACAAATGCCACGAGAGGAGGAAGAAAGTGGAGCAGACCCAACTGCAGGCACTGCACGCTAGGGTACAAGCGATAGAGGAACGAGAAGCAAATCGCAGCAAACGAACTGCCGAAGCTTCCCCCGAAGCTACCCCGCCATCTCAGCGGAGAAGCCGCGTGGCATCCACCGAGCTGCTTCAGCCGGAGCATGTCTTGACGGCTCCTGCCAGCTATCCCGTGGATGCTATCATGGAGTCTCAAAATTGCCACCTTATGACGCAATGGATTAATATGAAGGTCAAGGCGGCTGTTGGCTCTATTTTTCCTACTGAACCCGGCGCAACTTTTCACTGCCGGCCGATTCCAGAAGGATATGCTAGGGTGATGGTCAATTAAATAACATAGGGATTTGAGGACTTCCAGCTTGACCACCCTACCAGTGAAGGGGAGACTCGGCTGGGTTCTACTCTGAAGACTCCATGCCTATGGCGGAAGGAGCTCATCAACATTCCGAACTGGACGCCTCCGCCTCCTCCTCCTCCTCCGGCGAGTCAGGGCACTCCGCCTCCTCCACCGCCTCCTCCTCCGGCGAGTGACGATCAGGGCACTCGGCCGGCTCCTTCTCCAGCACGTGGGGCACTCCGCCTCCTTCTCCGCCTGCGCCGGCGCGCCCGAGCAGCCAGCCTCCTCCTTCTCCGCCTCGTCAGCAAGGGCGGAAGAGACCCGCTGCCGCTCCGGCTGCTCCGGCGCATCGTAGTCCTTCTCCTCCGCCTCGTAAGCAAGTAAAGAAGACAGCCGCTCCGTCTGCTCTGCCGGCGTCTAGCAGTACAGCCAATGGCGGGAGGACATACAGATTCGGTCCTTCTCTGAAGACTCTAGAGAAGTTACCATACGAGAGGACCCCGGAGGAGAACGCCGAGATCGCGCGAGAAGAAGTGAGGAACTTCTTTGAAGGGGTGAAAGCAAAGAAACATCCACCTCTGGAGGAGAAGGTAGATCCGGTGAAAGCGAAGCGCACTCTGGCTCCCCTGACAAAACCACCCAAGTCTCCACCGAAAGGCAACCATGAGCGCATTATTGGAAAGGCATTTGCCGAAGCGGAGCGGTCGGGAAGTACTGTCAATGATCAAAGGCTGAAAGAACGACGAGCTGGGAAACAAATTGCCCAGCTCGGCGAACAAGCGAAGCAATCGTGCCCCCCGCTCAAGGTGCCTAGCGACATCGTCGCTAATGATCCGGGGATGGTGCCCAGTTATAGCAATCTTGGAGATTACCTACCCGACGATGTACATTATGTTTTCATGGAGGTGCAGATACAAAGATACTAGTACGGGAAGCCTCTCGTCAAAGATGAAAGATCTCTATCAACGATGATGCGAAGATTGCATGATTGGTACTTGAAAATCTACAGAGAGTCTAGGGGGAGGAGTACTTTGTATGTGAGAGTTAAAAAGGAGCATGACCTCGTTGGAATTGAACTGTTGCCTGTTCCATTTGAGGAGTTCTTTTAGTTTTTCAATCAATTGGCCCTCGATAAAGCAACGGTCACCTGCTACTGTCTGTAAGTAGTACTACTTCTGTCATTAAGTCTCCCTCTATATAGCTCAGCTCTTTCATTGCATGTATTTATGACTATCCTCACTATATTATGCAGATTGAAGATCGTCGAATTGAAGAAAAGACAAATCGGTGATATTGGGTTCATTAACACAAATAGCATAGATGCAACTCAGGTTAAATTTCATGCCGCAGATACCGAGGCCAACTTGCTACGATCGTTGGTAATAAATGAAAACAAAGATATAATACTCTTTCCTTACAACTTCAAGTGAGTGTTACTGTCTTGTGCATATTCGGTTTCCCTTATATTTTAGTCAAGGTTATAGTAATGTAATTGATGAGTTATGCATGCGTGTGCAGTTTCCACTATATTCTCCTAGAGATTAAGTTTGAGCAGGGACTAGTAACCGTCTTAGACTCGAGACGAAAAGATCCCCAGGACTATGCGGACATGACTCAAATGCTCGAGAAGTAAGTTAAATCGATCATTATCCACCATATCAGCAACTTTGTTCATTTCCTGATATATCAAGTAATTGTTTTCTTTGTCTGGCAGGGTTTGGAGAAAATTCACCAAAAAAGCTCCAGGACTGCCGAAGAAGCTGCAATTTAGACACCCGAAAGTAAGTACTATAGTAGCATGTTTCGCGCATCTCCTAGTGCTTCAAGCGCTAGTTTCATCAATACCATTTGGCATTCTTGCTTATCAGTTTGATTGACCTCTATTTCTTGTAAAGTGGTTGTGGCAGGAACAAGGGAATGATTTCTGTGGATACTACGTTTGCGAGTCCATCCGCCACACGACCTGTGAGCGGGGCTACTCTGACGAACAATATGAAGTGCTTAAATAACAACATTCACAATTTTATTTTATTACAATCATTTGTGTTGAGTTTCATTGATTCATATATATATATATATATATATGTATGTATTGACCCCCTTCTTCAAATTAGATGTTTCGGAAGCGGGATGAACTCCTAGCACCAGCTCGCATGCGAGCAATTCAAGAGGAATTGGTGGCATTCTTTCTTGACCACGTGATCGCTGAAGACGGAGAATACTATGTGGACCATGCGTCCGTATGTTAGGAGATTATATTTGTAAGAGATAATTATTGTATATATGTAGCCGGTAGTGTCGGATAGATAACAAGAACTTGTTGTTTGACCAATCTCTCGGAGAAGGAGAGGTGGTCGATATCACTTCTCTCTGTATGCATATATGTTCATGACGATCTTCTGTTTCCTTCGTTTGCTTACTAGCTAGCTAGCGTGTCTAGTCCTCTCTATACGTATGTATAGTACGTAGCGTCGACCAAGCATGGACATAAGAGAGGACACTTCTCTCTATTAATTATAGCTAGCTAAAACAATATATGAAACACCTAAATTAACCCCCCAAAACCCCCAACCCCCCCCCTTTCAAAAAAACAAAAACCCCAGCCACAGAAATGCTGACGCGTGGATGCCTATTGGTCCCGATTGGTGCCACCAACCGAGACCAAAGGCCCTCCTGCCTGGGCTCCGCGCACAGGCCACGTGGAGGCCCATCTGTTCCGGTTCTGGACCGAACCGGGACTAAAGGGACAGGGCATTAGTACCGACCCTTTAGTCCCGGTTCAGGAACCGGGACAAAAGGCCCTTACGAACTGGTACAATAGGCCCATTTTCTACTAGTGATACAAGTCAAACTGCTTACCAGCATGTCATACTTTGGTTCAGCGGTATTGTTGGATGAAGCGGCCCAGACCAACATTACGCGTACGCTTACGCGAGACTGGTTCTACCGACCTGCTTTGCACATAGGTGGCTGGCGGGTGTCAGTTTTCTCCAACTTTAGTTGAACCGAGTATGGCTACGCCCGGTCCTTGAGAAGGTTAAAACAGTATCGTTGTGGTTTTGATGCGTAGGTAAGAACGGTTCTTGCTCAGCCCGTAGTAGCCACGTAAAACTTGCAACAACAAAGTAGAGGACGTCTAACTTGTTTTTGCAGGGCATGTTGTGATGTGATATGGTCAAGACGTGATGAGATATAAGTTGTTGTATGAGATGATCATGTTTTGTTGAAGTTATCGGCAATTGGCAGAAGCCTTATGGTTGTCTCTTTATTGCATAAGATACAAGTGCCAAATAATTGCTTTACTTTATCGCTATGCGATAGCAATAGTTGCAAGAGCAATAGTTGGCGAGATGACCATGTGACGACACATTGATATAGATCAAGATGATGGAGATCATGGTGTCATGCCAGTGACGATGGAGATCATGATGATGCTTTGGAGATAGAGATCAAAGGCACAAGATGATGA